>NW_011888799.1:10671683-10682949 GCF_000151845.1 Pteropus vampyrus
ACACATACCTCACATCTTATTTATCCATTCATTCATCGATGGACTCAGGTTATTTCCATTTCTTGGCTATTATAAATAATGCTACAATGAACATAGGAATGCATGTATCTTTTCAAATGAGTATGCCCTTCTTACTAGACAGGTTCTGCTCTGCTGGATAAGAACAACAATCAAACAAAGCCGAGTAACTTGGATATCACGACACAACTACTACTAAGTGATTGAGCTAGGATTCATTGCCTAATATTCTGGCTCAAAACTCAGTCTTTACTAAGATACTACCATGCATGTTGTTGAAAACTTTATTTCCTCATAAAATCACTAGCAAGGCACTTCTAAAGTATGTTTGTTTATTAATGTGAACCAATGTAATAGAAAATGAAGAGGCTTTATCATAAGTACTTATAAGATCACATTTGAGAAATTATGCTCTTCTGTTGATGTTATATTTTATGTAATTGAACTATAAGATCATTTTTAATGAGAGACTATAGATATCCCAGAATTCTCTACACTTATGATCTTTTGTCTGATAAATTAAGGACAAATACAGCGGAATCAAAGGAGGCCAGTTGTGAATTACAATAGCAAACTTATTGAGGTTTTGAACTATTCAACAATTGAATCAAAAGAAGTGAATTCTTTGTTACTACAAGTGATTAAGCAAATGTAACTAATCTGACATATGTGTGCATGTTGAGTCTGGAAGGCAGACTGGTAGGTAGCTGGTGGTGGGAAGAGAGAGAGAAGCCTGGAATGGGTAGTTCCAGGATACAGAAGTTCTGTCCTCCAGTGCGCAAGAAGAACAGACTGTGCTAAAAGAGAAAGAGTGGCTGCAGTTCGAATTAATGTGTTAAGACTGAGGGAAATTTGTAGAGATTTGTATCTTGCTTTCTAGTTCCTTTATTTAACTAACTTTAGGACTATAATTTTATGCTTGTGAAAACATATCTGGCAGTCATTCAATGTATCAGTGTATTTGTTTCCAAGTTTTTACCTATGGATTTTACAACATACCTTCCATGTTTTTACATGCCATTGATACAATAGCTGAATAGTTCAAGTTCAAACTCAGAACCCTGGGATAAGAGCTATTCAGTCAGGGTGACATTCATTTAGTTAGCAAAACTTACTGTAAATCACGCAATTCTACCCACCATTCTAGGCACGTCTATTTGTCCATAAAAATACCATCAGGGATGCTGCTAAATCCTTTCACAATCTGATCACTTCTCAACTTCATAGCTATATTTCCTTCACACCTTTCACCTGTGTCATTACTGGTCTTATTTACTGGTCTTCCTGTTTTCACCTTTATCCCTGCAGTCTATTCTCAATATAAAAGACAGTGTTTAAAACATAAGTCTGATCATGTCACTCTCTGCTCATAATTTTCTCATGGCTTTCTCTTTCTCCAAGAGAAAGAGTGAAGATGCTTACTATTATCTATAATATCTTACCTGATCTGACTCCTTGTTACTCTCTGACTTCATCTTCTATTCTCCCCTCTAAGTTTACTCTGCTCTAGCCCACCCTGCCCTGCCACTCACTGTTCTTAACTTGAACCTTCATCATGTAAGCATGTAATGGCTTTCTCCTCTGCCTGGAACACTCTTCCCAATATCTCTAGGTCTCACTCCAACACATTCTCCTTGGTTTTGTCCAAATGTTCTCTTTTTAATAAAATGAATCTTGACCAGTGATTGCTAGACTGATAACAAGTGTTAATAATGAAGGAACATATTATATCCAAAGTGCTAGGCAGTCTTGTGGCAGAGAGACGCATCATAAAGTTTCTGCTTTGTCTTTATAAACTGAAAAATCTTCCCTGATTCATATAAAAGATATTTCCAAGCAGTGCTGGCTTTTGCTTCTCAGGAGAAAGGAACCAAAAAGCTTAAGCATCAATTAAAATTATAAGATGAAGTTTCTCAATAGAATTGTCAAAGTAATTTCTATTGGCTTGGGTAAGTGCATTTCCATGAAGATTGAAAACTTACAGAACTGACTCAATAATTGTCAACATATCAGGTATTGCATGTAATGTTATATCTTTAGAAAACACATTTCATAAATGATGATATGTTCATCCAGAAACTAGAAGCAGAGATTTACTAGAAATTAATTTTAACTCACTAAAGTGAAATTATAAACAATTGGCTAGATTAGTTTTGAGCAATGTCTCTTTTCTGTTATTTTGGTTTAAATACACCTATGCTATAAAAACCAACTGAAAGGTTTTTCTCCTGTGGGCTTAGATATTAGGCTTTCTGTGTATGCTTTAATGATTATCAAAATGAAATATGATAGTGTCATTTTTAACTTGCCATTATCTCTGATGGATGTCATCCTAACACAATTGCTTGTACAGCATATGTCAGAAATAAGTCACACCTGTCTAAACCAGCTATTTCACTAGGCAAATCTGGCTCTCTTTGCTATAATCTGAATGTGTCTCAAACTGCTTTAAAAATGGAAAATGAAGACCTAAAAACAATGCAAAAAACAACTTTGATTAGAAAAAGGTTAAAAGGGCAAAGAAAATTGTTTCTACTTCTTGATAGACTGAATGGCAAGGAATTTGTGATTATCTTCAATTCACTACACCCATTCTGCTTCCTGAAAACTTTAATCTAGATCAAAGTAACTGGACATTTTGAAAGAAAGACCTAGTCTACATTTAAAACAAAATAAACATGAATTATGAAAGGTCACATTCTTAATATCTCTATCAACAGATTTAACATGATGCCAGATACTTTCTAAAATGTATGAAAATACCAGAAAAAAACCAAGAGTATAAGCGCTGTATGCTCAAGGTGAATACATATATTAAAATAACTAGACATGAGAAAAAATGAGAACAATCTAGAGCAATGTACTGCAGGCAAAAAAAAGTCTATATTACAGCAATATAAAAACAGATACATGAGTATAAATTAATAAGACATTAATTGTTGGAAATCATCATATAAAAGAAAAAGATATAGGTAGAACTATTACTCAGTGTCATTTAGCACAGACTATAACAAAAGTAATCATCCATATTTTTGCATAATCGAGAGATTAAAATGGATTTTTTTTTTGTTTTACTTTTTGGTTTTTGTTATCATTTTGTCTTCCTACCTTAGAGTGTTTATCTTCTCAAAATCCATTTTCGAAAATCATTTATTTGCTTTTCAGGAGAATTTGGCCCTACCTAGCCGTAACTCTTTATCAAGGGAAAAATACAGTAGAAATTGTCCAAAATCAAACTTTTTTTTTTCATTTCAATTAATGATATTCTAGTATTGAAAAAAAGACTTGCTTAAAAATTTAAACATTCATTTGAGTTTGAAAAGCAAGTAGTTTTCAATAATTTTTCTGGTTTTCTTCTATTCTTCTTCTGTCCTAAAATTACTGTGAAGAAAAAGAAAGCACAGAAGATTCTTGTATCTCGGCAGAATCTTAACCCAGCATTTGCATGACAGAGGCTCTCTAACTATTGTGTAGTTGACCAAAGAAATAAGCAAGATCATTATATTTTTGAACTATTTGATATGCGGCAGTTATGGTGATTTTAAAACTTTGTACATTCGCTAAAATACAAATTCATCCTTTGCCAAGGCTCATTTATGAGATCTACTCAAACTGACTCCGTTTCCTTTCTCCACCTCACCCGGGCCATTACGAGGTTCTAAAAGCAGTAGTGGCCTTTCAATTATTCTCACAACCAAATTCCTTCCCAACAAACACACAGATTTTATAAATGACATCCTCTCTACCTAAAGAACTCTTTTGCTCCTTAAAAAAAAAAAAAAATGACTAAACACTTCAGGTCTCAGCCTAATGTCCTCTGAGGGTGCTGATCCCACCCCACATGCATGTCATGTTTTAGATAGTTGTTCCCGTTATTCTCTACTTCAGTATCTTGTTTTTTTTCTTTCATGACACATACAGATTTTTACAGTATTTTATCAGCTTGGATTTTGCTTTTTCTCATAAAGTAAAAAGTAAGTTCCATGCCTTCATAGACTATATCTGAATGATCAGCACTGACTTCCCAGGCATGGCACAAAAAACATACCTAAAAATAATCTGTTCAATAAAATAACTGGAATTTAATGTCACTATAGTTTTAATCTTTTAACTATAAAATGTTCAAAATGCACAAATTTAAGGAGAGTAATGCAATACACATCCTCCTGATGTAAGACCTTAAATGTTTGCCAACTTTGCTTCACTTATAATTCTTTTATACTTTTCTTCATTTTCCTTGGCAAAATAAAGTTTTGGACACTATGTCATTTCTGAATACATTTCTAAAACATACCTGTAATTATTCAGATTCTCAAGAAATATTTACACTGTGGAATTAGATTTATAATTGAGTTGTACCTGGATTGTGATTTGTTTGTATTGTTTAGGTATCAGTAATTGTCTCTAAAAAAACTGTACACTTCCTTACATAATCTCAATGCATCATTGCAACTAATACAATTCACAATTTAGTTTGTTCAGATGTGTTTTTTAAAAGTCCAAAATTTGCGTTAATTTATAAATCTAGTCTCTTCACACTTAAATCAATACCCCTCCTTTTTGTCCCTGCCACTGACTTATTACTGCAACAGTATCAATGTTCCCATGTTTTGTAGCTCTTTTCTTTCTTGTGGTATCATTCAACTTGTTTTATTATCTCTCACGTATCCAAAGAATGTTTATTATCTGTAGAAGTTGGTTAGATTCAGGTTCCAATTTTGACAAGATTGTTGCATAGAAGATACCATGTGCTTCAAATTGCTTCACATCAAAAGGCATAATATGATTAAGTATTATGACTTTGAAGCTAAAAACAAAGTTGGGCTTGGATGTTGGCAGCCTGATTACTTTATTTAGATTGCCCCATCAAACATTTTGCTAAAGGTTTAATTGCTGGTGATTGTTATTGGAATCAATTTCTTCTTATGGTATTAAAATGGAGATTTTTCTAATTCTATATTTACACATACATTTGTTAGCTGAGGTTATCTTGGTTTTACTCCTGGTAATCATTTGGCCTCACTTGCCCATATTATGAGGTTTGTGGGCCTTACTGTGTTCTAGTTATATTGACAAGATTTTTCATGCAGTGGTGATGGTTTTTTCTGTCCTGTGTGTGTGTGTGTGTGTGTGTGCGCGCGCGTGTGAGTGTGTGTACTTTTTCTTTCTTCCTCTTTTTAAATTTCTCTGTCTAACCTTTATTGGGTTTGGTTTTTAGAAGGGGATTTTAAGGAGACCAAAAAACAAAACAAAACAAAACAAAAACAATGTTGCTGCAGTGATGACCTCTATGTCACCTTCATGTTTTAAAGTCTTCCATCACTATTTCTTTCTATACACATCTCCAGCCTCTCATTTTTGTTTGCTTTTTTCCCCTTCTAAACATTTCTGATCCAATTAGCAATTTAGTTTTCCAGTATTAAAGTGGAAGGGCAGAGCTGATTTTGCATATATAAACTGTAGTTAATTACACAGCTGTGTGCTGGAATAATATAGGATCGTCTCTGTGAAAAATTAAAGCTTACTTCTCCAGTTTAAAAACTGCCCCCGATGTCATTTTAACTTATGAAGGAACCCAGAATAAGTTCTGTTCTCAGACTGTCCCAAGGCATTTCTTAAAATGTTTTTGTCTTTTATTTATTTTCACTGGAAATAGCACATTTTTCTTCCCATGATAGTCCTTGGTAGTGTTAGAATGTCATGTAAAATTCCTTGGAACTTATTTGAATTCTAGGAGATGTTTTTACCAATAAGATTTTTTTATTTGTGGAATTAGATTTATAGTTCAATTGTACCTGGATTATGACCATGTACGTCAGCCTTTTATCTTGTTAAAATATGTGTATCCCCACCCCTGTTCACACACTGTGCTATTCACTTTGGATGTGAACACCACTGATTTACAGCAAGGGTTGTTGCCTCATTAATACTGACTGCTTTTCCCAGGAATTGAGCACTGCACTTTGGGGTACTTGTGTCTAAATTAACCTAATCACCCAATGCATGAGAGCTAAAATTAGATGTGGTGAGAATAGCTGGAAATATTTTATAGTTATTTCTATAAACTGCCTCATTCCTAAGGGAATAACTTAAGGTTATTAAATGAGACCTTTGGAATGAGAAGAAATTCAGCCATTTACTTTGGGTCTCATCATAATTCCCAGAACCACATTCATACCCCTTCATTCCTATATCTAAAATTACTGTGAAGAAAAAGAAAGCACAGAAGATTCTTGTATCTCGGCAGAATCTTAACCCAGCATTTGCATGACAGAGGCTCTCTAACTATTGTGTAGTTGACCAAAGAAATAAGCAAGATCATTATATTTTCGAACTATTTGATATGCGGCAGTTATGGTGATTTTAAAACTTTGTACATTCGCTAAAATACAAATTCATCCTTTGCCAAGGCTCATTTATGAGATCTACTCAAACTGACTCCGTTTCCTTTCTCCACCTCACCCGGGCCATTACGAGGTTCTAAAAGCAGTAGTGGCCTTTCAATTATTCTCACAACCAAATTCCTTCCCAACAAACACACAGATTTTATAAATGACATCCTCTCTACCTAGAGAACTCTTTTGCTCCTTAAAAAAAAAAAAATGACTAAACACTTCAGGTCTCAGCCTAATGTCCTCTGAGGGTGCTGATCCCACCCCACATGCATGTCATGTTTTAGATAGTTGTTCCCGTTATTCTCTACTTCAGTATCTTGTTTTTTTTCTTTCATGACACATACAGATTTTTACAGTATTTTATCAGCTTGGATTTTGCTTTTTCTCATAAAGTAAAAAGTAAGTTCCATGCCTTCATAGACTATATCTGAATGATCAGCACTGACTTCCCAGGCATGGCACAAAAAACATACCTAAAAATAATCTGTTCAATAAAATAACTGGAATTTAATGTCACTATAGTTTTAATCTTTTAACTATAAAATGTTCAAAATGCACAAATTTAAGGAGAGTAATGCAATACACATCCTCCTGATGTAAGACCTTAAATGTTTGCCAACTTTGCTTCACTTATAATTCTTTTATACTTTTCTTCATTTTCCTTGGCAAAATAAAGTTTTGGACACTATGTCATTTCTGAATACATTTCTAAAACATACCTGTAATTATTCAGATTCTCAAGAAATATTTACACTGTGGAATTAGATTTATAATTGAGTTGTACCTGGATTGTGATTTGTTTGTATTGTTTAGGTATCAGTAATTGTCTCTAAAAAAACTGTACACTTCCTTACATAATCTCAATGCATCATTGCAACTAATACAATTCACAATTTAGTTTGTTCAGATGTGTTTTTTAAAAGTCCAAAATTTGCGTTAATTTATAAATCTAGTCTCTTCACACTTAAATCAATACCCCTCCTTTTTGTCCCTGCCACTGACTTATTACTGCAACAGTATCAATGTTCCCATGTTTTGTAGCTCTTTTCTTTCTTGTGGTATCATTCAACTTGTTTTATTATCTCTCACGTATCCAAAGAATGTTTATTATCTGTAGAAGTTGGTTAGATTCAGGTTCCAATTTTGACAAGATTGTTGCATAGAAGATACCATGTGCTTCAAATTGCTTCACATCAAAAGGCATAATATGATTAAGTATTATGACTTTGAAGCTAAAAACAAAGTTGGGCTTGGATGTTGGCAGCCTGATTACTTTATTTAGATTGCCCCATCAAACATTTTGCTAAAGGTTTAATTGCTGGTGATTGTTATTGGAATCAATTTCTTCTTATGGTATTAAAATGGAGATTTTTCTAATTCTATATTTACACATACATTTGTTAGCTGAGGTTATCTTGGTTTTACTCCTGGTAATCATTTGGCCTCACTTGCCCATATTATGAGGTTTGTGGGCCTTACTGTGTTCTAGTTATATTGACAAGATTTTTCATGCAGTGGTGATGGTTTTTTCTGTCCTGTGTGTGTGTGTGTGTGTGTGTGCGCGCGCGTGTGAGTGTGTGTACTTTTTCTTTCTTCCTCTTTTTAAATTTCTCTGTCTAACCTTTATTGGGTTTGGTTTTTAGAAGGGGATTTTAAGGAGACCAAAAAACAAAACAAAACAAAACAAAAACAATGTTGCTGCAGTGATGACCTCTATGTCACCTTCATGTTTTAAAGTCTTCCATCACTATTTCTTTCTATACACATCTCCAGCCTCTCATTTTTGTTTGCTTTTTTCCCCTTCTAAACATTTCTGATCCAATTAGCAATTTAGTTTTCCAGTATTAAAGTGGAAGGGCAGAGCTGATTTTGCATATATAAACTGTAGTTAATTACACAGCTGTGTGCTGGAATAATATAAGATCGTCTCTGTGAAAAATTAAAGCTTACTTCTCCAGTTTAAAAACTGCCCCCAATGTCATTTTAACTTATGAAGGAACCCAGAATAAGTTCTGTTCTCAGACTGTCCCAAGGCATTTCTTAAAATGTTTTTGTCTTTTATTTATTTTCACTGGAAATAGCACATTTTTCTTCCCATGATAGTCCTTGGTAGTGTTAGAATGTCATGTAAAATTCCTTGGAACTTATTTGAATTCTAGGAGATGTTTTTACCAATAAGATTTTTTTATTTGTGGAATTAGATTTATAGTTCAATTGTACCTGGATTATGACCATGTACAGATGTCAGCCTTTTATCTTGTTAAAATATGTGTATCCCCAACCCTGTTCACACACTGTGCTATTCACTTTGGATGTGAACACCACTGATTTATAGCAAGGGTTGTTGCCTCATTAATACTGACTGCTTTTCCCAGGAATTGAGCACTGCACTTTGGGGTACTTGTGTCTAAATTAACCTAATCACCCAATGCATGAGAGCTAAAATTAGATGTGGTGAGAATAGCTGGAAATATTTTATAGTTATTTCTATAAACTGCCTCATTCCTAAGGGAATAACTTAAGGTTATTAAATGAGACCTTTGGAATGAGAAGAAATTCAGCCATTTACTTTGGGTCTCATCATAATTCCCAGAACCACATTCATACCCCTTCATTCCTATATATCAGAGAAAAGTTATTGGGCTGGGTATTTGGACTTGCAGAGTGTAGGTAAATTTCACCAAATTAAGCTAAATTATACAAAGAAGCCAAGAAAGATCATCGAAGAATAAACTAGATTACAGGTTATAAAGTCTGTTTTCACTTTAGAAAAAAATTGACATTAAAAGATAATTGAGAGACAAATAGACATCCCCCAGCAAAGACTGAGTTGAAGAATGTACCAAAACCAAATTTATATAAAAATATTTCGACCTCAGTTGACCACTCATCCTTTCTTAACTGAATTCTTATCAGCACCTGCCTTTTCCAAGCTGCTCATCTATAGATTGAGATCTTTAACTTCCCAATTGGACCAAGCCATTAATGTTCTTAAGTCTATTTTGGTCTATATTCAAAAACTATATGAGGTATTTGAGTCAACCAACTGATTGGACATGGCGCTGCTGTCTTTAGACGAGTCCACAGATCACCACAGTGTGTGTGTGCATATGCGTGTATGTTATGACTATATATATATATACACACATACACACACACATATATATGTATGTATATATATATACACACACACACACACACACATACACACACGCATACATGCATACATACACACAGAGAGATGTGTATACATCAGTAGCTTAATTACATAGAGGACTATTATTTTAATAAATTTTAAAATAAGTAATTTAACTGGTTCCTGATTATACCTTAAGGACAAAAAGAACTGCATTGAAGTGAAAAACAGTATTCAGTAATAATATTGGTATTTTCGATAACACTGGTATTATGAAAATATATATATTATAGGCTGGGGCAAATAAGTAATTATATTAATGGTATCTGGAACCAAAATTTAACATACAAAAAATAGATACAGACATAAAATATTTTAAAAAGTTAATCAAATGTCCCTATACCCTTAATTTTAAATTGAAGGTATCAGTGTAAACCCTTCTCACAAAAATCTTTTTGGTCTTGTTCACTGAAAAGGGCCAGCATTCCAACCCATTAGCAATAATTATCCATCATCCACAAATGGACTCTTAGTTCTATTTTCCACAGAAAGCAAACAGTGTTTCTCAGAGTAATGGCTGGTTCTAGATCTGGCTGGGGTAGAAAAAAAAAAATATTGTAATACAAGAAAGCAAAGGATCTATCAAATACAAGTGGTGATGTGCTAATAGGAAAACTAATTTAAAAGAATGTCTCTGGTTAAAACTAATTTAAAAGAATGTCTTGAGTATCACAAAGAATAATGACTTCAATGGCTTGAAACCCATCAAAGATGTTAAAACCCATGATTTTAAATTGAAAAGAAAACAACTACATTGGTCATCTTGAAAATTTTCTAGCACATTAATTTCTTATCATTCAGAAAATAGGTAAATAGAAGAAAAATCAAGACCATCTCCATTCTATCTTACATCAATTTCTCTTCAAGGTAATCGAATAGTTGATGGGCAGTAGCTCTCAGAAAATAAATCCAACAGTAGAGATGGGGCTGTAGGAGAGGCTGATACAAATGAAGCAAATTTGTCTATCATTGATAATTGGGTTAAATTTGTGAGATGGGTGTACATGAGTCTTTATTATAGTCTTTATTATACTATTCTTTCTTTTATTATGTATGTTTGAACATTTCTATAATGAAGTATTTAAAACTGCCAAATCACTAATAAGGAAAAGGTGTGAGGAGGTTGGAAGAGGTATTTGTTCTGCCTGTCTCTGAGCAGCAAGGACAGTATGAAAGCTCTGGATCTTGGAGAGACAATGAGCAGGGGCATTGAGATGACTCGCCATTGTGCCCACCACATGGAAGAAACTGAAGTTCATCTGTGAGTTGAATGGTTTGGGGACAGATATTTTTAGAGGTTTTGACTTTACTTACACACTGAGAAGCCATGGAAGGTTTTTGAGAAATAGATTTAAATATTTCAATCTGTGTTGTCGGCAAAGTGAAAAATCTGGATTAAGAGGTTAAAATTACTAACAGAGAGGTTAGTTGGTATATTAGGATATCATTCCAGGTAATAGAACATGAATAAATGAACTAGTAGAGTTAAAATGGAAATGCAAAGGAAACAAGGGATATGAGAAAAATTGGAGATTTAGAAGCATCAAAGTGATATGACCAACTGAATATGGGAGGAGAATGGAGGGAAGTAAAATGAATCTGTATATGTTCACTGATACTCCTTAAGAGAAGGTGTTTATTGCCTAAAATAACTAAA
>NW_011888799.1:10683919-10693926 GCF_000151845.1 Pteropus vampyrus
AAGAGATTAACTAAATGTACCTAGTATAGTATGGTAGGGGAAAGGAGGGGTTTTAAACATGTGCTTGAATGAGGATATATTGATAGAGTTGATTTACAGATGGACAGGAAAAATGATGTAGCTTCAACTTCAAGAAAGTCTTTGACTATTGGCTAATCTAAGAGTAGTAGGTTTATGATGTGCTGTTTAAAGTCTAACACTTCCCTGGTAACTATCAAGGTAGTATGTTTACTGATCGATCTGTCTATCTATCTGTCTGTCTGTCTATCTATCTATCTACCTATCTATCTATCTATCTATCTACCTATCTATGCATGTGTATGTATGTATCTGTGTGTGTGTATATATATTTTCCAACATAATCAATTACACAGTGCAGCCTGACTAAGTAGGGGCATAAAAATACCATTGGGAACTTGGAACTTTTGCCTTGAACTCTTCCAAAGCCAAAATGCATCATGTATGTCTTCGTGGTTCAACTAGGAGACAAAGGAGGTCTGCATGGGATTAAAGACTGTCTCTTCAACTTTCAATGCTTGCCTGAACTCTTTCTCTTCCCACATCTTCTCTTTTGCCTTTAAATAAAAGCTTAATGTGAGTATGTCTGTAAAGTCTCGCGAGTGCTTTCAAATAAAGAAATGTGAAATATTTGCAAACTGCATTCTTGAGAAAAGAACATGAGGCAATGGGAGAAAAGAAAAAAATGGGAGAGGTGGTAAATAATTTGAGAGTTTGAGAAAAGAGTTCTTCATGTTTAGCTATTGTAGCATGTTTTGAATGGCCCATTGATTCACATTTGTTGAGCTGAAATCTAAAAGCCATCACTGAAGTCCTGAGTAAGCACCCATTAATATCTCCTATTTTACTGGTTTCCCCTTTAGATTGTGCCACAAAAAAGATAATAAACCAAGCCCTACACATTGCTGGTGTGTGTGGCTGACAACTGTTCCAGAAAAGGATCATGATATGAAGGACTTTTGGAAAAACATCAAAACTAGAATGGTATAGTCCAGGTTTGATGAAGGAGATGTTGTGTGTGTTGTCTTTCATGATTCCTCATTTTTTTTTCTTTTCCTCCAAATGAAGCATTAGTCGCAAGTCCTCTTATTGTTTCTAGCAACCAATAAGAATTAGACCTGCATCATTTGAACCAATGAGCAGGTGGGATTCTGGTTTAAGAAATTCTTATTCTATTGTTTGGGTCTCTTACCTTTCTGTTTCCAGGAAGAAAGAAATTAAATCTCTTTAAATCCTTTGTGATTTATGCAGGCTGACCTGACTGGAAAAAAATCAGACTTAGTGCCAGGCTATTAATGTTTGAAGTCAAGTTAACAGATATTTCACTGTGGGTCTACATTTCCATGCTATCTACTATGTCATTATGTCTTGGGCTAGGCATGATCAGACATTACTCATCATTATCTGTAGCTGAGACATTACCTTTTCCACATGTTAATTAAACCAAAATAAATGCTATCATTTCCAAATGACCAAATGACAATCAAGTAAAATGTAGTTAGAATCCTTCTTTTGATCCTCTGGAGTTAATATTCATCAGATGAACCGATGATGAAGAGAAAGCAAATGACAGTGCCCCTAAGGTTAAACTGTACAGAGGCAGAAGGAAAGACAATTAAAAATATTTCATTCATTCACATTCCAATGAGTAAAATATTTTTAAAATATATATACATATGTTAGAGTGAGCAGAAGCATGCAAGTTTGAGTCCCATCCTGGGAACTAGCACCCTATAACTTCCACCGTGTTCTTCTGGTCAAACTGCCTCACACGGACAGTCCAGACTCGAGGGGCTACTATACTGTCTCTTGATGGAGCACTGCAATGTCACATTGCAAAGGGAATGAGAACAATGTTGAAGGATTGTGGTCATTTTTGCCCTCTACCATACCAGGGAAAACACATAAAAATTCAGTGACATGGGCATCACATTAGATTAAGATCCAGTTCAATTTTCTATTGTCTATATAGAGTAAAACTTCTATTTTCCACTTTTTCTAAATAAGTAAAATATTCACTTCATAAAAAAAATTACCTTCTGAAGGAAATTTGTTAAGATATAGGGTAACATTTTTATTATTTCAAAAAATCCTATTCCATGTCCTCCAAATCTACTCTACTTTTACCAGGTTTTGTGTCCTAATTTTGTCCCAGGAATTGCCACTGTATGAGTAACTTATCTTGAAACATTGTGTGGATCTTGTCAGTGCCCAGCTGATTGAGAAGGGAAGGTTTTGGTGGTGAGACACCCAGTTGAAAGAACGCATGAGGGGCTGACATGAGAATGAAATGGAAGGCACATACTTTATTGCAAGGAGCATGCCTCTATTACAGGGAGTGCAGTTCTATTGTGGGGAACTTGCTTCTGCTCTGTTGGGGACCACATGGTCTCCACATATATCAGAGTACAATAGTGGCATTCTGCCACATGCGTGTGATACAATAAGCTGAATTTTGCTTACACGTGTTAGGCACAGGTGTCCTACTACACTAATGTAACATTCTAAATCCGGGGTCCTATTCCTAGCTGGGAGCCTGGATCGCAGCCAGACCTGGGACCAGACAGGCCTGGGACCCACAGATGTTTATGCATATTAACTGGACTTAGTTAACAAAATAATGATGATGCAGAGAATGCTGAAGTAAAGTTTAAGTTTGACTTATGAGATAAGGAGTTCCTGTGTTCAGACCATTAAAGAATAGAGAAATTGACAGGTTAATAGGTATCCACTAAATTGATCAATGGCTGGAAAGCAGATGTAAATGCTGGGAAATGTTTAGCAGTGAATAGCAACATCACACTACTCTCAGGAGAACTTTTGTAGGCACTAAGCAGCCCACATCTGAAGTGTTATCAAAAATGCAGTCAATAGAAAAGATGTGGTGACCTAGGACAGTACCTAGGAGACATGAAGCTATCAGAGATCACTGTGAACTGAGTGCGGCAGCATTCTGCTAACAGACTCAGCCTCTCTCCCTGTGTAGACAATAGAACTGCAGTACAAAGTGAAATTGTGAGGTGAGCCTGAAGGTGAAAATGTTAGTGATAGGTGAGGTTACACTGAGTACGCATATCTGGGGGAAATAGTTCACATCTATTCTTTTTTTGAATGTCTTTAGTAATTATGGACTATGTGACTTGTTGGGCTCCCATATTTGCCATTTACTAATAGTGTGACATTTGACAAGTTATTTAACCTTATTGCTTTCCAGCTTCCTCTTATATAAAATAAGAATACTAATGAGGTACTAGTAAGTATCTAACTGTGTGTAGGCATTTTCTTTGGTTATCTATCACTGGGTAACAAATCACCCCAAAACTTAGTGGCTTAAAATAATGACAGCATTTATTTTTTGCAGAAATCTGTAATTTGTGCAGGGATAACTTGTCTCTGGTCCTCTCATCCTCACCTGGGGTGGATAAAAGTCCAGAGACAAGAACATTCTGATGACTCTCTTTTACATCTCTGGCAATTAATGCAGTGCCAGCTGAGACCTTGGCTAGCCCCGTCAAGCAGAACATCTACATGTGGCCTCTCTATGGGTACTGGGCTTCCTCACAACATGAAAGATGAGAGCTCAGTGTAGATGTCATAGAGAGTGAGCCAGCCTGGCAGAAGTGATACCACCTTTTATCACTTAGAGCAGAAGTCACAGCATCACTTCCACTGCATTCTGGTCGAGGCAGTCACAAAGGTCCATGCAATTTCAAAAGAAGTAGAAATAGTCTCCACTCTTAATGGAAGAGTGACAAATTTCTGGATGAACATGTGACAACAGAAATATTGGCGGGGCCATTTTTAAAAAATACAGTCTGCCACAATTATATATTCAGTGCTCTACTAGGCAAAATGAGGAATACAGCGTTGTAAATCCTTGAGGATAAAGAGTTTCTGGGAGCTAATAAGTCTGATAAATGTTAATTGTTATTAACATTTTTATCATTTTTTTCCAGAGACTTATTGTATTAATTATAAAAGACTGTTTCATTTTTGTATACAATTTTTAATGGAGCCAGTAAATGTTCACTGAGCCTCTAGTATACAGAGAAATATCCAGTTTTGTGAGGTTTAGCTGGATGTATGTAGGACCCTAAGCTTCTCTTAAACTTTTAGAATTCATTTAAATCTCCCCCAAATCCTACAAATATTAAGAAAATAGAAACTAAAGAAGTAAATAACTTGCTGTCTACCACTATAATGTATGTTTCAAGAAGAGAAGGGCTGTATAGGATGTGCCCGCTCTCACATCAGAACCCAGCACTTGGAAGAGAAGACCACAAGCACTCCATAAATCTTTGTTGTTGCTGATGCTTCCCATCTCACAGGGTGCAGACTTAGAGATGGGTTTTATAGGTAAACAGATTTATGACCTTGGTCCTTGTGCTAAGTCAGTATCAGAATCATCCAGATAAAAGAACAGTGAGAGGCTGGCTTAGTATATCTTTAAGATGACTGAGGCCTAGTACTGGATGCTTAGAAATTGGCTTTTAATATATCTATCTTTGAAGTTATATTTACTACTGGGCTAGATTTTATATTTGTAGGTAGTAGGCAAATATCCAGTTATAGCTGGTAATTGTTAAACAATTATAAACATAAAACAAAAACTGAAAAAAGAATTGCAAGGACAAAAGAGATTTCTTTTTTCAGATCCTACAGTAAATAATTCACTCTATGTAGACCTAACCTTTGGCATTTTAATTCTCAAATATCTGTACCTCCAATTTGGATATGTTGCAGCTTAGTATATCTCTTGCTATTTAAGATACTATGTCTTGTTGTGAGGCTCAATTATGCCCAGTTCTGATTGAATCCTCACATCAAGCTCTTTCTCCTGTCCCCTCAGGAAATTGTGGATTAAAAGTTTCCTTTCTTGTTCTCCAGTCACTAGAGCTAGAAGGTCTATTTGTGATGCAGTATTTCTCACTTTATTAATTCTAGGGAAGCATTCAGATATGACGATAAGAAGAGGTTTATGGAGAAATCTTGCCATAAGCTTAGAAATCGTACAGTGATACCTTGAGTGTGAAAAAAAATATTATCAATTTAAAATTATAGTACTAAAAATCTCCCATTGGTCCCAAGCTTTATCCTTATGCTCCAACCTCACTTTCTCAGAAAGTTGTTTTATTTTTTACCCCATCTACTTTCCCCCTCTGAGCCCTCCCCTCTGGTAACCACTAGTCTAGTGTCCATGTCCAACAATTTCTTTTTATTCTTTGGATGTATGTCTGTTATCTTCTGGCATTACTTCTAGTCAAATCATCCTCTCCTTTCCTCCACTAGGGTCTTCATTCTGCCTTTTCATTAGTTGAGGTATGAAATTAATTGGATTAGGAAGCTGACATTCACTCAGATTCTGTGCCTCTCTTTAAACTCACCAGTAGAGTCCAATTCTCAGAAAGAGGCTCTAGGAAATAAGGTTTTTACAAACAAACAAACAAACAAACCACCACCTCCAAACTTTACAACACTGGACAAATCACTCAAACTTACTATTTTCGTTTACAAAATGAGGATAATAATATTTGCCTTACATAAATCACAGAAATTATTTGGAAACAAAAGGTTACTTTCAAACTGCAATTATATTAATACAAATTTAAAACAAAATATAGTTTTAGGAACTTAAAGATAGTTTTTAAAAAAATATATGTCAATATGATTGCATTATAAGACCAAAAGAGATTTCAAATTTCAGCTGTATTCTGTGCTCAGATAAGATCGTCCCTATGATAGTAGAAATTTTCCTTTAACAAAAGTGGATACTTTATTCCACACAGTCTAATCATGCCAAGATTTTCTCAATTTTCATCACACAGTTGTTTTCAAGCAGTAAATCTGTTTCATTCTCTATATTTAAGAGCCATACACACACACACACACACACACACACACACACACACACACACACACACACACACACTTGTATATATAAAGTAAAAACAGACTCCTAGTGACATTAGGAGAAAAACTTAATTGGAATAAGAAACAAGGACTTAGAACCAAGTTGCAACCTCACAATCCAGAGATTTGTATTGGCTTTATTAAGCTTTGGGGAAGAAAATAAGAAAAAAATGGTTCAGAGCTGACATAATTCCAAACTGTAATGACTATGTCTTCTAGACAAAAGGTTTCCTATTTATTAACATATTCCAAATCCTCTATAATAAAGTTTTCAATTTCAGTGTAAGCTTTAAAAATTCTGATTTTATCTGTCAAGATTAAGTCAGGGGAACAGATACACGACTGTTATGGGATTAAGGGATTTATCACAGTAAGTAGACAACACACCATTCTAGGAAAAGGTGGTAATGTGAAAGTCCCCAGAATTTCAACAGAATTGGAAGATAAAAGAAAAGAGCATACTAACCAGCGTTATTGAAACACTTGTTAAAGTAGACAATTTGGAGCTTGCAGAGAAAGGCTGAAAAGCCAAATATTTTTAGCCTCCAAAGAGGTACCATGACAAGGACACTATGGGCAGGTCCACAGAAAGCTGTTACCTGTGTGTAGCTACTGCTTCTGTGAGACTGTTTCAAGCATCTGAACATGGGCCTAGGGCTACAATTTGCCAGGCACATATAAGAAAAGGCAAGGCCAAGGCCAGGACCTGACTTATTTGGCCAGTAAAGATACCATGAGCACCTTTAGATGAAGACAGTTTATTACTTACACAGACGAAGAAAGGAAGAACAGCCAAACATACTAGCTCCCTTGTCCCCACATACCAAGAAGGACACTACTGAAACAAAATGAGCCAACTGACTGCAACACAAATTGTGGGATAGATTATCGTTGAGGAGCCAATTTTAGATGAAAGCAAAGAGATTTCAATCTGCAACTCTGTTTTGAGGGGTTAGGGCAGAAAGCCTCATCCTTCATTAGAACCTGCAAGGTGATGAGAAACTGTCTCATGACAGCCTCTCAAGGGGGATAGGGAGTTGATTGGGCGATCATCTCAGGATTGCTCCCTATCCTCTCATATCCTGGGAGGATCATAAGATATTCTGCCAAGACTCAGATAAGCTGCAGTTCAAGCCTTTCCTTGATTTTTTCATAACCTCACAGACTACCTACCTTCCGAGTCCTCTACGATTCATGCCTGGGTCCGAAGGACAGAGTCTGCAGTGAAAGTTTAAAATGCTGTTATCACTGACATCTCTATAAAGAAATGAGAGTAAAAGGCAAACCTACTTTGCAAATCTTTGCTAAAATAAAGGAGGATGGTACTCCATAAAGCCAGCACCAAATGTGGTAGAGAGAAAATGGTGAAACTGAGTGGCAGCCAGAGGGGATGTATTCAACTTAAAGTTAGCTTCTGGAGACTTTCCAAACTAATGTAGAGGAATATTAGTACTGCTAAAGCCCCCTTCAATTGTGATGATGGAAATAGGGAAAACAATAGTGTTCCGATGCTATTATTTTGTGGCTTTTGTATCCACAAACTGGGGTGATAAAGAAATTACCCATGCTTTACTTTTTTGAACTTAGAAATGTTAAACTTTGAAAGCAGCACTTGAAAGCTTAAGTAGACATTTTTATTCAATTTTTACATTATCCATGTAAATTTATTATTAATGTGTGGATAACAATGAAGGGCACAGTTGGTGAACACAGGTATAACATATAAATATGTATCCGTGATGTAAATACCAACATATTCCTTTTGTTTAAACAACAGACTATGAAGATTAAATAGGAATAAAGTTTAGGGTTCAAACCAAATAATTGTCTCAAAG
The DNA here is from genome assembly GCF_000151845.1 of Pteropus vampyrus. NCBI lineage: Eukaryota > Metazoa > Chordata > Mammalia > Chiroptera > Pteropodidae > Pteropus > Pteropus vampyrus. Next base: position 10,691,683 of record NW_011888799.1, read on the forward strand.
TTAATTAGCTTGAATTTTGACACGGAGATCAACTTTAAAAGAATTTTAGGCATTAGCAAATGGATTTTGTAATAACCGCTTTAGCACCTCCTAACCAGATATGCAACCACTTCTACTTAAGAGTGGCCTCATTTACTACAACCGTCCCCACGCTTTATGCTGAAAGACTGAATATCCAACCAGAAGATGGCCAGACCACACACTAAAATAGAACTCTGACCCACAACCTGCAGCAACCAGTAGGGGAACCCAAACTATACTCTGCAGCAATAGTAGGGGAACCCAGACTATACTCTGCAGCAACCAGTTCAGGAAGTCAGACCACATTCTCTATAGCATTCAACCTCGATGATCAGTACTTGATCAATTCCTGACAGCTTCTTTAATTTTCCCTCCTACTTCCAACTTAACAACCAACAAGAAAAAGCCAGATATAGTTCATTAATGAATCACACAAAATGTCTTGTGTCTAGTCGGCCTGCTTCCAGCTTCCTCATGTCAGTAGCCTCTAATCAGGGGATACCTGAAGCTTTCTCTTTTGTCCCTATGTAGCTTTTGTATTTCTGTGCCTGCCTTTGAATCTCTGCTAAAAACAAGTGATGCTGGCTGAGTCTCTTCTATATCAAGTTCTTAATAAACAGACTGGTTATTTTTATTTGAGCAGTCTTCATTCAGTTCTACAATGCCTAAATATACTTAGTGTGGATAGTTTAAGTAATTAAAGACAAGTGAATAATTTTGAAATAAATAATAAGCAGCTTTTGAACCTTTATTTAGGAGTAGATTTTGAGAAAAATAAGATTCCTGAAATATCTGATAATAATACTTATAAGCTCCTATGAATAGAGTGGTGACTTCCATCATATTCCAAGCCCTGTGCTAAATGTACCCTATGTTTCATCTCATTTAATCATTTCAACTGTTCTAAAGAGTATCTACTGCAGATGAAGATATCAAGGCACAGAGAGGGGAATTTTCTTGCCCAAACCTAGTAATGAAAGAAAATGAATTTCAAACCCAGATGCACCATTGTCCCCAGATGAACCATTTTCCCGGGGCTACACCACTTACAGAGTTCTGAATGTAGTGCTAATCTCCATGACAGGTATCATCAGCTTGAGAGGTTAATATTAATTGTTTACTAAACCCTTCACTTGCTACCTGTGTAGTTTTCAGCTCAAGAAGAGAACTAATAAAGGTAAAAGCCACCTAGCATTTGCCCTTAAGAGTGCATGAAGTAGTTAAAGGAAGTAAAATGAAATAAAACATATCACAAATATACTTGTTTGGAAGAGCACCATTTATTAAGTCAATAAAATCCAGACTTTGTAGTTGAGTTTGTAAGTTCTGACAGCAGTAGGGGTAAAAAATGAGATTAATGGCATGAATTCAGATCACAAGCATGGAATGAAATAAGAGAAGTTCTGACACATGTAATCATCAAAAGCCTTAGCAAGCAAATTTAAATGTCATGTTTTCTCCCCTGGCACCCAGTTTAGCTGTGCCGGGCAGTGGTTTCCCTAATAGACAAGTCCTCACACCAATGCTGGCTTGTGAAATTGCCAGTCTAGGAGCCTCTTTATTAATTGTAGACAGAGTGTTAGGCAAAGTGCTAAAGAAACCAAGCTTCTAGTCCAGGGGATCTCAACCCATGTTTCCTAAGATAAATTAGAATTTCTAAAAAGAGATGCAAGAAGCTATAATTTTAAAACTTCCTAGGTGATTACAATTTGCATTCAAATTGAAAATTGTTCTGGACCAGAGTTTTTCTCAGCTTCAGCACTGCTGACATTTTAGGACAAATACTTGTTGTGGAGGACCGTCCTGTACAGTGCAGAATGTGTATCAGCATCCCTGAACTCTACGCATTAGTTGTCTGTTGTTACTCCCCGCCCCATACGTGCTGTAACAACAAAGAATGTCTTCAGACATTGTCAGCGTCCCCGGGAAGCGAAACTGTCCCTGGTCGAGAACCACTGTTCTGAAGGACCTCAAACACCATGCCACTGAGTGGTTCTCAGACTGAGCGGTTCTCGGATTGAGCAGACATCAACATTACCTAAAGAATTTGTTCTCAGATTGCTAGACTCCACTCCCAAAGTTTCTGATTTAGTGACTCAATAGTCTGAGAGTATATTAGGTAGATAATCATATTTTCAAAAATGTTTATCCCCTTTATTCGCAACCTTAGAACTCCAGCATTGTCAGGTTTCACTCTCCACCATAGCGATTTTTGAAAGTCCT
>NW_011888799.1:10693976-10704010 GCF_000151845.1 Pteropus vampyrus
AAAGTGCTAAAGAAACCAAGCTTCTAGTCCAGGGGATCTCAACCCATGTTTCCTAAGATAAATTAGAATTTCTAAAAAGAGATGCAAGAAGCTATAATTTTAAAACTTCCTAGGTGATTACAATTTGCATTCAAATTGAAAATTGTTCTGGACCAGAGTTTTTCTCAGCTTCAGCACTGCTGACATTTTAGGACAAATACTTGTTGTGGAGGACCGTCCTGTACAGTGCAGAATGTGTATCAGCATCCCTGAACTCTACGCATTAGTTGTCTGTTGTTACTCCCCGCCCCATACGTGCTGTAACAACAAAGAATGTCTTCAGACATTGTCAGCGTCCCCGGGAAGCGAAACTGTCCCTGGTCGAGAACCACTGTTCTGAAGGACCTCAAACACCATGCCACTGAGTGGTTCTCAGACTGAGCGGTTCTCGGATTGAGCAGACATCAACATTACCTAAAGGATTTGTTCTCAGATTGCTAGACTCCACTCCCAAAGTTTCTGATTTAGTGACTCAATAGTCTGAGAGTATATTAGGTAGATAATCATATTTTCAAAAATGTTTATCCCCTTTATTCGCAACCTTAGAACTCCAGCATTGTCAGGTTTCACTCTCCACCATAGCGATTTTTGAAAGTCCTCAAGTCATATTTAAAAGTTCCCACAAAAGTTATTTCTTTCCCTCTTCCTACTTTGGTGGCTGAGGTGCTAACCTATGTTTCTCCATCTCTGACATTTGATGTCCTCCTCCACCTCTACTTCACTATACATAACTACTTATCCAGCTTTAATAGTTATTCTGAGAATAGTAAAGTTTCTCCTTTCCTCACTCATGCTACACCCAGTTATATCGTCAAAAAGTTGCAAACACCTTATGTTCACTTAGTCTTACTACCTTCCCTTCCTAAGGCCTTGATATGGCTCCCTAAGGAAAAGAGTGGGAGAGAGAAAATTTTGATCAGTACCCCTCAAAATTTTGTCCTATGGCTGACTCATGTTTTTTGGACAAGGCTGGTATATTCCTAATTCTTCCTCTTCTTTTAATATACAATCATTTTTGTGAAACCGCTTATTTCTCAGAACTCTGGGAGATCCATTCTATTAACCTTCTTGACTTTGATATAAGAGTTTTGGTTCTCATTTTGATCAATGTTGCAAAGAAAAGGAAAAATGGAGGATAGGGAGGCAAAAACAGCCCTTATTAACTCTTTCTTGATTGTACACAATGGTTTATATCCATTTCGGTATTCTATAAATATTTGTTCATTGATGAATAAACTAATGTTGGTCTTGTCTGTCCAAATAAAATAAACCTTTAGTCTTCGACAAAATTTCATCAGTTAGCACTATTAGACATGTTTGCATTTTTCTAAATGACTTGGTATGAGAATAGCACTTCCTTTGATTTAAGTTGATAGTCTAGTACATGGTTGTGAGAGATTTCTAGCAAAGGAGCTTCAAGTTATTGAACATGCTTATGCTCAATGTATGACTTGTTTCTTTACAAAATATATAAATTTTAAGTCCTGGAAAGAGATTGTATACCAGGTTTGTCTGTTTGTTCTTATTTATAAAGACATCATGTGCCAGCTAATTGTCTAGACAGCTTAACTAAGTTAGTACATTTATTTGCCACATCAAACCCATGAATTAGATACTATCACTATCCTTGTTATACAGATGATGAAATGTTACAAAGAGTCGAGTTATTTGCCTGAAGTTACATAACTAGGAAGTGACTAGAGGAACTTTACCTTCTCATAGAGCAGATGTAGTAGTTGGAGCAATTTCTCAGAAAACTCCAGACCAAGCTGAATTTGAAACCATAGAAGTCCCGAGGACAGAAGCTTTAGTCCCTCATTTAGGGAGAGGATTTTTTTTCTTTTTTTACATAAATATTTTCCTCCAGCTTCCTACTGGTAACTACATTTTAAAAAATTAGGTGAATGCAGAATTGCCTTTTTATTTAGGATATTATGTTTGTGTGTGTGGGCAATGGGGTGGGGGAATGGCTGGACAGAGGAAAGCACAATGCTAAGACCGGTGACCTTTCCTTCCCCTTTTCCATCTCTGTATTTTCACATGGGAAGCAAAGAGTTCAGATACTTCCCTGGCAGAAAAGCATATTTTTTTTCTCCCTATTAAAAATGTGTAAACTGTTCTCTATGCTTAACACAGTAGCAATGTTTCTTTACAGATAAGTGTTTCTCATGAGGAATGTGCATTGCTTTTCAAAGGCACTAATGAGGCAGATCTTGGGCTCACAGATTCATGCCAGGTGAGCAACTTTGTCCCAGGTGGAGGCTGATGTTTGAGTTCCCGTGGACTGTTTCCTTCTGTTCATTATCGGCATGTAGGTGTTCACAGAGATATTTCATTTAAATATACTTAATTTTGAGTGGACTTATTCAGAGCTTCTATCTTTACAAATATCTTTTTAACCTTGTCTTTTAGAAGATCATTTTTTTTTATTTTATAATTTTGTGCTGAACAGATTTCTTGGTTCATTCAGAGGCTAGCAAGCCTCTGGGAGTACAAAAATCGAACACCCTGCTCCTGGCAAGCCTAGTGAAGCAAATATTTAATAATTATTACTTCAATAATAGAGACATGTACTTAAAAGAGAAATGGGCATTTATCCTCTTATTGAAACTGAACAGCTTGTTGGTAGATACGAGAGTGCCCCCATTCCCAGGAAGCTTATTTTTCTGCCACAGTCAACACAGTAGAGTATATAAAATCTGAATAAATATTTCATGTACTTAAAGACTATAGGCAGTGTGCTAGCCTCTTTGTATTTGTTGTTTTATTTAATCCTTACCTTTATACCTTACCTTGGGATTATCATAAATCGCTATTGCTATTCTTATTTTACAGCTGAGAAATTGAGGCTCATGTAATTTATTCAGTTTCAGAGGTTCCACACTTGGACGGTCTTCCAGCAACCAGATGTGGAGTTCTTTACCTGAGGTTCATGGACCTCCCAGCAAACCACAGAAAGAATACTAGTTCAATAAAATTGGTCTTGTTTTAAATCCTATATACATATTTGTATGTGTGTTTATAGAAACTTATAGTGGTGGCCACAGGCTTCTGCAGACTGACAAAGTGGTCCACGGCACCAAAATTAAGTACCCTGGATGGTGATGTAATTTTCATCAATGTCTCTTTCTTGAGGGTATTCCTAATCTTGTGAAATCCTTTACCTTCTTTAGCATCTCAGTGTACTTCTCGAGTTTGGGGACCATGACCTACTCTAAAGGGTCTTTTTCATATTCTGTATAAGATAGGTAATATTTAAAGATCAGTATGATTTCTATATGTAATATCAATGGTTGCTTCAAGACCTGATTTAATTCATATGACAACATATATTCGATTAAGATAGCAATAATGCTATTTTATCCTGAAGTAACCCCAAAGTTAAACAACTTCACATCATTTCTGTTTTTCAGTCTTCCAAGAATAGGAAGCTTACAGCCAGTATACTTTTAATATCTCACCACTGATTACTTGAATGTGATAATGTGTTACGATAGACAGAAATGCTTTTGAAAGTTTCCATGCAATAGTTTATGGTCAGATGAAAGGTTTAATTGTGGCACACAGATACATAAACAGTGCCAGAGGAGGGAGAGTGATGGAGAATAGCTCATTCTATTAAATTTGATGGTGAGGAAGGGCCTCTTTGACAACACATGGGCATGTTGCCCCTCTGACACAAATTGAAGGAAAGAACAACAATTTCTCTTCTGACTGAGGAGAACTATACATGCTGATATCTGGGAGGAGAGAGTTCCTCCCAGATATCAGCATGTATTATAGACAAAGCAGAATATGCAACAACTCAAAGATAGGAGCATGACTAGTGCATTTGAGGATTAACAAAATTTGCTGAAAACAAAAGAACAAGGTGGAGGGTGGTTGGAATGATGTCAGAGAATTAGCCTGGACCAGATGTTTTAAGCTTGTAAGTCGCGGTAAAGATGTTAAATTTTATTTTGATATAGATGGGAAGTATTGAAAGATTCTGAGTGGGAAAAACAAAATGAACTGTTTTGAAAGAATCCTTGTAGCTTTAAAAACAAAAACAAAAAACAAAAAAACTAATAAACTTAAATTTTCAGCACATTTTAGGTTCACAGCAAAAAGTGAGCATATATCTCTTGTCTGCCCTCTACCCACATACAACCTGCACCACTATCAACATACCACACCATAGTGTTGTATCTGACCTTATGGATTTTTTTAGGAATCAAAGAAATTAGGGAGACCAGGCTAGAAGCAGAGAAGCTATTCAGAAGGCTATTTGTCTAGTCTAGTGAAGACAGGATGATGGCTTAGATGAGGAGCTTGGTAAAGGCAGGAAGAAGTTTTGTATTTGAAATGCCTACCACTTGGAATATTAAGAATATTAACAGAGCACCAAGGAGGGAGAAATTAATTCCATTACATGTTAAGTAGCATTCACCTCTCCCCTCAGTTTTCCCAATACTCTTCAATTTTTACTCTATTGAATATCCTTTTAACGAGATCAGAGTTTCTGACTAGAAACTATGAAACCAAATTGCTTAAGGTAGAATATGTTAAACTACTCATTATTAATTCAGTTTTTATCTCTGAGTAAATATTTATTAAGTCCAACTTAGAACCAAAAGTTGTTTTGACAATTTTAGGTTCCATTTGAGTAACAGGCCTGCAATGCTAATATTTATTCTCAGCTATTTATTAAATGGAAGCACTGCATTTGTTTGGACATGCTACAAGCTTTTAGGTGGGTAAGGGAGTTGGTGTTCCTGGAAGAAATGACCTCAATGAATAAATACCAGCATTTCAGGTCTGTTATCTGTTAACCACTTTACAGATCAATAATGCCTCAGTTCTTCCATTTTGCCTGATGACCAAGTCTCTTAGAGAAAATCAGGCTCCTATTTGCCAAAATTAAAATGAATTGTAGCTTTATTTTTTTACCTGGAGAAATATCAGCACTTTTTGATTTTGGAAAATCAGTATATTAAAAATATTTTTTAAACATTGCACCTGGAAAGTGTCAGACTGCTTCTTGAAATGTGTTCAACAGACAGTGAAGAATTAAAGCCTTTAGTGCAACAATCCATGAGGAACTGAATCCTGCCAAAAACCACTTGAGTTTAAAAGCAAATCTTTCCCCAATTAAGTTTTTTTTATTATACTTATTGGAGTGACATTGGTTAATAAAATTATATAGGTTTCAAGGGTACAACTCAATAATATGTCATATGTATATTGCATTGTGTTTACCACCACTCAAAGTCAAATCTCTTTCTATCAACATATAGTTGACTCGCTTTACCTTTATCTATCTCCCCCATCCCTTTCCGTCTGGTAACCACTGAACTGTTGTCTGTGTCTGTGAGTTTTGGTCTTGTTTTTTGTTGCTTTCAGTTTTTATCCCACATTATGAGTGAAATATGGTTCTCAAATTTTTCTGTCTGACTTATTTCACTTAGCCTAATAAATACAATGGGATATTACTCAGCCATAAGGAAAAATGAAATCCTGCCATTTGCAACAACATGGATGGATCTTGAGATAATCATGCTAAGCAAAATAACCCAATCGAGTTTTAAGATGAATACAGCCCAGCTGGCACTTTGATCGCAGCCTGTGGAAGACTCTGAAGTAGAGAATCCAGTTAGGTATACCCAGATTACTGACCAACAGAATGTGATAATAAATGTGTTTTAAGCCACCAAATTTTGGAGTAATTCATTCTGTAGCAATAGGTAACTAATAACTAGTCACCTACTCTTAAACACAGGGATACATCTCAACCTGGCATCCTAGGAAGGGAGTGAAGTTGGTATTTGTTTTAATGGGGATTGCCAAACAGATAATCACTTTAATCCTCTAAATACTATACTATTTAGAGGAATACTATAATCCTCTAAATCAAATATTTAAAACCAAAGTGAAAAGAAACCTAATGTGTGGTGACAGATTAAATTATATCTTTGGCCAAGAATATTTTAGTGTCTTTTCCCCCAACGTATATGTCTTAATAAATGATGGTATCATTTCTTCATATTGACATTTTAATTACCATTTCTTGTATGTCAGGCTATGGAAGAAGAGTCTAATTTATAGAATTTTACAATTCTAAGCATCTATGAGATCCTGTTTATAGGGGTTAAAGGGCTATTGAACAAATTCTGCTTTAAACACAAAGACCTGAAAATAAGGGTTATTTTGTTTTTATTCTGTCTTAACACTTATGGCTTAAGGCAGATAACGGATGATAGAGTTTGGCACATTTGTATATTACCAGTTGACCCTAAAAAATATTAAGCACATCAGCCTTGTCCTGAGGCTGCATCCCTTCTATCATAATCTGCTCCCTTGATTGTTATGATGTTATGTCAAAAGAAGAAAAAAGAAAGAAAACGAACCCTCTCATCCAGGTCAAAGAAATGTGCAGCAGAAATGGGGCCCATCACGATAGTCTGCCCTCTTAGTGACAGAATAAGTGACTACTGAGAAGCCACACTGAGGCTATTTGAGAAAGAGTCATAAAAGTCCTTCCGCCAAATTAGCATTTGCTCTGCTCATCCTCTACCATTGAGGGCTTGGTTTTAAATCTTGAAGCCCTTTTAAACATCTCTTATTAAAGTGCAGATGTACTTGGAAGGAATCTTATTATTTCCTATCAAGAAAAAGTAGAAAGTAACAGGAATGGGTCATCAGATAGTCCTCTAGGACACATTATCAGAAGCAGCAGTTACATAAATGTCTCCCTCTAAGTCATGGCCATGAGCAAAGGAGTGTCATCAACACTAAAACAAAGGAATAATGAGATCTAGTAACTTACAATCCTGCTAACAAATATTTTGCAGCTACACATAAGCTTAATTCCATATTCACATTAAATTCATGTTTAAATGCTCATGAATTATCCTTCCTGGTTTGCCCATTGCTCTGAACCCATTTGCTGTCCTAACACAGAGCTGGAATGTTTCTTAGAGGATTGGGACAAGTAGGAAATATGGCAATATTGATTGTTGAATTCAGAATCAGGTTCCCAGGGTTTAGTGAGGCATCTATGGGATGAAAAGGCAGGTTGCTCCACTTCTAGGTTCTTCATTCTCAAAATCATGGCAAGTGAAAAGATTTGTGAGTACTTACTCTTATGGCTGAAAAGTGATTTGTGGCTATAGAATACAATACACTAAGTTTAGAAGTGATTTAACTTAGTAGAAAGCAAGCCCACACCATCATTTTCCAACGCCTCAGAGAATCTATAACATTTGCAAGATGAATCAGGATTTCTATAACTCAAACAGTTGTTACGACTGATACACTATTAAAATTTTCCACTGTGCATCACCAAATTGTCCACTATATTTGTGAGTCTGTGTTTGATTAGTTTGTTCTTAGAGGGGAGGGAGGGTTGAGGGCTGGGAGAGTGGGGTGAAGGATTAAAGAAGTGTAAATTACTCATTGATAGATGGTTATAGGGATGGGGAGCATGGCATAGGGGAATGCAGTTAGCATTAATACGTTGGCTAGGTGGAGAGTCAGAGGAAGGAGGATGCATTTAGGGGAATTGTTTTACGAACTATATAGATGTCTAACCAATGTACTATATACTTGAAACTAATTTTAATAAATAATTTTTTTAAAAAATTAAAATATTCCACTCTGTAAGATAACTTGTTACACAAAGATAATCTCATAAATGGGTTCTTATGGATCTGATTTCTATTGGTTTGTTGAGTTAAACAGAGTATTATCTTCATTCTGCAGACTCAATGATCAAGTTGTACATTATTTTCTCTTTTAGGCCTGGGAAATGAGGTCTGAGTTAGGACTCAGAAATGCTGTCTTGAGGCCCCTCTACACTTTATGTAGCCAGACTTCCAGAGATTTTCATCCATTCAGGAAGTCATTAACCTCTTTATGATGAGGTGCTTCAGTGGGAAAGAAACATTTATCCTCTTATGGGAAAAAATATATATATATAAAGTAAAGGTATTTTGAAAAAAACAACCACTATGCTGGGTAGTACAGGAGAGGTAGTACAGGAGAGATAGTGTTTGATTTAAAATAATACAGGCACAGCACTGATTGCAACAAATCTGCAAAGCCAAAACTAAATTAAAGCTGAGATCTTGGGAGTTAAGATAATCTCAAATTTATCTTTTTCTGTGAGGCTTTTTGCTGAACTCCAGAGTTCCTACTTTGATAACTGCTTAGGATGCTAAGGACAGAAAATGAAACCTATGATTCTCCTCTAATTGATAAGCTATATAAAATAGCCCTGCATAATTCTGAGTTCCCACAGGAGTGTAACTCCCACCCAAAGATCAGGATTAATGTCAATAAACAAACAAATACACACATACATACAAACACAATGCAGAAGAGGCCAGAAAGGAATTTTGCTCTTCTATACCTCTCTCCTTAGAAAGTATAACCACAAGCTAGCATATGAGTTTCTGGTGTGAATTAATGTTACTCATGAGATTCAAAACAATCTCAAATGAAAAATTTACTTTAGTCTTTATCCGTGCTGCCTCAATATCTGAAATCTCCAAAGGAGAATTTAATTTAAAATGATCTCAGATTACTGGGGACTCCTAGAAAGTAGGAGATACAACATGAATTCTCTCAGAGAAACTCACTTATAATCCACGTCTCAAAGCAAACCCACAGACCAAAGTCCAAGAAAAATGACCTGTCCAGAGTAAAAGCAAATTTTTTAAAAAGCAGGCAAACAAAGAAAAAGAAAATACTGAAAGAAATAAAGCAACCTAATAAAGAGCTAGCTGAAAAATCAAAATGGTAGAATCAAACATTCAAAGCCTTGAGATATTGAAATTATCAGTCTTAGACTATAAAGTTATAGAAAGTGTTTAAATAAAGAAAACTTTAAAATATGACCACAGAACAAGAGAGTATAAAGAATCAATATGCAGACATCTACAAATAACACCTATGTAATTAAGTGAGTAAATAAATCTCCTTATAAAGGGCTACACTGAAATGGCACTGCAGTGCAAGGGAGAAGAAATTTTTTTTCAATAAATTTTACTGGGGCAACTGGCTATCGATTTGGAAAAAATATCTATCTAGAACAAGACAGTTTCAGATACTGACTAAATATAAATGTGAAAGGCATAAAATAATAAAACTTCCACAAAGTAACATAGAAGGTATATATTATGTTGAGACTGTGAAAGATTTTTAAACATCTAAAGCTCTATCCATATGAAAAAGATTGACGAATTATTACATTAAAATTAAGAACTTTGATTACCAAAATACATTATTATGACAATAAAGAGGTAGGTAGAGCCTAGAAGAAGATATTTACAACATGTGTATCCAAAAAAGGACTTACATACAGACTATATGAAAAATTCCTGCAAATCAATAAAGAAAAGAACAACTAAAGCAATTTAACAAATGGGCTAAAAACTTCAAGAGACATTTTGAAGTAGAATATATCCAAATGACTAAAATATATGAGAAGGTGTTCAGTGTTATTAGCCATTAAGGAAATGCAAATTGAATCCATAGTGAGATCTGACTACAAATCCATCAGAACACCTAAGATTATAAAGAACTGACTACTCAGTGGGCAGAAAGTGCAGGGCATCTTAAAGTCGCTGTGAGGAAATGTACGAATTCATACAACTTCTGAATAGTGTTAGGCAGAACCTTCTAAAGCTAAATATGCACATTCGCCAATACCTGGAAATTCATCCAACATAACTGTGTACATATGTGTACCAAAAAGCAAGTACAGACATGTCTGTAGCAGCATTACTTGTAATAATAATAAAAATAATAAACTGAGAAAGAGCTCAAATGTTCATTCATAGTAAAATAGATAAAGTATGGTGTATTTATCCAGTAGATTAAAATAGAATAATGAGAAATAATGGTTATTGCTGCATACAACAACATAAATAAAACTCAAAAACATAATGTTGAACAGACTAAACTAGACTCATTGAGGATATACAATGAGATTCTATTAATATGGTGTGAAAGAA
>NW_011888799.1:10705390-10715864 GCF_000151845.1 Pteropus vampyrus
TTCCTCTAGAATATAAAGAGATTTATAAGTACCCTGAACGTCACTGTAGTTAAAATGCTTTTGCTAAGGTGAAATGTAAAAGGAACAATCCAGATGTGGTGGTCGATAAATTTCAGATGACATCTTTCTGAAGGACAAGATATTAAAAGCTCACTCTCATTAAAATAAATATAGTTCATCTTACTCCAAGCCAAGACCAAGAACTTAACACTGTTAAGAAATTCTTGACCCCCTTTCACAATTCTGAGAAAGGATCAAAGGAAATATCACGTGAACTCTTTGAAAATGCATTTATTATTTGTGATCTAGTATATACATCCATGTAGGACAAGCAACGAGATTGTTGTAGCAAATACTCTTCTATCAAGGCTGTTTAGGAGAAACTTCATCTTCTTTTCAATAAAATGACTGCTGAGCTACAGAAATGCAGCCCTGCTCTAAGCTGTCAGTGGACTTCGGAGCCTACAGGAATGAAGGGAGGTAGCTATTTAAAGCTCATCAAAATTTCTCTATGTGCAATCCAGGAATATGAATTTTAAACAAACTATCCAAGAGATTCTTATTGAACTTGAAGTTAAAGAATACTGAAAGAGGTAATTTAGCATGAGTAATAACTATCGATGTCCATTTTTTGCTGGATATGACAAGATTGGAAGTCCTTGATCATTCTTTACCCAGACCATTTCTTAGGATTTTGTCTTTACTAAGACAAAGAGCAGACTCACTATTAAAGTAGTGATTCTCCAAGCCTAGAGTTCCAGGAATACAATGCAAACTTACTGCATGTATAGCAACCCACTGGGTCGCCCCCCATTATCCTTGTGGAGCTTGACAGCTTGTTTGCTGTGCTGTAAATAATAAAATTTATTGTCTCTGTCCTTGAAGTTTTATGGCATCTGCCAGCATCTACAAAGCTATAAGCTAACATATTAGCTTATATGTATGGTAAAATACCGGACCTGATAAAGAACCACTGCATCGTTCAGGTGTAAGTAATAAGACCAAAGCTGGTTTCTAATAAAATGCTTAACTGAAATCTAAAGTGAATCCCCAAACGTTTTGTTTGTATGAATGAGCCTGTTTGCATGAGACATTTGTCTTTTTTCTTGAACCTCCCACTACCAGCTCATTTTATAGTATTTGAAGATAGAAGTTTTCACTGAATTTAATTAGCTACTGTCTATCCCTGTTAAGAATCAGAGAATGCCCATAAGGTTTAAAAACCACAAGTGGAAAAAGAAATGGAGTAGAAAATAAATACGAAAACTGAAAAGCAAAGATTCTTACAGATGAGTTTGTAGTATTTTGATGATACATTTTGGAAAGTAACATACTGAACAGTAGGAAGAAAAGAGAACTCAGGTGGTCTCACTGCCCATAGTGATAAATTAACACCAGATCACCAGGGAACACAGTCTCTGTCAGTCACCAGCATGGTGAGCTCAATGTGTTTGTTCAATCAGACAGGTAGAATGTAGTTATAGGAGTCCTGGCAGCCATTATTCCTAATATTCCAGATTCCCATTATTAGGTGGAGTAGAAATAAGAGTGGTCCTTCTGAGCAGTGTCCTATGATAAAGGTAAAATAAAATGCTATTGCAAAATGAGTAACAGAATCTAAGGTAGTTTTGAAAAACATGATGAGGAGAAGCGTGAGGAACAAAGAGAGATTTTAGGAGGGAAAAAATATAGGCACTCAAACACAGGAGGTACCCGGTTTCGTCTGATGGGCCAGAAAGGAGCCCTACAGTGGACTGGACCACTATGTCCTAGCTTTTGATGGGTGACATGACTCACTGACTTCTGATGATAAGACTGAGACTAGAGCCATAGTCTGTCTATGTCTGAAGATGGTGAGAGGGCAAGTTTCTCAAACCTATAAGGGGCTGGAAAAGGCAGAGGGCAAGATTGTCCCGCCAAATACTAGGTGAAAGCCCTAAGGGAATACTACTGTCTCTTGAAGTTCTGTATTATTTTTTTTTTTAAACATTGCTTATCAGTCTACAGAACTGAATCATCTCTTCTTTGGGGTATGTAGAGAACTGTATCTATCTGATCAAATGAGCTTCCTTTGCCCCCTCAGTTGATACCCTATAACTTACTACTGAATCTACTAGAAGAATTTGCCAGACTAATCTGGCAAAATTTTCTCCTTCTGCTCTTTTTAATTCTTCTTCTCCTCCTCCTCCTTCACACTCTTTTTAGTGATATATAAGAGAATAAATGCCTACAACATCACATTTTGTTACCATTCACATTTTAAAATACATTTGTTTTTTAAAGGCCCTTCACTTCTTAAAAAAAAAACAAAAAGCAACAGAGAATAGTCTTCTTCTTTTTTATTTTTTTACTTGCTAAAAAATGTACCCAATAAGAGCAAGTTAGAATAGCATCTTTTATTTACAGTGTTATTTAAAGCTGGATGGCAAACTTTGCTTTTGAACTGTTTTCCTCAATACTACACACCTCCTAGAACGAAGTGTTCCTGCAGTTTATTTTTAAGTGCCAGTTCTTCACATTCAGCAACTCTGCTTCACCTAATTAGAGCCTTGATTCAGAAGAAAATGTGAAGAGCTGCTGTAGAGGGATGAGCATAGAGAGTAGAATTAAAGCAAAAACAGGATAATTTCTCTTGTTTTTTTTTAATTGGAAATGGGCCTCTTTTATAGTACAGAGAGCAAAAATCAAATTAGGATATTGCAGTCATAGAACCATTGGTATGTCACAAAAGAGTATGGAAATTTCAATTACTCAGGCTCATGTCAAGTTTGAGATTTCAATAGGGGCCTTTAGAGAATTAAAGCAGCAATAAACTGGCCAGGAAGGTTTTACATGGGCTACATCTAAAACACGTTATCATTGTTAAGAGCAACATTCTCCTATTCATGTTGTCAGGCAAGCATTGATTTAATGGAAACACAACATTAAGAATCATCTACACTGAGAAAAAAGATGAATCCTAGTTACTTGTTAAGCCGCTGGAAGAAATTAGAAAATCTGTATATAATTAAAGAGCATCCTCATATAACTTTTGACTTTTGAAAACAAAATTGGCCAGCAGGAAATCACCATCATTATCAGTATTATTTTAAATTAAGATAGACTTTTAATATAGCTTACCAAAAAACTGAGTATTAAAATTGTAGTAGCTAGAGGTTGCTACGTACTTTTAGAGGGGTTGGGAGAGCATTTTGAGGTAAGTGTCTCACAGAGGCAGAAGGAAAATATAGGAGAAACTGTATTTTAAAAAGTCATCTAGATGAGCCACCTTCATAAATTATCTTAACTAGATCTAGACAACTTGCTGCAGCTTCTACATCAGCACTTGCTGCTTAACCTTGTGCTTTTATGTTATGAAGACAGCTTCTCTCCTTAAACCTCATGAACCAATCTCTGCTAGTTTCAAACTTTTTTTCTGCAGCTTCTTCATCCCTCTCAGCCTTTATAGAACTGAAGAGAGTTAGGACCTGGCTCTGGTTTAGGTTTTGACTTAAGGGAATGTTGCTTTTGGTTTATCCAGACCCTTAAAATTTTCTCTATCATCAATTAAAAAAAAAAAAAGCTTTCTGTGTCATGAATGATGCCTTCAGCCTTAACCGCTTCAACTTGTTCCTTCTTTTGCCTGTCTTCCTCAGCATACTTCTCTGCATTTTTAACCATATTTTCAATATCATCTTTGCTTAGCCCACAGACCTGATGAACATGCAGAATACAGGGCTAATTGTAATGGAAGGCTTGTATTATGGCATGGCAAGAAATAAGACCGAGTAGAAATAAAAAACGAAAATGAAACCTTTGTCTTGAAAAATGAAAACGATGTCTTTAATGTAGTCCAGACACGTGGATATAAGTTTGATGTCAGTTGGTATAGAAATATTATGACCTCTGAATTAATGGAAGACTAAAACCAGAATCTAGAGTGCTAATGTATGAGAGTATGCTCAAGAAAATAGAACTGGCACTAGATACTTCAAGAGAGTGTATTTAAACTAGGCTATTAGTAACCTATTACTGGCTGGGGGCTGGGGGTGGTGGTGTGGAATGAAGGAGCAAAAGGTGAGTGCTGGGGTACTCAAAGGAAATAACTTTTGGGTAGTAAGCATTTAACACTCTGCAGCTAGAAAAAAAACAAAATGGGAAGGACTAGGTTCCACAGAGTTGGAGAGGCCATGTAAGGTGAAATTAAACCACAAAGGAGAGAGTGTTAGCCAGTTCCTGCAGTACCTGGCGGGGAGGTCTGATAGGTTCTAGAAGTGGCAAAAGAAGCTAGAGTTGGGGACCAATTGCTTGTGTTGACATGAAGAGATACAGTTGGTGTGATAATTCTAAGGAAAGCAAGAAAGCAAGAAGCCAGTCTCCTCTATCCTCTTGCAATCCACTCTTCCACTATAGCCCACAATTCCTAGAACCTAAAAAGACATTAGCTGACAAAAATATCTGTGAAATGTAGCCTCAGCCTCGGAGAGCACCGTGTAAACTGCTGGCCTTGGCTGAGGACTACATGTGGATAAACAACAGTCATGGCCAACTTCTTTCTTTACTTCTTTAATGATAGGAGGTTGAGCAATAAACTATGGAAAGCACTGGCATGAAATGCATTACCATCAATTGATATTCATTATACTGCAGAGAGAAAAAAAAAAAAAAGTGCTGTTGTTTTCTGGCCTGGCTGAAGTTTCTGATTTTAAGAATTATTTCAGAACAGCAAAACAACTATGAAGGAGACCAATTTAAAATCCATAATTTATGGATTTTCATTTGCTGCTCCCATGAATTTTTCTCTTCTTATCTTCCTCGGTTTGGGAATATTTCTTTATCCCTCTGACCTCTTTCCCTGCCCAGCAATAGAAATGTTTGAAAGAGTTCTAATGATTCCCACTTAATAACTAGCAGCATGGATTTGATGGTCACAATAGAGATGTGACACTGAGACGAAAGGGGTGGAAATAGTAGCACTGGGCAATTAGAGCCAAGAAGAAATAGCTAATTACTCATCCTCTATTAGTTTTGTTTGTATAGTAGAAACACATTGAAAAAAACAAATATTAATATAGGAAGATGTTTAGCAAACCCTTATATCTAGATATTAGTCTCCAGACAAATTTATGTCTTCCTTCCGCCCTCCCTCCTTTCCTTACTTCCTTCCTTTTTAATTGCTGTCCTGATTTACCTTAGCAACTACAGTTAAAGTCCTGTGCTTTTTTGGGAAATATAAAAGAATAGGAAATAATCCTTGACCAAAATGATTTTACAGTATTATTGGGCTAAAAGGTTTGTAACCAGTAAGTGAAGAAAAGGTGTTATTTGCGCTAATTTCTGCAAAGACTTAGGCTATGAGAGATAATATCTGAAAGATAGGCATGAGGTGTGGGGGCAAGTAGTGAGAACTAAGGGTGAAAGGTGAACAGAACGCTGGTTATGTTGAATTAGAAGTTATTTGGAAAGCAACAGGTACTCATTGACAGATCTTAAGCCCAAGCGTGGTATGATAAGATTTGTATTAGAGAAAGACAACTCTAGTTGAGGGAAGAATGTATCAAAAGGAGTGAGACAAGAGGCAGAGATGTCAGCAAAAAGACTTGTAAAAATTCTGATAAAAATTTCAGCACAGTGTTATACAGTGGGCCTCCAATAAAGCTGGATATATGCAACCAGCAAACTCTAAGACATGTATTTGCTGCATTATATATATATAGGGAAGAAGAGATAAAAGAGCTGTTTCCTGCAAGTATATGATTGATGAGTGAAGAGGCAGGGGACTGACAGGGCAACAGTGCCTTGCCTCCCCATATCTGTGCAGAGCATTGTACACTCCATTGCAGAGAGAACCACAGGGAGGGCAATGCTGTTTTAAAATCTCAGGGGTGTTGGTACTTGGGTTTTACTTTGTACTTGAGTGTTTAGGAAACAGCATTCTGGCAGAGTGGCATTTTCTGAGAGGAGAAACAGCAGAGAACAGCAATAGCCCATGATGCCAAAGGACAGAGTGGACTCTCAGTGGACATGTCAGATGACCTGCAGTCTCGGCAGGAGAGCAGTCGCAGTAAGCGGGAGAGAATTTCTGTGAGAGTGTGTATAAGATAGCTTCTAAGGACTACCCAAAATATGTGGAGATTGAGGCTCTGTATTTTTAACAAACATCCCAGATGATTCTGATGTGCATTAATATTTGAGAACCACTATCCTAGATCTTTTCTGCCGTTGAAATATTTATACTTCTCTTGCTGGTACTTCTCTTGCCTATTTGTGTTAAAAGAGCAGCAATAGTATCCAGACTTTTCTGCTGCTTCATGTTCTAATTTTCCTGTCTCTTAATCACCGGTTCCTGATTTTAAGTAGCAACTATATGAATTTACTACCTTACTTTTGG
The DNA here is from genome assembly GCF_000151845.1 of Pteropus vampyrus. NCBI lineage: Eukaryota > Metazoa > Chordata > Mammalia > Chiroptera > Pteropodidae > Pteropus > Pteropus vampyrus. The sequence continues at coordinate 10,711,761 of NW_011888799.1, forward strand.
AAAACCTATACTGGAAAAGTCAACCTACATAGGCTGGAGAGAAGAACATAGGAGATACATGGCATATAGGGCATAGAGTATAAGGAATATACTGAAAATAACATAGTTCCTTAGTAGCTGGGCAGGAAGTTAAGACAGGAAGCTCACACTTTGAGATTTCTCTGTTTTATTCGATTAGTCAAAAAGGTAAAATAGGAAACGGTTTCAAGATTAAAGAATAGTTCCAAGAGCTGCTGTGAGCTGAGGATAAGGTCTGAAAAATGCCCATGTATTTGGCAAACAGGAAGTCATTATTGACGTAGAATAAAACAGTTTTCATGAAATGCAAAGGGTAGTAGGGAGAAAGCAGAGATTTGAGACTGTATTAAGGAATATGAAAATGGAAACAGTAATTATTCTATTATGAAAGTATAGGCCTGAATTAATAACAATAGATAATAATAGCTAATAGTTGTGCCACATCTATTTTAATCATCACCACAATTCTAAGATAAGTGTACTATTATCATCTCCAGTTTTTAAATGAAGAACAGGAAAATTATAGTTAACTATTTTGCTCATGATCACAAAGCAATTACATGGACTGATAGGAATTTGGTCCAGGTATATTTGAGGTTTAACCACCATGCCATTAACACTATCAATATCTGGAATTGCTCTTGATTTTGAAACGCATTTGGAAATGTATTTGCACTTCCCTATAGTGAAGGAGCTTGTTTATAATTATTTATTTTCCAGACAGAATAGAAGCACAACAGATACAAAGATTTCCAAAGTCTTATACATAAAAGCATTTGGGATAATAAAGGTATTGCATAAACTAGAAAGAGAAATACTTTATTTTTCTACAATTCCAATTTTTTTTTCTGACAAGAACTTTGGGGCTTGTGCATTTATATTCCATTACCATGTATCACCTCCTTGTTAAAAGCCGCTGTCCATTCACTAGAAAGCCTTGTCTGAAGAGACTAATCTAAGAGTCATGTTAATAAGGGACAGAAAAGTTTCTGCCAAGGCAGACGTTTATGACTGTACAATGAAATATTTAATTCCCCCATATCAAAAAGTTTCTGAGAAAAAAAAAAGACACCTCTTACAGAGGGAAAAGTATGTAATTTTCTGAAGCAGAGGTGAAGGGAGCCTTTGAGCGAAAAGAAATTGCTGAATTTCTCATTAATTTCTACTGAAAAATAAGGAGCATCTTTTGGTATTCCCCCCTCTGATGTGAAAGTATTTCAGTCTCTCAAAGCATTGATCTTCAGAACACAGTCTTGAGTAAGTCAGACAGAGAAAGACAAATACTATACAGTATAACTTAGTAGTGGAATCTAAAAAGGTCAAACTTATAAAAACAGAGAGTAAAATGGTGGTTACCAAGGAATGGGAGTGCGGGGAGAGGACAGATGTTGTTTAGGGTACAAACTCACAACAGGTAGTTAATAAGCCCTAGAGATCTAATGCACAGAACAGTGAATATAGACAACAATACTATAATCATCAAACTTGCTAAAAGACTAGAACTTAAGTATCCCAACTACTAAAAAGAAAAAATAATTATGTAACATGATAGAGGTGCTAATTATCCTTACAATGTCAATTATATAACAGTATGTAAATGTATCAAATTAACACTCTGTATACCTTAAATTTACATAATGCTATATCTCAAAAATATTTTAATAAAAAAGGAAGAAAGAAGGAAAGAAAGAAGGAAGGAGGGAAGGAAGGAAGGAAGGAAAGAAGGAAGGAAGGAAGGCAGGCAGGCAGGAAGGAAGGAAGGAAGGAAGGAAGGAAGGAAGGAAGGAAGGAGAAACAGAAGGATGGAAAGACAGTCTTTCTTATTCTTTCCACATGAAAGTCAGTGGAAAAGTAGAACTAGCTTGTCATTAGGAAAACCAAAGATAAAAATAGCATGGTTTCTCAAAATTGTCTGTTCTCCATGATTGAATGTGGACACGCAACCATTATAAATAGTCTCCCTTAAGAGAAAACAGAAGCAAAATCTTCCAAACCAAAGAAGCACTAAAGATTACTTAAAACAATAGAAAACATAAGTGCGGGGCAGGGGAGGCCCTTAGAAACAACACTAGACAAGCAAAAACAACAAACAAAACATTGTGATTTCACACCAACCTGTGTTATAAATTTAAATCTCAGAGATACTATAAATGGGAGTATGAGATCACCAGCTTGTTTAGTCAAACCATCAGATTATCTCAAGGATCCAGAGGAGAAAAATTAGATTTCAAAAATATCTCAAAAATATTATCTCTTAAGGTAGTTTTTAAGTTTAGTACATCAGTGCATAAGACTAATAAACAAAATTCCCCAAGAATGCCATAAGACCTGATGCTGTTATATCCTTGTTCCATATTGTTTCAAACCACTTAAAAAAGAATTTTGACTTTTGTTGTGCTTATAGTAAAATATTGAAGAAAGGTTTAAAAAATAATAGTCACTTTCCCAAGAAAAGTAGAGACAACAGTACCACTTCTTTTGTCAATTATAAACTGAGAAAATTAAGTCTACCTCTAATAGAGTATATTATTTGAAATTTCCCAAGCCTTCATTGTGTTAATTTTAATTGCATCAAAAATTACTGGCTTATTTGGGGGGAAAAATCTAGCAGGTAACATTATTTCAGAGCTTTTAAATATTATGTTATTCATTTTTAAAGATTATTTTATCAATGGATACTAACTTACTTATAAATGAAGCAGTTAACTTTTGGAAAACCTTTAAGGCTACAATCTGCTAAACTGTAAAAGAAAGCAAAAAAAAAAAAAGCCATTAAAAACATTTTGATAAATAATGTCTACATTTTATTGAGTCTGGAGCAAAATTAGATTGTTAGCATTGCTGAGTACTAATAAAACACCTTTGGATCAATGTGAATTTGTTTAACTATGGATTGCACCTCACAAAGTCACCAATGGTGAGATGAACTGCATCTTTTCTTTCTTTGATCATGCTCATACTGTTATTCAGCAATTTTAATTACTTTTCCATGACAGTCAGATGCCAGTCTCAAAAGATCATGTAATTTGATAAATCACAAAGGCTGGTCATCCCACATATCACTAAAATTGATTTAACCACACATAATTTAGAGATACATGTATGAATTCTAGTTATTTTTTAAATATATAAGAGAGGAGAATGAAGCAGTCTGAGTACATAGGTTACCACAAGGTTTTTTTTTTTTTTTCTTTTAATATGAGCAGATTCTATCTCCTTTAATTTGGGAGTAGCAAAGGAGTCAGGGAATTTTTTTCAACTTCACTTTGAAACCCCATATAACATCTTTAAAATGCTCATCTAATTTAATTTATTATAATTGTTTTTGTGAGAGTGGAGTAGGAAGACTTCAACCCACGAGAGCAGGAATAGAACATTTTAGAAATTAAAACAGAGAACCAATGTACTATTTGTACATTGTGCTATTAGGTCACAATGATTTAAATCATAATCAAATGTGCATTTCTTATTATTTGAATCTATATGAACAAACCTATACTCACTTGCCCTTTATTTTCTTCTATATCTATCCATAGTGCATCGTAATCATCATGCAGATTCAGCAAAACAAAAATACACCATTTTTTAAAATACAAAAATGAGACTTTTTTCTCCAAAATTAATCAACTTTTCACTACTATATGCTAGGTATTTACATGTATCTAATTATACTCTCACTTAGTCTTTAAATTATTTAACAGTTGTCAGTATTTGAGCTCAGAGTACTTATGTGATCTTTTAAAAGACTCTTTAAGGCCAAACGATACTCTAAAAATTTGTAAACATGTGAAGTTCTATCTACCTTACCCTATCTGCTTCCAGCATGAAGTGTCCTGAGAGCTATTCCTATTATAATGAAGACTGTTCATGAATTCATTCATACTTTCTTCTCGACTTATTTATTTTTTTGGTGAACAGCATTTCAAAGGACTAATGGAATAGAAGAAACCTTGGGCAAACCAGCTGAAGAGGATAAATCGTTAGGTCTTTTGACATGAATACCATTCACTTAATGTCTGAATAACTTTTCTCTTTTATACACATACGAACACACATATATATATACCAACACATATGTGTGATCAC
>NW_011888799.1:10716733-10728729 GCF_000151845.1 Pteropus vampyrus
ATATATGGAATTTTGATGAATACAAACTATATATTCTCAAAGGAAAGAAACTGGAAATATACAAAATGATAATTAATTACAGGTCTTTTTCTTTCGACTAGTCCTCTCTTAGAAGGAAATCTAAGTCTGCCTCTCATTTCTTTGACAAAAATATTTGATCCATTATAGTTTTGTCCTGTCCCTATGCGTACACACTTCATCCTCCCTGGAAAATTTCCAAGGTATCTTTGGGAGTAGAAATGTGTAGATCAGAGACCCCTTTCATTCTTTTTGGAAGCCAGCTATCCAGGCAGAGCAAACAGTTCTCATTTGATCATCTTTGTCCTCTCATGCTATAAGCTTTACCTAAGTAATCCAATATAGTGAGGCCTAGGGCTTTTTATTGTAACCTGCATCTGGTTCATTATTTTGAAAAAGTTTTGGGTTTAGAATCAAGAGATACATTATGACCACGCACTTAGGGTACAGTTGCTAATATAAGTATAAACTTTATCATTAATATAGGCCATTGTTTTAGTGTCATCGATTAAAAGTTCTACCTTTCAATTGATTCATAATGTAAAAAAGATGAGTTCTATATATGATATCCTCTAAACTAGTACCCTTCACTCACCTATAATTCTTATGTATCCTTGTTCATTTATTCACACTATTTTCACATATTTATTTGTTCTTTTTCTTCCCTTCACTAAATATATGGGAAACAATTCCAGAACCTTTTGTTCTGGCAGAAAGGAATATTTGGAAATCTATTTTCAGGTTATTTGTCTGGGGTGGAGGTGGTAGTTCCTGAATTATCAAGCAGAACAAACATCCTCTTGATCCAATTACAGAGGATAAATGAGCTATTAAAGTTAAGTATAGAAAATAATTATTAGCAATGTTTTTACATTCTGATTTTGAGTTTACTTGCTTATTTTTTCACAGAAGAAGAATTGTAAATTCACTTTATTACTTGGAAACTATACAGCAAAGATACAGAGCAAAAATAAATGCAAAAAGTGCCTGCTGAGAGATTATAATTTCAAATGATTTTTTTCAACAATCTGAAAAAGGAGTAATTAAGAGCTTTGTAATATAATATTTTGTGTATATTTTTATCTGTACTACATTGAACCACATATTCACAGCATCCAAATAATATCCCGATATTTTTAATACAAATGAAATATATTTTTCTATTAGCTCAATGTATTTTTGAAGTAAAAGAGTACCTATAAAAGGAACTCACAATTCACCGTTTCCTACAGTAAAAGTCTCAAAGCCACCATCAGAGTTCATCATTATCATTGCCATCTCCACAAACTATAGAAACAAATTGCTTAGAATTTACAGAATGGCTTGTTCATTGTCTCACTGAACCTTCAAAATAACCATGTGAGGTCGGTGTTTTAGCAAGCATGTCCTCTCATCCCAATAAGGAAAACAAGGCCCATAGAAAGTAACTTAACCAAAATCATAGAAAGCTACCAGACCTGGAATCCTATCTACATACAATCCTTGTTTACCAAGTCTTTCTAAATCAGGAGTTGGAAAGTATCCAATGGAGAAGAGGTCAAACCAAACAAAAGTAAACCAAAGGAAACAACATACATGTAGACATCTTTATAAACAAACAACATGAATGTTTCTATACCAAGTTAACAAGAATGGCAAGGAAATCATTAGACACCATCATACACTGAAGTATTCGTAGGGAAGTGTGGTAAGGTAGTAATTAAAATTATGGGTTTTGAAATTAAAAAGCTCTTTGTTTATATGTACCACAGCTTCTTTAGCCAATCATCTATCATAGGACACTTCGGTTGCTTCCATGTCCTGGCCACTGTGAATAATGCTGCTATGAACATCGGTGTGCAAATATCTTTTTGGATATGGGTTTTCAAGTCTTTGGGGTAAATACCCAGTAGAGGGATTGCTGGATCATATGATAGATCAATTCTCAGTTTTTTTTTTAGTAAACTCCATACTGTTTTCCATAGTGGCTGTACCCATTTGCAGTCCCAGCAGTGTATGAGGGTTCCTTTTTCTCCGCATCCTCTCCAACATTTGTTATTACTTGTCCTGTTGATTACAGCTATTCTAACAGGTGTGAGATGGTATTTCATTGTGGTTTTGATTTGCATTTCTCTAATAGCTAGTGGTGTTAAGCATCTCTTCATATATTTGTTGGCCATTTGTATATCTTCTAGGGAGAAGTGTCTGTTCAGGTCTTCTGCCCATTTTTTTCCTTGGATCCTTTGTTTTTCTGTTGTTATTGAGTCATATGAGTTCTTTGTATATTTTGGGGTAAAGGGGATCAAATATATGGTAGCTGAAGGAAACTGGACTTTGGGTGGTAAATACACAATAGAATACACAGATGTCAAATAATAATGTACACCTGAAAATTATATAATTGTATTAACCAATGTTACTCCAATAAACTTAATTAAAAAAAAATAAAAAGCTCATTGTTAAAACCTTTTTTTCCCTTTAGTATTTTACACTTATCAGCTGGGGGCTTTTGTCAGTTATTTGATCTGAGATTTAGTGTCCGAATTTCTAAAATTGCCATGAAACCATGTGCATCAGAGGACTTGTCAAGTATTAAGCTAATGTATAAAAGGTGCACACTCTGGGATGTAGCAAATAATAAACTCAACAAATGGTGTTCATAAGGATTCATTTTTTTCTCTCTTAAAATGTGGAGGACTGGTAGAGGAAGCAAGGATCTAATGGACAAATGGGGAATAAAGAAGTAGACATGTTACAAAGGACTGAGACTAGAGGATAAATTTGTCAGCATCTATGGGGTAGATTGTTTATACAGACTATGACATGATTTATAATAATATAGATTTGGTCTTAGACCTTATTTCTGTCACAGAACTCTTAAAACCCTTATTATTTCTTAAGTGATGAGGACAATAAACCTGTCTTGGTATGTTAATAAGGTGACTTCAAGGAACATCCCCAAGTAACCTAAACATGGGAGCTGGTTGCCAAGGGAACCAACCTATGTGATTAGAGGGTGGAAATTTTTAGTCTCATCTTCTCACCTTCAAGGAGGGGAGAGAGGTTGGAGATTGAGGTCAATCACCATGGCCAATAATTTAATCAATCATGTCTATGTCATAATGAAGCCTCCATAAAAACCCATAGGATGAGGTTGGGAGGGCTTCTGGGCTGGTGAACACCTGGAGATGCTCAGGGTGGCTTGCTCAGAGAGTATGGAAACTCTGCACTTCTTCCCACATACATTGCCCTATGTGTCTCTTCTATCTGGCTGTTCCTGAGTTATATCCTTTTTATGATAAACTATTAATCTAATAAGTAAAAGGTTTCTCTGAATTCTATGAGCAACTCTGGCCAATTGATCAAACCCAAGGAGGGGGTCATTGGAACCACCAGTCAGTCAGAAGCATATGTGACAAACTAAACTTTCTATTGGCATCTCAAGTGGGATGGGGCAGTCTTGTAGGACTGAGTTCTTAACCTATGAGGTCTTACCCTATCTCGAGGTAGATGTTGTCAGAATTGTGTTAACTGCTTGGTGGTGAGGAAAAATCCACATATTAGAATTGGTGTCAGAATCATATGGACTCTCTCTGGAGCAGCAGAATAGTGTTTGAAAAATGAAGAAGAAGAAAAAGATGGCTAACACTCGTTGCTCTTTGAAGTGTTGGTAACTGTATTTTTATTCATGGGTTTGACAAACAGAAAACAAATAGTTATTTTCAAATTACTTTTCAGCTACTGGCCCATGTTTCTCTGAGCAGAACGATTCTGAGCTATGGATCAAAAAAATTATAGACTCAAAGGGAAACATTATTACTGAGGAATCACTGGAATTGTTTAATTTTTGTCTGTGCATTTTGTTTTGTCCATGGGAAAGATCCTGAAAAAACAAAAAACAAATGATGACATAAATGTGTCATATTGGGACTTTGGGTGTGTTATTTCATTCATGCTTTGTTCTAACTCCACTTATTGGAGGATTATTATTCTCGTAATAATAATTTATAGCCTCAAAAGTAGGTAAAGTCAGGGCTAGAACAAAGAACTCCTGGATTCTAATGAAGTCCCTTTTATCATTCTATCATTGGATACAAGCAAATTTGTTGCACTGTGAGTTGTCTTCTAGAATTACTCCCTTATCTTAGTAAAATACTCCCAGGCACAGCAAAAAGAGGACAAACCATTGTAGACGAAGACTCTTAACACTCTCACCACAGAATCCCCAGGATATAGCAGAGTGGCTTGAAAATATATGATGCTCAGTAAATATTTATTGACTAGGTAGTTTTCTTTGAGAGCAGAAAATGACAAGAAAGTCTTAAAAAGAGAATCACTTGTACTACTTTGAATTAAATTTTCATAAAGAAGTTGAATTTTATTTTTATTTAACCTTATTTATTTGCCTGGATAAAACAAAATAAATAAATTTTGCCCCTTCATAACATGTTTTACTAGCAGAAGAGTGGAGACAGGATGCTAAATAATGTTCTAATAAAATCTCATTTACTCGGAATATAAAGTTGGCTATCCCCAGTGATTGAGACCTGTTCTATAGCACATCTATAATGCAATAAAAGCATCTCAGCTGAATCAGCATTGTGGACCTGGAAAACTATTATGAATTCGTAGATTTTTCCAATTGTACTTGGTTTGAGGTGGTATTCGGTACTTGGCCAGGAAATCACTTCAGCCATTAAACTGATAGTAGTGAAACTAGTCAGAGATCCACATTAAGATGTAATAAATCTGAGCTGGAACATATTTCTTTCTACCTATACAATCTTCAAATCACTTCATGTTCCTGGGGTTCAGTTTCCTTATCTGTAAATGAAATTTACAGATAAACAATGGTTAAAATGTTTTTCCTATCTGTTGCAGAGGTCATTTTGAGGATGAAATAAAGCAATGTATACGGTATACCTGAAAATTCCTTTGCAAACTATAAAGCACTGTAAAAATGCAATAAATTAAATAGAATAATCAATGCTATAGCGGTAATCATTTTGCAATATATAAATGTGTCAAATCAACAAGTTGTACACAATGTTGTATGTCAATTACATCTCAATAAACCTGGAAAAAAATGTTGGTGTAGCCGATATTTAAAAAAAAAAAAGAAGAAGAAGAAGAATAAAATGTTAGAATTAATGATTTGAGATTCAGGAAACTTGCGCTTAAATCAGGTTCTGACATTAACTTGTGGTATACTTGAATAACTCATTAATTTCTCTAGACCCCAGTTTTCTCAGGTTAAGTAGCAAATTACTTTTGTCAGTCTCTTCTAGTTAAAACATTCTCTAATAATAGCTGGAGTTATAATTTTATAATAATATCTCCTTAAACTTTTCTTTTAATTCTCCCCAAAGCTTATATTTTATTTTATTTATCTTCTTCAGAGAAATAGGGTAATTGTATAATTTTAAGCTATGAATAAAGAAAGCCTCTGAAGTAGGAAACCCTAATGAGACACTATAGAGTTAGATTTAAAAAAAAATACTCAGTTATTACTTAGTTCCTCAAATTCTAACTCATCTAAATGTCTCATCTATAGAAGCACTCGAGTATCAGAAACTAAAAATGTAAACGCAGGAACAATCTCTCATTAGAGATATTAATAGAAAAATATAGAAAATGGCTCTGTTTTCTATGTATTCCTATTATTTTCTGAGGTATTGAAAAATCAAATGGAATAAGATAAATATGACGAAACTTCTTTCTTAAATATATCAAGGAATAACAACTCAAAAAGTAGGAAGTTTTGTATTTCAAAGATCTTTAACTTTAACATTGCCTTTCAGAGATTTAAAGTAAATCTAGCAAGTGCGAAACTTCTACTAACGTATACATGCTTAGAATTTTAATTCTCACAGACTGTCATAGAGCTGATTAATAGTAATCAGGAATTTGCTGGTTCCTAAGAATACTAGTCCCTCTAATAAGTGTCTTCAAAAAAAATAATTAAGTATTGTGCCACAGTTTAGGCATTCAAATGCAAAATGTGAAATTTTAAAATATATTTAAGAAAATGTTTTCAGAGTTCCAAATCATTTTATTTTACTATTCATTTACTTAGATCTTCCTCATTTTCTTTTCTATGAATTTATCGAGCAACTCTCCTTTTGAAATCAAGCAACTAGGCAGCTGCTTTCATCTGAATTGAACATTAAGTAGAAAAGAACAAACCATATATTTATGTGACATTGAGTCTATATAACTTGACATCTGTTTCCACATTGCTACTGCCAAATCTCTTGATATGGTTGTAAACTTAGCAGCCAAAGTCTGAGTACCGAGGTGAAATAATATATCCTATATCCCTCTGTGTTTTTACTTGATTAGTATGGAGGATACCTAAGAATTCCTGGAATTGCCTTCCAGAGCATTAAACTCACCATAAGTTCCACCCTATCTCTAAGCACAGAATACCTTGGCTCGAAAGCTCTGAAGTTGTACCAAACATAAGAGACAGACATCACAATCACTTGAATTGCTAACATCAGAGGCCAGGGCCATGACAATGGAATTTCTAGCTGTGTAATTCCTGGGAGCTCTGTAATTCTAAATTCATTTAGAAGACTAAATCCCTTGGGGTTTATTATGGGCTGAACTGTACTTCCCTCCTTTCCCAATTCATAGATTGAAATCTTAAACCCAGTATCTAGAATGTGACTCTCTTTAGAGATAGAGTTTTTAAAGAGTTATTAAGATAAAATGAACTCATTAGGGTGGGCCCTCATCCAATATGACTGGTGTCCTTATAAGAAGAGAAGAGTAGAAAACAGATGTATACATAGGGAAGACCATGTGAGGAAGACAGAGAGAGAAAATGGCCATCTACAAGCCAAAGAGAGCAAGCTCCTCAGAAGAAATCAACCATATTGATACCTTGATCTCTTACTCTAGCCTTCAGAATCATGAGAAAATAAATTTTTGCTGTTTAAGCCTTCCAGTCTGTGTTACTTTGTTATGTATGGCTGCTCTAGCAAACTAATACAAGATTCAAAGTCTGGAAATTTCTGGAATTTTTCTATTCTCATTAAATCACAGACCTCCTGGAGCTGTACTTAATTAAAACCTGTCGCTCATAACAGTGCCTTTAAACTCTTAAGTACATGTTATTATAAACTCATTTGCCCAAGACTATCTTAAAATCTGGGTTTAGTAGAAAAATTTAATAATGTTCAGATCTCAAGGGTCACTAAAATTCTGTGACTGCCTGGATTTTCTGTCTTACATGTAGCGTGGGGCCATGTATAAAATATAAAGATAGGCTCGGTGTCTCCATTCAAAAGAGAAGGACTTGGACCTCGAGCATTTATTCCCCTTAGGAAGACAGGATGTACCTTTGAATAGCTTTGTGAAAATCACAGCTTTGTGAAAATCATAATCTTGAGACATGCGTAAAGTGATAATAGCTTTCTCCTTCATTTACCATCAGATTACATCCTCAGGGCCTAGAATTTTCTTCAAAATTTAAAAGACAGGCACTTTTTACTGAAAAAGAGAATAATCTCTCTCTCTCTCTCTCTCTCTCTCTCTCTCTCTCTATTATACACACACACACACACACACACACACACACACACACACATATATACATATATATATATTATATACACACACACACACTCATATAACAATATTTTTTACCTACAAAGGCAAGAGGAATAGTGTGTTTTTTTGTTTTGTTTTGTTTGCATTGTGGTTGGATAATAAGTATGGGCTGCATCTAACATAAACAGAAAAGCAAGACTTTCTATTGTATGTATATCCCCTGAAAAGTCCAAGTTCATATCCATGGCCTGGTGACTTACTAACTCACACAACATGTTATAATTCAGATTTTTCCACATTTTATCATCCTCTGAAATTAGAAAGCATTTTACAATTGTTTATGTTTTACAATTACAAAAGGCAGCGTTTTTTTCTTAGAAATCTCTTAAGATCAATAGTGTCTACGTTCCACGAAATAGAAAAATGTTTCTGAATAGTACACTATTAACTAACTTGGGTTAAAAGAAAACAAACATGCCTGCCTTTTACTTGGTAAAATTATGATACACTTTTTACTTTTGATTATAAATCACTTAATCATTCTGTTTAAAACACTAAACTTCCAACATCATCATCTTCAAATACCTCCTGGTGTTAGTGGAAAGGTGCTTTTACAATTACTGCCCACTCCTTGTAGGAAAAGAAAAACTAGAATTTAGTTTAGCGATGACCTAACAGAATTATATTTTTAGCCTTACTAAATGAGGAATAACTACTGTATTAAAATACTAGGAAGTTATAATGTCTCCATATCTTCATATTCCACATTCTATCCAAATTCACTTAGAAAACGAAACCCATTGGGGTTTTCACGGGCTAAATTGTGTCCCTTACCTGCAACTGGTCATCTGTTAATGATTCTTATCTCTTAGTTTCACTTCTCAGCCTCTGACCTCCTTTCAGACTAATTGATGATCGATCAGCCCATCCTGAATTATTATATTCACGTGTCTTTCTTATAATTAGAAACTGCTCCATACCAAAAGGTATTACATGCTTCATGAATCTGAAAGTAATTCGTTATGCCATAATTAGCTGAAAGCTCTCATCAGACAACTCTGTTATTTGGGCAATCATTTTATCCATACAATAAGAATAGGATTTTTCAAAAAACATAAAAACTGTATTTGATAATTTCCAGAGGATGGTTAACTCTTCAAGAACTACTTTAAAAAAAAAATTCTATTGAGAATGAAAACCTATTAAATATACTCGGATAAATTACAAGTCAGTAATTCTTCATATTGTGTGTATTCTAAAAATGTGCTCTAATATATTTACTCCACAAACATTTATTGAGTATTGGCCATGTGTTGGGCCATAGGGACACAATATTCAAGATTTCTTACCAGGTTACCAGTGATGTGTTGGTCAGGGTTGAGGTAGTAACTGAAGACTCAATTGGGGAGAATCTACTTCCTAGCTCTTACAGTGGCTGGCTGAATTCAATTCCTTCTGTATTAGATTGAGAGTCCCAGTTCATACCTCAGCTTTGAATAGAGGCTGTCTTGAGTTCCTTGCCTCTTCTATGCGGCAGCTTATTTCATCAAAGCATGCTAGCTGAGTAAGCCATATAGGGAGTCTCCTAGCAAGATGGAGAAGTTATAGTCTTTCATATTATAAAATCTCTCAATGTTGACCTATTTGCCTTATTTGTTAAAAGTAAGTTACTCAAGGGTAGGGGTTACACCAGGCCATGAACACCAGAAGGCTGGGATCATTGGGATACATCTCAGAAGTCATAAAGTGTTACTGCCAAAATGTCTGACGACAATCCAGTTTTTCAGTTTTTTCCCCTTATATTCATTTTTTTTTTTTTTTTTTTTGCCTAGATGACCAAATGATTTTTCTTTTGTTTAAAGTCCAGGAATTGCAAGAATATGTTTTGCTATTGATCTTTTTGGGTTTATTGTCTTTCAATTTATAGTTATTTTTTTATTTCCCAAAGTTTTTTGAAATATATTTTTAAGTATTTATTATTACCTTGCTTTGATTTTCTTCCTCAGGGATTCTTATAATCCACAAGCTGTTTATTGACTGCTTCCCATATTTTTCAATGAAAAATCTTTTTTAATTCTACTTTTTTATTTAGAAAGTTTTCCCCTCTTCACTTTCTATGTATTAATTTTAAGGAATTATTTATTTTATTTGCTCTTGTGTTTTGTCTATTTTAGAATTTAACTGCAAATTGTTTTTCTTTTATTTTTAATTCACACCTTATTGTACATCATTTGTAAGTTTTTTAATTCTGAAAAGTATTTTATTTTTTGTTATATCATTTTATTATTGTATTTTACCGTACTTAGAAATAGTAGGTACACTTTGATCTGTTTTATAGGCATATCTTTCTGCATACTGTCATTGACCAAAGCAATGTAGTTCCGCTCCTATTCTCTATTTTGTTTTATATATAATACTATTTTATGAAATGACCATATTTGCCATTGCTCATTTTTTGAACAAAATTATTTTATGTGAACTTTGAAAGGGTTCAAGATAGATTTTCTAACTTCACATAATTTCAGTTATGCTACTGTGAAGATGTATTTAAAAATACAGCAACTCACTTTCCGAGGTTTTTCTGCTTCTGTTCTCTCCCATGCTTATCTGGACCTCCTTTCCTTCATCTCTATTTTCCCGTTTCAGTTTCATTGTAATTCTTCTCCTCATGTCAGGCCCTCCCTCAACAATAACTTTATCTGATCATTTTCAAGACACTCTGTGACTCGGACTGCTCTAGGACCTATCAGCAGTTACTCAGTACTCCTTAGTGTTTTGCCATAAGTGTGGCAAAAATGAATAGCTTCAGCCATTCTCGAATTGGCCCAGAGAGACTTCCAGTGAATATTTGTTGACTATTTGAGAAAGTACAGTTTTCATTTGGAGGTTCTGGGAGAAAATCTGATTCCAAACTGAATCTTGCTTTTGACAGAACTCATTTCCTTGTGGTCATAGAACTAAGCTTGAAGTTCCCTTGATTGCTTTTATCTGGAGCAACACTCAGTTCCTAGAGACTTCCCACATTGCTTGCCACGTGGTTCTATTCATCTTAAAGCCAATAATTGTACATCAAATCCTTCTCATGCTTTGAGTTTCTTACTCCCTAGTCTCTGACCCCAAGACTCAGATTCAAAGGGCTCATGTTATAGCCAGGTCCACCTGGATGATCACCTTAACTTAAAGTCAAGCGACTTGGGACATCAATTACATATGCAAATTTCCCTTTGTGATATAAAGTAACAATCATGGGAGTAAAAGCTGTTTTATTCTCAGGCCCTAGGATTATATAGGACTCATACAACATATGGCAAGGAAGGATCTTGGGGGCTATCTTAAAATTGTGCCTACCACAATACCTAAATATCATGTAGTTCCTCTTCAAGTTGGTGCTTCCACTGTTCTTTCACCAGACTATGAAAAACCAGCAGCCTCTGATAAGTGGAGTACATGGTAGGACTGGTGGATACCATGGTTGTGTGATCACACCTACATTTCCTTTGCAATAAAATACATCTTATAGTCTGAGTGATACTATGTAGGATTGATTGCATAACAGAGGATTCAGTACATTTTATGACACTGTAGAGTGTGCTGGCTGAAGTCCTATATGTAAGAAAGGCAAAACCATAATTGGAATATAAGTTGATAGTAGTCAAAAAGAATTACTGACCTCTCCAGGATATAAGTAATCTAATATAGTCAACTTGTCAGCAAGCACTTATGTCTTCTAGAGATAGTATTATATTAGGGACTTAATTTGAATATCTTTGACTGTTATCTTTTGTGAAAAGAGTCTTTGCAGATACAATTAAAGATCTTAAAATGAGGACATTATTTTGGATTATCTGGGTGGGCCTTAAATCTAACAAGTAAAAGATACACAAAGGAGAAGACAGAAGAAAACATAGAAAGGAGGCAAGGAGGCAATGTGACCATGGAGACAGAGATTGGAGTAGTATAGCTATAATTCGAGAAAATGACAGGTACCAGAAGCTGAAAAGGTAAAAAAAAAAAAAAAAAAAAAAACTCTCTCGTAGAGCCTCCAGAAGGAGTGTGACCCTGCTGACACTCTAATTTTGGGCTTCTAGCCTTCATAATTATGAAAGAATAAATATCTGTTTCTTTAACTGACCAAATTTGTGGTAATTTGTTATGGCATTCCTAGAAATCTAATATAATCCTTTCCCTGATCTTCTAATAGTATTTTCTAGGCTACTGATCAACCAGCCAAACTATATCTTTGTACAAAAAGCAGATGGCCTTTAGGAGACTTTTTCTTTACTACACTTTTCAGTATCGTTTCTGAATGGAATGCTAGTACAACTGTGAATTCTTATTCATGGCATATGGCGCAAGCAGCAGGGCCATTTGCACTGTAGCATAGCCTTGCTGCAGGCTCCTCTCAGGCCTCACTTCAACTAGGCAGTCTTTTATGTGATCTG
>NW_011888799.1:10729474-10729926 GCF_000151845.1 Pteropus vampyrus
AGCCTTCATAATTATGAAAGAATAAATATCTGTTTCTTTAACTGACCAAATTTGTGGTAATTTGTTATGGCATTCCTAGAAATCTAATATAATTCTTTCCCTGATCTTCTAATAGTATTTTCTAGGCTACTGATCAACCAGGCAAACTATATCTTTGTACAAAAAGCAGATGGCCTTTAGGAGACTTTTTCTTTACTACACTTTTCAGTATCGTTTCTGAATGGAGTGCTAGTACAACTGTGAATTCTTATTCATGGCAAATGGCGCAAGCAGCAGGGCCGTCTGCACTGTAGCATAGCCTTGCTGCAGGCTCCTCTCAGGCCTCACTCCAACTAGGCAGTCTTTTATGTGATCTGGTTAATGGGTTGAAACAGGTGTGTAATATGATGCTTTTTAGAACCCAGGGAAACTTAAAATGCACTGTATTTCCTTCTTAGTGGTTAAGATGTGGG
>NW_011888799.1:10729976-10734799 GCF_000151845.1 Pteropus vampyrus
TTAATGGGTTGAAACAGGTGTGTAATATGATGCTTTTTAGAACCCAGGGAAACTTAAAATGCACTGTATTTCCTTCTTAGTGGTTAAGATGTGGGGTTCACCAATGTGCTCTTTATTTTGGAGGAGCACCTTAGCATTTCACAGGTCACTGGTCTCCTAGAACTTCATTGACATTGCCCTTGAATCTTCATGGATTTTCTCTCTCACTCTCTGGAGTATATATGTCTTACTAAAGCCTCCAAGAGACTTGTCACTTTGTTCTTTTGTTCTAACAACATTTCCTTTTCAATATACTGTCCTAATTCAGATAGTCCAGATCTAGATGTTTCTGGTCTACTCTGATAACATGACAGTGGGCATGAAAGTTCACGTAGCCCTGGGACAGAACCATAAATGTATTTTGTTATTCATCCAGTAAGAATACAAACAGTTTCCACTTCTTCCTTTGATAGGCATGGAAAGGAACATGTGCACCAGCTCAGTGGCCGAACATCATACACTTGAAGCCATGTTAATTTACATGTTAAATTAGCAAAGATTACACATCTGGCACAGCTGATACAATGGTAGCTACCACTTGGCTGACTTTGTGGTAGTCCACTATCATTTTAAAGTTCTGCCTAACTTTTGTAGTGGACTAGTATATTAAATGTGAATATGATGGAGAGCACTACCACCACATACTTTAGGTCTTGAAGGTTGGTTCAAATCTCTATTCTTAACCCTAAGGTGTGATACCATTTTTAATTTAATATAGTTTATTATACTTTAACCCCCATACCAAACAACCAATGTGAAGTTCCAATCAATTACCAACAAAGTCCACTCCAATTATGCACATGTAGATGAGATATAACCACCAGGTGAGATTGCTGACCATGTACCCAATGAGTCTAGGAGTCTATTGATAACTGCTCTTCTTATGCCTCCACTCTAAAAATGGAGTTATGGTGATGCTTTTGTTCCCAGGATATCAATGTCAGTTCAGCCCCGTGCCAAATAGTCCTCCAAATGTTTGAGTATTAGCCTTTATCTAGTGTATATAGTTACCCAAATAAATGACCATGTGTATCTTTTGGGGAGGGATGTAGAAATTGTTACACTATTCATACACTTGTTATGATTGTATCAGGACATTCTCCCAGGGAGCCTATCGACCCTTCAGTCAATGGTTCCTGTGTCTGAAAACTATCAGAACTGAAAACTGGGCAAGGAATTGTGGATTTTTATTGTGGTTGCTGCATTTAGTCTCTTGATTAATCCTACATGATTTGTTTTGGATTTGGGGATTGAGCAACACCCTATCTGGCTGCCCATCCAACTAGCTTCTATAGATACTGTGCTCTATTAAGTATTCCCACAGCTCTCTGTGGGTTAGGCCCCCAGTTGACTCTTGGATCTACTAGTCATTACAATAACTGCATCAATCTTGTTTAAGTAAACACCACCATCTGCCTTCAGTTATTTTTAGTACTGTGTAATATCCATTACAATCAGAGAGCTCTTTTATTTGATGACATCTCTTAATCACATGCCCTGATCTACAAAGGACATCTACCACTATATTTGTCAATGATGTCAGTTCTTTCAACAGAGCTTTGTATCACCTTGTGGCTTTCTGGCCTTAACTCTAAATATTGGTCTGATGGTTAGGAGGGAATGTGTGCTAGACCCAAAGGAGACATGTGTATCTTGCAAGACAGAGATAGCTTGGCTTTGTCTTCTAACAAATGGGGATTCAAGCCTTTAACAGGTATAAATGGGCCAACTTCTGCAAGGCCAAAGAGTTACATTGTTGTTAGTGTCACTGTTCCATGTTGCAGGTTCCACATTTTCTCTACCTTGGTCTGGCAAAACTCTAAAGATTAAAAATTTCAATACCTCATGAGTTCTGCTTTTATAATTAAGTGTTGGGGTATATCCTAAGCTTTTTCTATCTTCTGATTGCAGGAGATAAAAGTCTCTTTAAATGCTGTATAGAAGATCCTCAATCTTTAATTTTTTAAATATCCTGGGCCTTTCATGGTATGTCTCCAATATATCAAGTGCTCCAGTTTTGCACTCTTCATTATTACTATTTTTCTCGTTTCTTGAACACTTGGAAGTTCATTCTTTCAATTGGAGGTATCACCCCAGTTAACTTCCATGTGAAGAAATAAACTTGCAGCCCTACCATCTACTATGGGCTATTCATGTTTCATCTATCACCCGTGGTGGGGTTCTCATTGCTGGCAAGCTGGTGGTTGATCCAGCTCTAAAATCGTATTTCCAGGCCTGCTTTCTTGTACTATTTTTGGTACTAATTGTCTCAGTTCAGGTTTCCTAGGAGGCAGACTCATCTAGAGAGTTGCAACTTGGAAGTTTATTAGGGTGTGCTCTTGAGCGCAGCTTAAGGGAGCTCAACTGAAGGAAGCAGGATTGTGAAGAGGTGAAAACTAGATTGTGATAAATTTGAAACAAAGCCCTCAGCTGATTATATGAAGATAACTAGAGCTGAGATAGCTCTTTGAAGTTGTCCCAAATTGGAAAAATGAGACTTTATTCCCCTGTAACTACCAATTATTACCTTAAGTAAAACAACTCTGTTCAGCCAAGTCCAAGTACAAGAGTAAGACTCAGCTAACAGTTGTCAGCTACCATCACTCTTGCAGCTGTGGCAATAAATACGTCAATTTTAGGAAGGGAGTGCTGGGGGAACATAACATCCACTACACTCACAGTTTAGAATCATAACCAATTATTCAATTTTCTTAATATTCTCTCTCCCTCCCTGTTTCCTTCTCTCTCTCTCTTTCTCTCTCTCTCTCTCTCTCTCCCCCCCCCCTCACACACACACACACACACATACACACACACACACTCTCTCTCTCTCACACTCACACACACATTTGTTTGCTATAATCTCTAAGTACAACATAAATTTTAGATGCAAATTATCATCCACATGTGATATTTTATCATCATTTCTTAAGTATATGATAGTTTTAAGACTATGATATAAACATAGAAAGGTGGAAACAGTATGGATGTATGAAAGCCAGATTATGAGACAGGAAAGGAAGTTGGAGAAAGGGTGTAATGTGCACTCATCCCTGACCCAACAAGAGATGGCACAAATTCTACTCACAGACTCAAGCCCCTTACTACTCAGGTAGTAGTATAATTGGATGATATACCTGAAGATATGTTAATATTCTATTATGTTTAAAACATTATCTGTCTGGGAAAGAAAAAGAAGTCTTATTAATTTATGTAAATTATCTTTGGAAGACTAACTATCTGACCAACATAGGAAATTTTTTTTTTTTTAAATAACTGGGAGAAACTAGTCTTATTTCTCTCTTCTGATGATGATGCTACTGCTGAATATAGTTTATATATTCTCCTCACATCATTCCTCACACTGAGAACGGCAAATTTCTCAATGTCGAACCAAATAAAAATAAAAATTTTAATTTGATTGCATTTATTACACACATCTGTGAAGTGATTTATCTCCAGATTCCGGATGTCTTTTTTGTGATACATTTTTTGGTCTCTGGTAAAATTCTAAACTCCGTATCTTGATATTTATGCGCCAGCCTTTAACCCTGACCTTATTTTACCCTCTTTTATTTCCCACTTTCTCATTTTTCCAATCCATGCTTTCTACTCATTAATTCTGCTAAAAAATTGTCTGCAGACTGCATCAAAAAATCCATATATAGCTAATATATTGATTTTAAAAATATATTGAAATAGTTTCTAAGATTAAAACAAAAGTATATATTAAGAAAACAAATTTGTAGTTTAATGTAAGTATTATTGATTCTTTGGAAATGGATAATTTTTTTTCAGAGTCCTTTAGCTCTTATGAGAGGGCAGTATCGCATACTGAAGCATTCTCAAATCAGAGGTTTAGGTGTCCCTTGTGAAACCAAAACAATAACGTTGAAAACAACAAAATCTTTCCATTTTAATTGAGTTCACATTTTTTTCCAAGAGGCCGGCTGTGAAAAAAATTATTTTTTTTCTTCTTTTCTGTTTTTTATTGTGAAATATTATATAAGTATTAATGAGCATATAACTTTTAATATACTTTATACTACTCCCCTTATCCTTTATCTAGGCAATTTTTTGCAGTCTATTAAAAAATCCATATTTTAATATTCTCTATTATAATTTTATTCTTCATATACTTTCTTCAGATATATGTGTGTATATATATACATATATTATTTCCTTATTTGGAAGTGAGGTCATTTACTTTCACATTTTCTTTTTTCTTTTTTTGTATATGAATATGTAATTGTCCCAGCATCATTTAAGACAGTCTTACCCATATTGAATTAATATGATTCTGTTGTTGAAAAACTATCGACTTTAAATGTGAGGACTTATTTCTAGATTCTTTATTTCTGTTCTACTGATAATGCCTATCTGTACCACATTATTTTTGTCACTGTTGCTTTATAGTAATTTTTTTTTTTAATTAGAGAGTTTAAGACTTTCACCTTCGTTTTTTGTTTTTGTTTTTGTTTTTTTTAAACTGAGTTGATTATTCTAGGTCTTTTTCACTTTCATGTCATATATATGTCAATTTATGGGAGGGTAGGGTGGAAAGCCTACTGCGATATTGATAGAAATTACATTGAATCTACAGATACATTTGGGGCAAATTAACATATTAAGAATTCTAAATCATGCAGCCGTGAATGTGTTCTATCTCTCTATATACTTTAATCTTCAATTTTTTTAGCATGACTTTGTGGTTGTCTTTTGTTAAATTAATAACTTTTATTCTTGAAGCTGGATGAAATTTTTTTAAAATTTCTTTTTATGTT
>NW_011888799.1:10734849-10737371 GCF_000151845.1 Pteropus vampyrus
CTCACACTGAGAACAGCAAATTTCTCAATGTCGAACCAAATAAAAATAAAAATTTTAATTTGATTGCATTTATTACACACATCTGTGAAGTGATTAAATTCTAAACTCCGTATCTTGATATTTATGCGCCAGCCTTTAACCCTGACCTTATTTTACCCTCTTTTATTTCCCGCTTTCTCATTTTTCCAATCCACGCTTTCTACTCATTAATTCTGCTAAAAAATTGCCTCCAGACTGCATCAAAAATCCATATATAGCTAACATATTGATTTTAAAAATATATTGAAATAGTTTCTAAGATTAAAACAAAAGTATATATTAAGAAAACAAATTTGTAGTTTAATGTAAGCATTATTGATTCTTTGGAAGTGGATAATTTTTTTTCAGAGTCCTTTAGCTCTTATGAGAGGGCAGTATCGCATACTGAAGCATTCTCAAATCAGAGGTTTAGGTGTCCCTTGTGAAACCAAAACAATAACGTTGAAAACAACAAAATCTTTCCATTTTAATTGAGTTCACATTCTTTTCCAAGAGGCCGGCTGTGAAAAAAATTATTTTTTTTCTTCTTTTCTGTTTTTTATTGTGAAATATTATATAAGTATTAATGAGCATATGACTTTTAATATAATTTATACTACTCCCCTTATCCTTTATCTAGGCAATTTTTTTGCAGTCCATTAAAAAAATCCATATTTTAATATTCTCTATTATAATTTTATTCTTCTTATACTTTCTTCAGATATATGTGTGTGTATATATACATATATTATTTCTTTATTTGGAAGTGAGTTCATTTACTTTCACATTTTCTTTTTTCTTTTTTTGTATATGAATATGTAATTGTCCCAGCACCATTTAAGACAGTCCTACCCATATTGAATTAATATGATTCTGTTGTTGAAAAACTATTGATTTTAAATGTGAGGACTTATTTCTAGATTCTTTATTTCTGTTCTACTGATAATGCCTATCTATATCACATTATTTTTGTCACTGTTGCTTTATAGTAATTTTTTTTTAATTAGAGAGTTTAAGACTTTCACCTTTGTTTTTTTTTGTTTTTTTTTTTTAAACTGAGTTGGTTATTCTAGGTCTTTTTCACTTTCATGTCATATATATGCCAATTTATGGGGGGGTAGGGTGGGAAGCCTACTGCGATATTGATAGAAATTACGTTGAATCTACAGATACATTTGGGGCAAATTAACACATTAAGAATTCTAAATCATGCAGCCGTGAATGTGTTCTATCTCTCTATATACTTTAATCTTCAATTTTTTTAGCATGACTTTGTAGTTGTCTTTTGTTAAATTAGTAACTTTTATTCTTGAAGCTGGATGAAATTTTTTTAAAATTTCATTTTATGTTGTTAATTGCTAAGTCATAAAAATTTAGTTGATTATTAATTCTGAGACCTTACTAAACTGGCTTATTAGTTCAAGGTGTTATTTTTATAAAAATATGGATTGCTTAGTTCTAGTGTATGTATATGTATTTCATTTATTTCTCTTCCTTTTTGCAAAGTCCCCAACCTCTAGTAAAATGTTGAAAATATGGAGTGCAAATTGTCTGCATTTAAACTGCAGAATATATCTTCTCCTAGTGTACAGGCTCTGATATTTCAGTTCATCTTTTTAAAAAATTACTTTCATATTTTAAGACTGGCTTCCTA
This sequence comes from Pteropus vampyrus, assembly GCF_000151845.1. Lineage (NCBI taxonomy): Eukaryota > Metazoa > Chordata > Mammalia > Chiroptera > Pteropodidae > Pteropus > Pteropus vampyrus. Next base: position 10,736,522 of record NW_011888799.1, read on the forward strand.
GGAATCGTCACAGTCTGTACATATCCTATCATTTAGGGAATGGAAAGAGCAAATGTCCTGCTTATCCATTGCAAGCCTCAAAGGCTTCTATCATGTGTCAGTTGATGTTCATGTGTGTTGAGAAATGCATTCAAAGCTCAACCAGTTTTTGAAATTTTCTTTTCTTTTAACTTTACAATGGGCTACCATAGGTCTCCTCCACTAATTCCTCAGTTTTCTCTACTAGTTCCTGGTTACCTCAATAAATTTCAGACAGATCTACCTCTCATTGCAACTAAAATTATAGGCTCAAAGGGCTTTGGGATTTCCCCATTCATAATTAATTCAGTTGGATTCTCATTATCTCTCTCCTAATTAAGTCTGTTACCTCCAACTAAACAGCAGCACTTATTCAAGGGCACATCTATGTTATTAGAACTACCATTCTCATTATCTTTATCAGTAAAACTTCCATTCTTGGTAATTAAATGGTAGGGTGGAGACATGAGAACAGTCCAGGCAAGGCTATACTATCTGTTTTTACAAAATCTGTAGTATTTTTCTAAGAATAAATACTACTATTTTTTCTATGTCTTTGATTAACTTTCAGAGTCCTGAAAAGATTGCTTTTAACAATTTTGTCCAGTATCACACGTTTTATTTTGTAGAGAATATTTACCAACCTCTTAAAAAATCTCTTCAATTTGGGAATCTTTCTATTCATTGAATTTCAAATCTTAAATCAACCTTGCATTTCTAGGATAAATTGCATTCATTCATAATATAGTAAATTTTTATTAAATAATATGGTATTTGAGTTGCTGAACTTTTGCTGGGGAATTTTGCCTGGAGCTACCATGAACGCAGCCAT
>NW_011888799.1:10738171-10739770 GCF_000151845.1 Pteropus vampyrus
CAACTAAAATTATAGGCTCAAAGGGCTTTGGGATTTCCCCATTCATAATTAATTCAGTTGGATTCTCATTATCTCTCTCCTAATTAAGTCTGTTACCTCCAACTAAACAGCAGCACTTATTCAAGGGCACATCTATGTTATTAGAACTACCATTCTCATTATCTTTATCAGTAAAATTTCCATTCCTGGTAATTAAATGGTAGGGTGGAGATATGAGAACAGTCCAGGCAAGTCTATACTATCTGATTTTACAAAATCTGTAGTATTTTTCTAAGAATAAATACTGCTATTTTTTCTATGTCTTTGATTAACTTTCAGAGTCCTGAAAAGGTTGCTTTTAACAATTTTGTACAGTATTACACGTTTTATTTTGTGGAGAATATTTACCAACCTCTTAAAAAAATCTCTTCAATTTGGGAATCTTTCTATTCATTGAATTTCAAATCTTAAATCAATCTTGCATTTCAAGGATAAATTGTATTCATTCATAATATAGTAAATTTTTATTAAATAATATGGTATTTGAGTTGCTGAACTTTTGCTGGGGAATTTTGCCTGGAGCTACCATGAACGCAGCCATGCTCTGAACAAATCAAGCCACATTGAGAAATATGTATAGGTACTATGGTTTTCTACACATGTCCAGGCGCCAAACCTGTGTGTAGATGTTTCTTCAGATGATAACAGTGCCCTGCAATTGAATCACCTCTGACTTTAAGTTCTCTCAGCTTGAATCTTAGACATTCTGGAGCAAAGACAAGCAATCCAATATGTCTTTCTGAGTCCCTAAACAATAGAATTTGTGACATTAAAATAATTATTTTATATTACCAGGTTTTGGGGGGGGGCGGTTATGTATCAGAAAATAACTGAAATAGAATTATGCTATTTCCTCCATCTTGTCAAAATACTAATTACGGCAATACCAAATATTAATTGAATGCTTAATATATCAATTATTGTGCTAAGCACCTCACATATATTATCTTATTTAATGCAAAGAACATTAATTTTATAAAATATTTTAATTTCACTCATATTTTGCAGAGAAATAAACATAGACTTACCAAGGTTTCAAATTATATTAGCCAGGGTTCAGTTGAAGAAAATCAATCTAGCAAAGTTAAGTAAAAGGTAATGGTTATGGCATAGTAAGTGGCTTACGGAATTGTTGGTAGGGCTGAAGAAATAACTGCTGAACTTTAAGAGATGAATCCCATATGCAACACTTCAAAACTGGGTTTTCTGGAGAGTTGATGTGTCTGCCATGAAAGGGAGCCCAGCTACTCAACTTGCTTACTCAATAAATATTTCTAGACTTGATGGCTTCAAAACCTCACCACTTCTTTATACAAAATAGAAACCTCATGCCTGTCTCTCTCCCAAACTTAGCTCTGATTTTTTTCATGTAAGTGCATTTAAAGGTGAAACTTAAATTCTAATTAGAACTGTAATTGCAAGGGAGTCTGAAGAATATAAGTTTAATAGCACACTCGAAGGAAGTTAAAATTAATGTTAAGTAAGCAATCCACTCAGATCATCAATACTTATGAATGACGAAACTAAAATTTAAACCCAGTTTCTTCTCTAAGATTGTTT
>NW_011888799.1:10740624-10750614 GCF_000151845.1 Pteropus vampyrus
TAAAATAAATATTAAACTTGGCACATTTACCAAAATTATTTTTTAGTATTTTACAGGGAGTCATCAGTTCATCCACAGAATTTCCAATGTACCAGAGAGCACCTTTAAAAAAAGTTCCATGTCCTTTCCAGCTTAATCTAAGCAAAAGATGCAGCTGTATGGCTATGTTGGACTTTAAATTAAGGTTATGTTGGACTTCAGCTCAAGTTGAACTTTAAGTTAAGGTTACCAATCAAAGGAGTCAAGCTACAAATATTTGTTCTCCAGTAAGCTACATTCCTTGCTATTGCAGTTCACTTTTCTCACCCTGCGACATATAACTTTACACATGTATTTTTTTCTTCTCTATCCTTTGTAAAACTGACATTTTATTCTAAAAAGAGATCCTTCTCCGCCAGTGGATATAAAAATAATTTAATCATGTATCTAGTGTTGAGCAGCACAAGCATTGAGGATAAATAATAAAACACTGAAAGTCTTGCCATGTGATTGTTGAAAAACTTCTTAGAAAAGCTTCTTTTTAAGAAGATGCATCCATGAAAATATTCTGAAGTATACAATAATCACAAATTACAAGTTAACCTACAAGCCACTGAGTGCCTTGCAAATACACTGATAAGAAAATGTTTGTATTAAGATTGCCTTTCACTTCCATTTGCCAAATGAAATGCCTTCATTGTCCCAAAATGCCACTGGTATCCATAAACAAATAATATTTGGAAAATATTTGAATCCATTTCTTGGAACCGATAACACAAGAATTTTCCCTGAAAGAACAACTATTATACTTCGTAATAAAGCTATTTTTACTTCATACATGACAACTAGTAAAGCAAATCATCATTAAGGCAAAGTTTTTCCAGTGTAGGAAATAGGTGAAGATAATTTTCTTCGTAAGAACTAAAGTCAAAGAAACTAAATGTTCTCTTTTTTTCAGATTATTTTGCAATATGATGTTAAGTAAATCTTTTCACTTTTCTCCACCACATTCTCTATTTATAGTGTCAACCATTCTTTTAACTATCTTTCTGTAAGGTTTTGACACATGCCCATAATTGACCAATAGCATAACAACTAGTTCAAAGAAAAACAACCACCACAAAACAAGAAAAACAACAAGGACAGCAAGATGTAAAACAACCAGTTGCTTAATCAATGTGGATTCAAATAACATTTGATAATTTGTGATAACTTTTTTTCTAGTGAGTTTGTGAATTTAGCAGATGTTTTTGTGCAGAATAAATAAAAATGATACAATTCAAGTAAAGTCAAGTTAGCTAAATAATATCAAACTATAAGCAGAAGGCATTAAGAAATATTTAGCAATCAGTTGAGACTTCAGAATCAGTTGTTTTATTCTGTAGCAAATGTCTAGACATGTAGAAGCTGTGTGGTTGGAGATATTTTTAAATAAAAAGAGTGTGTTTTTACATTCCAAAGTAGGATATGAAAAGTGGGTGGCCTTTTAACAACTATAGAAATTTAGGTAATCTTTTCAGACCCCTGACTGTCCTCTCCTTTCCATACATTACTATGAAAAAAAATCAGGTGATGTATGAAAAACACATTAATAATTAGTATACAATAGTGCACAATTGTTATTCCCTTATAAATATTATTTCCAAATATCTAGAAAAATATATAAAAATAGTTGAATAATTTCATAAGCAGAGTGTCAAACCTCCACATATCTAAAAACTAAGAAGAGAATGTGTTTAAAAATACATGAGTATACCAAAGAAGTATACAAAAAAAAGTTATTTTAGTTAATGCCTTTTTTATAACTTTACTGGGAAATCATAACCACATCTAACATTTAACCATAACCTCTTCTTTCCTAGAATTTGTTTAGCTTTTTTAGATTCAGTATAAAGCACAATAATGAGTATGCATTTAAAATTTTTCCGATAATTTTCTGTTAAACATAAAAGAGAAAATATGATGTATCTTACAAGAGTTAGATAGAGATTGCAAAATTTCTCTCTGTAACAATGTCTAATTTTGTGATGAATCAATATCTTACTTGATGACAGAAAAGAAACAGCTTTTGCTATTCTTTAGGTGGAAATTATTCTAGTTGCCTGTCATTTTATGACTATACTAGTCATCTTCCAGGGACAGCATTCATAGTGTATTTGCTTTTTTGGCACATTCGAAAAACAACAACAACAACAACAACAAACAAATAAAAAACAAACAAAAAAACTTTCCATTGCCTTTTGGACAGGGAGTTTAATACATCTAGGAGACAAATTTTGAACCCAGAGAAAAATGTTCAAAATTGGTTATTTATCCTGACTTTGAACATTGGTAGAGAATGGTGCCAGATGAAGATTCAATGAAAAACTAGGGTTTTGTGTTGATGACATTAAGACATAGGGACTATTTTAGTTTCACAATGTTCCAGGTTGTGTTTTGACTAACTACTGAATGAACTTGGATTATATAGTATGCCCAAGTCAAGTGGCTGTCTTGCAGTATGGCAAAATTCAATATATAGATTTCTAAGGCTTTCCTTGGAAAATACATTTCAGATATTCTAAGTTCAGACAATACCACTAACCAATGAATAACTCTTGACTGCTTTTTATTTTTACTTTGTTTAGTAATGAGAATAACACTTATTTTCATATTTGTGAAATTTTGACAGCCTTTTCAATTAAAAAAACTAGGTAAATGTAAAAAATGGTATTATGGAGCTCTGTCTAAAAGAAAACTCAAACAACATCTAAACAGAAATATCATTTTACAGATAAAGCCTGTAACTCAAACAACATCTAAACAGAAATACCATTTTACAGATAAAGCCTACAGTGTTTAAACAGGAGGAAAACCAGTTTTTTAAAAAAAAAAGGCTTGTGGGAAAAACAGTTTATATCACTACAATCAATGTTTTTCCTTCTACATAGCTCCCACACAGTGTATTCATTTCCACACACAAATCTCATGGTGAATTCTATTTAAATCTCCATTTGCAAACTCTGATAAATTTTATTTCAGTTTTAAAGTTAATTTAGATTATAAAAAGGGAATCTCTTATAGAATCAGCTTGAGCTATAAGAAAATTTGTGATATGTTCACTGCTATCGAGATCAGCCCAGTTTGTTGTTCTTGCATCTATTAACCTGTACACTTTGAGTCATTAAGGTGTGCCAAACACTTGGTCAAACTGTGGAACCCTTCTTTCTCTAAGTGAGGGAGAATATAAGAATCTTTATTTCTGCTATCCAGTGATTCATTTATCTTCATCTTTGCTTTGGTCACTCTTTGACTTTCAACCTAGTTCCTAAATCCGGATCCTTGCCTTATTATTCATTGCCAGAAACTCAGCCACCGGCTAATACACGGGTTCCTATCTCAGTTCTAAAAGTCCTATTTTAAGTCCCTGCCCCCAATTATTTGCACCAGTCCTTCCTGATATTGGCTGACAGCCTGAATGAGTCCATTCCTTCTTCCTATGAGTAAGATTTCCACAAATTCAGAACTCTGTGATATCTTCTAAAGTCTGAAACAGAAGCTACCTTCTGTTGTGTATGAGCCACCATCCAACTTACTCCATATAGAAAAAAAAATTTAAATAATGCTTATAATTTACCCCAAATCTTTAACTCTAACCCCCAAATTCAGACACAGCTAAATCAAAGTCAAATTATATTCTTATTACTGCGTTTCATATATTATGAATTTATATACATAAACATACCTCTTTCTCTTCCTCTCAGTATTTTTCTTTCTCTTCATTCTCTTTGTCCTCCTCATCCTCCCACTTTCCTCCTCCTCCAACTCCTTTTTCTTGTAAAGCCAAAGGAAAAGATGTAGAAATTCATAGGGCTCAAGATAGCTAAATGGTTAGTCTTCCCACAAAAGTAACTTGCATGATATCATGACAAAAATTATGAGATGTGGGTTCAGAAGGACCTAGGTTTGAATCTCAGAAGAATCCCTAACTACACTGGCAAATTATACACTATTTCTTTTTTTTTTTTTTTTTTTTTTACCTGTAAAGTGGAGATAAGCATATCTAGTACTCAGGGATTTTGGAATAGTCAAATGAAACAGAAGACACGATATTCATAACATAGTATCTGGCATAAAGTAGGTAGGTAGCCAAATTTTATACTTTCCTATTTCCTTGTCTTAGATACTTAGAAATAGTAATAAATCATTATATTCGTTCCTCATTTACTTATGCTAATGACTTGGCCTTTATGTTTTCTGACAGACCCAAAGACACATAGATAAATAGGAACATATAGGGGAAAATCCATTACTATATTATTATATAATGTTGAGTATTTCTTCAGATGGCATGAAGGGGCTATCATTAGCTTTCAGCCACTAAGAATATATAAAACAGATGGTGCTTTACACACTCTACTGATGAGCATTTCTACTCTATCATGTGGTTAATGTTCTCAGCCAAAATTCTGGATACTCTACTTATCCCAGATGAGCGTAATCAGCAAAGTATATAGTTTATTCAACACAGGGTATTCTCTTTATTATATTTATTTGGAATTCTACTAGCAATATTGATCTATATGACTAATGTACAAATGATAATGCTTAAGGAAAATGCCAAAGAATAAAAATAATACTAATATGCTAAATGTTAAGGAAGAAAACACAAGATCTAGAAATTCTCAAGGTGCATTAATAAACTAACCTACAAAATAGAAGAGAAAAATTAGCAGGTGGAATGAAATTGCTGAAGGTCCTTTGATGAATATCACAGCAATCTATTATTATAGGTCAACTATTTATTCAATGAATGATGGAACAAACTACAGCCCAAGAATGTTGCAAATCCATATAATTAAAAGAGAATGAGGGACTTCCAACTTTCAATACTGGACATATATCTAAAAAGTGAAAATTGTACAACAACTTCATGTAGTTTTGATTTGCTTAATGCCATTTCCTGGAATGGATCTCATTTACATGCCACAATCTTAAAATTAAAAAGAAACTTGAAGAACATCAGATCAACTTCTAAACCAAGAGATTTTTTTCCTACATTATAGACAAATAATTCTTAATTTTTCTTTTGGAAAATTTCAATATTAAAGAACTCACTGCTTTACATATTAGCCTCTGGAACTTTATAGATTAGTATATCAGAAGATAAGAGAGAGCACATTCAAAAATTCAATTAAGAGATTTTAATGTTAGTTACAGATGTATGGGAAGGGTTAACAGAATTAAGAAATGGTGAGGCACCCAGTAATGAGCAACGGTGGGAAACTTTTGCCACCTCTAGGCCTGAAGGGTCAGATGTCCTCCTCATTCTAACCTTAAAATGTCCCCATCATACCCTCAATTAAAACTCCAAAGTTTAAATAGTATGCCATTTTCTGACCCTTGAAGCATTGTTATGCAATTCTTGATAGGAGTTTTCTTTAATGTCATTGTTATTCTAAAACTGGTCTTCATTTAAGTTTATAAATGAGTCTTCTAATAACTAGGGTCTCAGTTCTTTGAAATCCTCTTCTCTAGAGATTCTGTCCTCTTCTGTCCCTCATCCATTCACTCTCAGAGTCTTATCTTGACACTGCAAATAACCACTACCACAGCCTCAATTTTACTGATTACCGATTCTTATTTTTCCAAGTAACTGCTCCAGTCAACTCCAATAATATTGTTCCAACTTGTACTGAAGAATTCCTGTACCTGTTACATGAATGAGCTCTCTGTGCTTTCTTTAAATAAAATTTGCACTAGATTCCACCTCTCTCCCACATTAAAGGACATTACTTCATCAGTTGTCCTTTCTGTTATTTATATCGTTGATTTTTAATTGTTCATTTACATCACTATACAAACATGCTCTTATTTCTCTCATCTTCAAAACAAAACAAAAATCATGCTCTTATTCCCATTTCTCCTAACACCAGTTCTTTAGTTATAGTAACTAAAGATTTGTCTATATTTATTGTTGCCGATTCCTGTCCTTGCTCTCTCTCTTAAACACAACCAGATTATCCTTTTGCCCACACCATTACTCCAAAATTACTCTTGTCCAGGTCTTCAATGATATCCTCATAAAGAAAAACGGTGGTCAATTTCCAGTTCTAATTTTACTTCAGCCATCGGTTATGGCATCCATGATTTCCTCCACCCACTTGGTTTCTAGGACACAATATTCTCTTAGTTTTATTCCTACCCCTCTAGTGATTCTTTCTCATTTTCCTTTGTTGGTATTTTCTCTTCCCTATTTTCTCTTCCCTAATACTGGAATACCTTTTGGTTCACAAATTGGCCCCATATTCAGGCAGGGCAAGAAGAGATTAAAGGAAGAGGCAGACCACTTCAGATTGACAAGTGGCAGTTTAATAAGCAAGGGAAGTTATGCACCAGGCTTTTCTTGGGTAGGCAGCAAGACAAGTAGATCTCTGCACCTGCCAGCCAGAATCTTAAAGGTTTCTATAGAGGCTTTAACTGGGCTCAGGCATGTATACTGCACAGACGGTCTCAACAACACATTACTGTCTCAAGGTTGTATCCTTGAACATGGCTCCCATCGTGAGAACTGTGAGAATATACATCCAAGGACAGGGGAAGGATGAGAAACTTCATTGCCTGGGTCCAGCTTGCAAGTCCACTGGCAGTCAAATTCTCCAGTACCCCAACAGCATTTCAAGAGTCAGTTTTCATTCTTTCCTCTTCTCTATGTAAACTCAATATCTTTAAATTCATATCTACTTTCATACCTCAAAATTCTCTCTAAATGGTGACAAGTCCCATATTTGTATCTTTAGCTCAGAACTCTCTTTTGAAATTTAGATACTTATATTCACTGCTTTCCCCAAACCAGCATTTTGAAATTGATATATCAAACCTTAGTAATTACAGGACTGACTTCTTTATTTATCTCCACCAAGCTAGTTTAATTCTTATGAAATACAAAAACACAGAGTCACCTTCTTCTTCCCTCTTTCTCTCATACTTCACATTAAATTTTTATAAAATACTGTGAGTTCTCCAAAATGCATAAGGTATAATCCAACAATTTCTCAACACCTCCATTGCTACCACCTAGTTTAAGTCACCGCTATCTCTTGCCTGCAGATAGCTACAGGAATGATCTCCCTGCTTCCACCTTCGCCCTTGTAAATTTTCTTCTTGACAGAGCAACCAGAGTGATTTTTTTAAAATTTAAGACACTCCTCTGCTTAAAATGTTGTAATGGACCCTGATGTCATTGAGAGTAAATGCAAAGTTCTTACAAAAGATCAAAAGACCTTGCAGCTTCTTTGCTAAAGTCGTTACAGATGACTCTCTTCTTTGCCTGGACCACACCAGACATACCAAGCATCCTGACATTCTTTAAGCACTGCAAGCATACTCTTACCTGAAGATATTTGTCCCACTGCTCCCTCTTCCTGTAATACTCTTTCCCTATGGACTCACATGCCTAACTCTCTTCTCTTTTAAATCATTGTACAAATGTCATCTTCTCAATGAAGTTTACCATTACCACAGTACATAGAATTTCATCTTGTCCTACTAGACTCACATTCCTCAGCCTCTTTTCCTTACTCTTTTTCCCCCTATAGCACTCATATAACATAAAATTCAGTTATTTAATATACCATGTTTACTGGCTATCTCAACTTGAAAGAAAGATCCATGAAGACAGAATTTGTTCTGTTCTATTTACTGATATAACCCAAATAACTAGAATATCTTACATGTAGGAGTGAATAATTATTCATTGAATGAATAAATGGCTGTTGGAATACATGTGAATAGATGACCATAAAGTAATCCTCTTTATGGCTCAGTGAGAGAGGTCTTGAGACTAGGGCTCACTTGCCTTGTGAAGAGGCAGAGAGGTAGTCACCTACAGAGTTTGAAGTTAGAAACCTTAGACAGACCATATAGCTATCAGATCTTGAAGAATTGGTCTAAGGGCTCTCTGTATACATAAATATTTCCAGAAATTTCAGCTCAATAAAATTGGAGGTTCTTAAGATACACTAGTTACCTATTTAACCAAAGTCTCTGATTTGGAGCCAAGAAATCTGTACCTAAACAAACTTCTTTAGTGATACTTATGTACAATAATATTTTAGAAATACTCCTTTGAGTCCTTACAAATAATACCTTACTGGCAAACATATATCTGAATAACAGTTTGAGAAATGATACAAAGGAAGTGACTGCTTGAGTGCAGGATAATAGAGAAGAAAACAATACCTGAGTGAAAATGCCTGGTCAAAAAAAGCAACTGAACAATAAGAGCAACAAAAGCAAACCATTTTATAGGTTTGTTCTTTCTCAACAGGGGCACAGTTGAGTACAGTGGTAAAGAGACTGGAATTTTGGGAAAATCAGTATCAGGAAGAAAATCATATTTCTAAACTAAACTGTATCAATTTACACATTTAATAAACATGCTAATAATCTATATTTTGCAGAAGATAATTGAAAAAAACTTAATAATTTCTAGAATTTATATATCTACCAGAAATGTGGTAATAATGGAAATCGCAGCTGAGAAATCCATAAAAGAGCAAATAATTATTTTCTTTATTCCCCTGGCTACATATCTCATAAGGCATGCTTATATGCACAGCAGTATCCCTGGGGATCACTACTAAAAACAGGCATTGCATCATTGCCTTGAGTTACTCTTTCAAAACCACACAAATTTCAAACACCTGCCATATTAAAGATCAAAAAGCTAATATCCTATTTCAACCGATCACCATTAACATAGGAGGCTATAAATAAGATTGCTATCTAACAAGTTGGCAAGTTAGCGACAAGGTTTCCTACTGAAAACAGAGAGCTCTCATGGGATTAATGAAGAAATGTTTAAAAAATTTCATTCCCTCACCTTTACTTAAAATTCATAGCTTCTCATATAAAAAGAAATAAAAACCCACACTGTCTCAGAAAATACAGCACAAAAGATAATATGAACAGTCTAATCATAAAGTTATGAAAGTGCTTTTGAGCTACCATCCTGGTGAACTGAAGGTGATCCTGACATTCTGATTTTTTCCCAAGTCTAGTGGGATAATAGATAAACTGTGAAAAATGGTGAAGATAAAAACTGGTGTATCTAAATCAAGGGCTCACCAAAATGTTCAACTCGAACTGTTTAAACCACTATATTTTCTGCACACAATTTAGAAAATGTTTCATTTTCTGCTGTATTATTTCTAAATGTCTTAAAAGATATTCTTCTGTCACAGAAGCATAAATCTTCCTAACATATCCCTTTCTGTCAGTTTACTGTTAATCCAAAGGGGAGCAAGCACACGGAAGGTCACATGAGGCGTTTCTTCAATCAGTGTTAATTAATCAGCAAGTCAAGGTAGAACCTCTTAGGATAAAGTGTTAAAGCTAAGAAAGTTCATCAGAAAATTAAAATGTTCTCTTTAGGTGACTAACCTTACTTTTCAAGATAGCCAACAGGGAATGTTTATCTCCTAGGTACAGAGTGGGAAAAAAGGTTAAAACTGGGGACCTACACATGCCACGAGGGCCTATGACTCCTGCAGGCCACTTAATGTTTTTCGTTTTAGTGTTCTGAAGGAAAATGAAAGAATTTAACCCAATCCACGGCTTTCATCTACACTGACAGAGACACAGGAAGTCATAGCAGCACTTCAGACCAGTGATGGGAAGCACTGAGGATAAATGAGAAGCCAAGATTTTATTTTGTGTATCCCTCTCTCTCTCCTCCCCCTGCCACCTTTTTTCTCTCTCCCTCCTCTCTCTTCCATTTTTCTTCAAATATTTAAATTTTTTAAGTTAATATTTTCAAAACATATACAGTTAAGTACACACATTTTTAAAGATCAGATTGATGAATTTTCACAAAACGAACACATCTATATGATGTATACTTAGACCCCCAAATCCCTCATAATGTATCCCTATCATTAACTTTCCCAAAATAGCCATTGTTCTGACTTCTATAATCAGAGTAGTTTTTCCTATTTTTGAATTTTATAAAACTGGACACATATAATAATT
>NW_011888799.1:10750664-10753690 GCF_000151845.1 Pteropus vampyrus
GAAGATAAAAACTGGTGTATCTAAATCAAGGGCTCACCAAAATGTTCAACTCGAACTGTTTAAACCACTATATTTTCTGCACACAATTTAGAAAATGTTTCATTTTCTGCTGTATTATTTCTAAATGTCTTAAAAGATATTCTTCTGTCACAGAAGCATAAATCTTTCTAACATATCCCTTTTTGTCAGTTTACTGTTAATCCAAAGGGGAGCAAGCACACGGAAGGTCACATGAGGCGTCTCTTCAATCAGTGTTAATTAATCAGCAAGTCAAGGTAGAACCTCTTAAGATAAAGTGTTAAAGCTAAGAAAGTTCATCAGAAAATTAAAATGTTCTCTTTAGGTGACTAACCTTACTTTTCAAGATAGCCAACAGGGAATGTTTATCTCCTAGGTACAGAGTGGGAAAAAAGGTTAAAACTGGGGACCTACACATGCCACGAGGGCCTATGACTCCTGCAGGCCACTTAATGTTTTTCGTTTTAGTGTTCTGAAGGAAAATGAAAGAATTTAACCCAATCCACGGCTTTCATCTACACTGACAGAGACACAGGAAGTCATAGCAGCACTTCAGACCAGTGATGGGAAGCACTGAGGATAAATGAGAAGCCAAGATTTTATTTTGTGTATCCCTCTCTCTCTCCTCCCCCTGCCACCTTTTTTCTCTCTCCCTCCTCTCTCTTCCATTTTTCTTCAAATATTTAAATTTTTTAAGTTAATATTTTCAAAACATATACAGTTAAGTACACACATTTTTAAAGATCAGATTGATGAATTTTCACAAAACGAACACATCTATATGATGTATACTTAGACCCCCAAATCCCTCATAATGTATCCCTATCATTAACTTTCCCAAAATAGCCATTGTTCTGACTTCTATAATCAGAGTAGTTTTTCCTATTTTTGAATTTTATAAAACTGGACACATATAATAATTATTTGGTTCAGTCAATAATAAAATATGAGATTCATGAATATACCAAAATCTATCTTTCTATGACTAAAATATTGAAGTATATTTGGGTTGTTTCAAATTTTCAAACTTTTATAAATAATGCCAGAAACTTGTTTACAAGTCAAGTCGCGCCCACAAAAATGCCTTACTGTCGGGATTATAACCACAAGTGGCATTACTGGATATATACTTATCCATGTAGAGTACAAAACAGTTTTCCAGAGTGTTTGTACAGATGTACAGCCCTTCAGCAGTATATGAGAATGCCAGTGACTCTACTTCTTTGCAAATATGTGGTATTGTTATTTTTAAATGTAAGATATTCTGATTGAAGTTTATTGGCATTTTATTGTGATTTTAAAGCAAATTTTCTTAATGTCTAGTAACATTGAGCTTTTTTTTTCTTTCACACATCTCATGGCTATTCAGTTTTTTTCCTTTGCAAAGTGATTATTCAGTTCTTTTGAAAATTTTTAATTGGATGCCCTCTTATCAATAATTTCTGGAGTTCTTATTCTTTATATGAGTTATTAATCAGATCCATATATTGAAAATATCTTCTTCATTCTATGATCTTCCTTTGCTTTATTACATCTTTCGGTAGCAAAAGTTCTACTTTTAATGTGGTTCTGTTTGTCATTCTTTACCTATATAACTAATGCTTTTGTGTCTCTCTTAAGAAATATTAACTCTCCCAAAGCTATGAAGATATTCTCTTAATATTCTTCTAAATTTTTAATTTTTTTTCTGTCACATATAGGGGTGTTATCCACTTGAAACTGACTTAATTAATTTGACATAGGGAGTAAGGTTTTTTAAAAACATATTGATAGCCAGTTATTAAGTGTCATTTTTGAAAGAATCATTTTCTCCAGCATTAAATTGCAATGGCACATCTACCATGGTTTAGATGACTGTGTGCGTGTAAATATATTTCTAAAATCTCTATACTCTATTGATCTATATATCTGTAGTTATATAAAAGTCTTTGTATGTCAAGAATTGATGTATTTTTCTTCTGGTAACCATCAAAATGTACTCTATATCGTCTTTAGAGCATTCTTTACTCCTTTATAGAAAACCTTTATTGTTAATGATTTTTTTCAAGATTAAATTTATTGGAATAACATTGGTTGATAACATTGTATTTCAGGTGTACAATTTTATAGTATATCATTTGTATTACATTGTGTGCTCACTATCCAAAATCTAGTTTCCCTTCATCACCAAAAATTTGACCCCTTTTATTCTCTTCATCCCTCCCCCCACCTTTCTTCCTCTCTGGTAACCACCCTTCTGTTGTCTGTGTCTAGAAGTTTGTTTGTTTTAATGATTCTTTATATTAAGTACTCCTTTTCAAATTACTGTGATTTATGTCTCCTGATTGGATCCAGATCATGACTTAAAAAAGTAGGAAGAAATACTGAAATCTTTTCCAAGTCCTCTCCATTAGTAAGTTCAATTTTTGTAAGTGAAATGTAAGTGTAACTATATTCTTCTTCTGAAACAACATCCCAAAGGAATTCATCAAGCAATAAAAGTTAAAGATGAACATGTAATTACATAATGTCCAGAGCAATTACACTGATAATTGAACTAAAAGGGGATGAAAATAAAACTTTTCTCTTTAGATTTAGAATTAAAGACAAAGTACATATCATCTGAATTTTTAAATAGTTCTAACTGATAGAGATAATTTTCCAGCCAAGAGGGGGAAAAAAAAATCTTTCATGAGTATTGATCAAATAGCAAATTGTAAATGTTGGTTAATGAGGCATCCCATTTATATAATTTTGTTAGTAGTAAAATTTTATTACACATGTTTGATAGTGTCATTAGGCATATTCTCTATCATAATTTCTATGAAAAAATGATTCATCTTTTGGAAATAGGTCTCTAAAGAGATTTTATATATGTCATGTTTTTATAAGATGAGAAACATGTCTCTTCAACAAAAGCATTGATGACTTTATCATGTGTAAGAAAAGAGTGTTGTATGGCAACCAAGAATATCAAAATGGTATGCATAGTTTGAGGATGCAAGGTAAGAATAATACTGGTATAAATA
>NW_011888799.1:10754268-10768534 GCF_000151845.1 Pteropus vampyrus
TGTGTGTGTGTGTGTGTGTGTGTGTGTGTGTGTGTGTGTGTGTGTGTGTGTGTGTGTCTGCCTCTGGTTTCCTGGCACAGAGATCCTAAAAACCTTTTAATTTCTTAAGTGACAAGAGCAGCAGGAACATCTTTCATTCTAATGAAGTAGGCTTCTGGTTGAGGGCTGGTCATCAGAAAGACCAAGCCATGATTAAAACTTTGAAATTTTTAGCCCCATTCTCCATACTCCAGAGAGGAGAGAAGGCTAGAAATGGAGTTAGTAACTGATCATGCCTTCATGAAAAAGCTTCTATGAAACTTTAACAGTAGAGAGTTGGAAGAGCTCCCAGTTTGGTGAACATACCACACTGGGAAAGTGACACACACCCAAAGCCACAGAGACAGAAGCTTCTGGACTAGTGACTTCCCCCCAGACATCACCACATTTATCTCTTTATATGGCTGTTCATCTGTATCCTTTATCGAATCCTTTAATAAACTGGTAAACATTAAGTATTTTCCTGAGCTCTATGAGCGGCTCTAGCAAATAATTGAGTCCAAGGAAGAGGAGGTCATGGGAACTTCCATTTTGCAATCAAGTAAAACAGAAGTTGTGGGTAACCTGGAGACCTACTACTTGTCAATGGTATCTGAAGTGGGGGGCAATCTAATGGTATCGAGCACTTAAAATGTGGGATCTGACACTATTTCCAGGTAGATAGTGTCAGAATTGAGCTAAATTGTAGGACACTCAGCTAGGGTCAGAGAGTGGCTTGGTGTGGGGAAAACACAACAGACTGGAAGTGTCAGAAGTGAAGTGTTCTGCGTGAAAGTAAAGGACAGACACACAGGAGGAAAACTGTAGGTTTTTTCAGTACAACCTATTAGTAAGCTAAGGTTTTTACATGTTACAGTAATTGCCCAGTGAATTCACACAATGAAAATGTCAAATTTGGGGTCTAATCAGATATTCGTTGTTCTGATACTTACACTGATTCTCCAGCTACCTTCTCTATCCAAGTTGGCTTACTTCATTGCTTGGCCAGGGGCTGAGTTTTGCTTGAGTCATAAAATTCATTCTGCAGGAATTTTTACCACATTCATATGTTTACAAAACCAGGGCAAATAGAGTACTGAGAGGCTGAGCAAGCTCTTTTAAAGCAGATAAGCTGAATTTGGAAAAGTAACTGTTCTCCTTTGCCCATAAAATTCTGATGTTTCTGAAAACCTCATGAACCTTATGGATATTAAAGTTGGCCTTCAGGTATAAGCCAGAAACATCTTTGAAGAAAATTAGTAACAGTCTTCAGATTTATGGCCCTTACATATGTTACAACCTACATCCCTGCTGGGTATCACAAGAGCAAAGGGGACGCCTTCAACAATACACATGAACTAAGATTTTCTTTTTAAATAATAAAACTGTATCACAATGCAGTGCAATGGCAATCTAATTAATTTAGCAAAGCATTGCCACTTAAAATATATTAAATTCAATGTCTACAAAAAATGAATAAGTAGTTTTTAGATAAAACTTGCCAGTTATACAAATTTTAGCAATGTATCAGATGAAAAGAACAGAACACTGGTAGGAGGTGGAGATGAAAGTCTATAAATTCATGGTTTCACTGGAAAGGTTATTGGTGCCTTTTAAAAGCTGAGTTGTTGCAGTGTAAACCACATATTTTGCATAAAAATAGGAGAAAACATCCAATTTCTTACAAATGCTTTATCTTCTATCATTCTAACTCTGGCTGTGATAAATACATTTTCTACAAAGTAGAAAGATAACTCACCCCATACTAAGGTTATAGAGAGCTTCTCTCACACCTCAGTCCTCAGATAGGATGTTAACACATGGGTCTCTAAGTCTGTGGTTGACAGGGACCGACCTGAGCATATATGCAAGACAGAGATTCTGCAACTGGGGGGATAGTGAAGTCTTTGCCTGACTTGCTTCACAACAAGGACTTATGCCTTTAGAGCAACGTCTCAAATCAATGGTCCTCAAGCCACAATTTTACTTCATTTGATGAACAGAGCATTTTCAAAAAGTCTAAATTTCAATATCTAATGTGGTAGAGTGCATCCTTTTCAACTTGCCAAGCTGTCTACCACTGTATTTTCATTTACTGACTCAATTTTTTTGCTTGCTTGACTCCTAAAGGAATTTAAGCCCTTATATTTATCTAATATAAAAAAAATGTCTCAAGATGTATAGAATCATCTGTCAATAAAGTAAATTTGAAAAATGTGTCATGTCAGTAAGCCTTCAAGAACATAGTCAGTGGCATAACTTCTGGTAGAATTACAAAGTTGTAAAACAATTTTTGGAGAGCAATGAAGTGGGCAGTATATATCAGAAAATAAAATGTACACATATTTGATACAATGCTTCCGATTTTCCTTTAAGGAATACTCGCATTAGAATTTAAAGATTTAGATTTAAGGGTGTTTATTGCAACATTTTTATAATAAAAAATAAAACTGGCATAAAATATCCATCTCTGAAAGAGTAATTACATAGGTATAATAAACTCATATTATGGAAAATTATGCAGCCATTAAAAGGGAGATAGGCTTATGTGTACTTTCGTGGAAAATGCTCCACGATACAGAGTTACATTAAAAAATCAAATCAGACTAAGTGCATAATATGAGCTCATTCATTTAAAATATGTATATATGCCTATTTATACATATTTGAATATATATACATAGAATATTAACTAGAGAAATGGGATGACAAATTCATCTATAAACTGAAGAGTGAAGTAAATGAACATTTTCCATATTTCTGCCCTAGTATCCAATTTCCTTGAATTTCTTTACAATAATAATTTACTTATATACTGACATTTGGATAAAATGAGATAAAAATATACATAAGTATTAATTCTTATCTTAAAGTATTCTCTTTTCTTAGAATACTCTCCCCAAGTCCTTATCTTTGTTGTTGCTTCTCAACAAGTTAATTCTTTTCATCCATCTTTCGGACTTTAACATATTTTGCTTCAGATAGTTTCTGCTAACCCCCCTGAAATAGAGCACCGTGTATTACCCACTGTAGCTATCTTTATACTAGACTGAACTAGGCAGGGAGAGGACAGTGGGGGAGATAAATGGGGTAAAAGGGATCAAGTATGTGGTAACAGAAAGAAATCTAACTATGGGCGGTGAACTTACAATGTAATATATATATATATATGCCTTACTATTGAATTGTACACCTGAAACTTACCGGATTTCATTAACCATTGTCACCATAATAACAGTAAATAAATTTAAAAAAAAGAAAAGTTCAGTGAGGTCTGGAAACATGCCTATGCTTTTCCCATTATTATCCTAAATAAACAAAGTCCTTGAGTGACTATGTCCCATTTAGTGGGCATAGCTGGCACATACACTGGTTACATGAGTGAGCTCCATTAAGGAGACAAATAGGGTTACTGAAGTATGCTACCTTCAGACATCAGGTGGACTTCCTCGTTAGCCAAGCCCTGATACGTTCTAGCTGGTAAGAACCTGAAAGTGTTTGTTGAAAGAAAGGTTAAATCAGTGAATTCATGAATTGAATGAATTTTATCTCACTTTTATGGAATTGAAAACAAACTCATCCTGGTAAAGATATGTAAAAAATAGGAGAAAGCGTGAACCTGGAAAAGGAACAGAATACTAACAATTTTACCAACATACAAGCTTGCATGAAACAGCCCTTGCACCTTATTTAGAATTATTATAAATTACTGACTCCAAAGAATTTATAATCCATCTACAGATGTATTCAGGTGTAATTAATCATTTATTTGCACATTCACTAAGTCATTTTAAAAGTTTCTCAAATAATGTAAACCTGTAGATAGAAAAAAAAAATATTTCAGGCAGCTTGAGATTCAAAAGAGTTTATTCCTTTTAGGCAATATATGAATTTCTTAAGGGGAAAGAGAAAGTCAAGAGCCTATTTCTCTCACTAACATGCAAGTGATTATATTACTTTAATTCATATATTAGCCTGAGTAATTTTATTTACTGCTCCATTCCATCCTAAAATGTGTACTTAGCAAAACATTTATATTTGTTATTTTTCTAAATATCATACATCTTATTGCTATTTATGTGAAAACTGTTAGCAAAAATTTTATTGCCAGTTTCCTGGCCCTCAGATACCCATGCAGTGTTTTTATAGGGGTTGGCCACCTGACTATTCTAATTTATACCTGTTATTTCTTTTTCTCTGCTACTTTTCCAAATATAGCTATTTCTTATATTCACCATATCGCCTGTCAGCCAGAGCATATCAGGACCTGAACAGCAAGTATTTTCACTTGATGTTATAAAGGAAGAAGGCCCAGTGATGTTTCCCTGCATCCCTAACATTGCTCTCCCATGTCTCCAGAGCACATGCCAGCTTTTCTCATAAAACACAACATAGTCACCCAAGGACCAAGTGCTTTCAACACCAATATGAAAGTCTCAAAGTTTGTTTTGCTGTACAACTTGCATGAAGTATATTTTGGTTAGTAAATAAACACTTTTTTCTATTATTTTATAGACAAAACCTTACTTATTACTAGTTTTTCTTTGAGTTGATGGTGACAATAACCCAGAACATGGTGACTTAGTATACAGATATCTCTCAGATAACATTATTGCATTTAGTTGAGGCACAAAATTAGGAACTAAATTTAAAGCTGGTAACACAAAACCAGTGTGAAAGTTCTTTTGGGATAGTATAACAATTTTTCAAGTATGAATTGTTGCCACCTCATGAATAGAATAACAACCTAATTTAAGAAATAAGGAGAAACAGAAATGGAGAGATAAAATCATGGAGAAGTAAACGTAATTTCTCTAACAGTGAAGGCATAACACACTTGACAATGCTGACAACGCATCAAAAGGAAATTAATTAATAGTTTGTAAGATTCGAAAGTTGACATTGTCTCTTTTCCTTTGAGAAATAAAATCTGCACTTACAATACTAGGGAAATAAAAATGCATTGAAATGGTCTGTCAATGTTGATTTCAAGTACTATAGCATTTAAAGAGTTTATTTCATTACTTTAAAAAATAATTGATACATATTTTAAAGAAATTGTCAAATTGGGCACTGTCATGGCAGAAGACGAACACTGGCCTTGAGGGATTGGCTGTATGTGAGAGTCCACGAGAGTCTAAAAATACTGTATACAAAGATTCCTGATATTATTGAACAAATCTCCAAAAATGAAGCATATAGAAAGTATAAAGAACAGATTATAAATGAGAATTTGGATATGGTTAAAGCAGAATCAGATGTTAAAATATTAGAAGACCAATATCAGGGTGGCCAAACGGAAGAGGTGATTTCAGGCTGGAAATGAATGAAGTCTGGCAAGAAAAATGATACAATGGAAACAATGGGAGCCTTTAATGGAAGAGCCTCCTGCCAGCCAATGGAAATGGCCAATATAATCATCATTAAGTGACTTGTGTGTTGACTGGAAACTGATGAAATTAAGTGTTCTGTTATATCAAACATGTTGACATATTATTGACATCTTATAATCAAGAAAGCTGATGTAGAACATATTTAGGAGACTTTTTAAAATTGATCATTATGTAATAGGGAATTGTGAATCAGTTTTTGGTTTGTAAAGCATTCATTCGAATTATTTCAGAGATAATACATTTTTTAAACAGAGATGTGGGAAGATTCAAAAGTTAATTGGGAAAAATTTCTATAGACTTTAATTCAGAGGCCATGTTTGAAAAGTGAAATATTTTTAGTAGTATTTAACACATCATTTAATTTATTTATTCTGAAAAACCCAGAAAAGATATTTAATTATCATTGTTGCTTTAACAAATTTATGGGTCATTGTTTAAAGTGAAGTAGTAAGAATAAAACCTATCAAATTAGAATTCATTGTACAGTTAAGGAAATGCATTTGATAATTGAAAGATTTATTATTTATAGTAGTAGCTGGAAAATTTTTTTCTTTTGTCTTATTTAAAAAAATTAGATTTTTGGCCCTTAGACTTTTTGATTAATGAAACTACATCAGGAAAGAGAATTTCTGTAAAAGAGGAGATATTAAAAGTTCCTAAAGTTTATTTGGCAAACATCTTAGTTGTATAGTTATAACTTCAAAGTAGAATCATTAAGTAGTTTTCACTAAGTTTCTAGTATGAGTGCATCTGGGTATTAAACATAAGATAAATACTGTTTAAGGAAAGAAGCAATTGACAAACATAAAATTACTTTTCATGTGTCCTCAAAAAAGAAAAAAATCATCGAACTCAATCTGAAAAAGAATATATTTTTTATCTCAATGTCAGAGTTCAATAAATAGAGAGAATAGAAGAAAAATTCAAAATTGGAGAATTTATTATCAGCCTATACTCTTATTGATGATATAATGTTTTTTGGATCACATAACTAAATAGAGATTTTTCTGTATTGAAGTCATGTTAAAGACTATACTTTATAACCAAATATAATGATGTAAATAGTATTTTTCTGCATAAAATTCCTAGTTTAAAGTTGAGATAGAGAGAATAAAATATTGTTTGATATTTAGGCCAATCTATTCTCCCGGGAAATAAAACTATATGATAGTCCTGAATGACCTTAGACCCACCAATGTTGTATATTTAGAATGTTCATTTTTCTGTAAAGAAAAAAAAAAAAAACAACTCCTTGAATTGATTTTATGGTTAAAAACAAGGATCAAAAGCACATAGCTATACTGTGAAACCTCTATCACTAAACATACAGCAAAAGGCAAGAAGTATTGGTGATACAACCAACATTTTTATAGAAACTCCGAGATAGCACATTTTTTATTATTCAACTTTTTAAACCCAAAGAACTTAAGTACAAGCATTATCTAGAGAATTTTGCAAAGATTATTCTATGTTTGTGTGTATGTGTGTGTTTTACATAGTTTTAATATGTATTATTTGAGGAGAGAGATTTTAAGATCAAATACACTTGGGAAAATTGGGTTAAAGGGAGATAAATGGAGTTTTCACTGTAGGGTTTATCAGAAACACTGGAAGTTCTACTATCTCCTTATTAGAAAGGAGTACAATCAACAATACTTCCCCAAAGTATTAATAATAGAACCTTTTTTTCCTGTAGAATATTTAACAGCAGTGATGCATGAAATGCAGATAATGAACACTGATACAAATGATTAAAGATAATTACCTTATTCTCTTTCTGTATTTTAAGTGCCTCTAGATTTGAGATCAATCCTAAAAGGTAATTGATTGTTTTACTAGGAGTTTGGCATTATGTAGGGTTCGACAAATCATTAAATTTCTCATTTTTGTTTGAGAATAGAGCCAATAAGCAATGAAGTGATTTACCCAAGGCTATAAGAGTAAAATTTGTATTCCTAGATTCTAAAATGGGTAAAAACTTTCACATTTTCAGTATTTTTTTTCTGAAAAGAATCACACCAAGAATAATTATGAAGAAGTAGTAAATATTACTTTGGTTAGTTAGTTTTAATATTTCCTCTAATAGTCTTCAATGCTACATTGAACAAAGAACTTTATATAATGTCTCAGTCTTTGGGTAATGAGAAAAATTTTGTAGGGAAATATTTTGTAGGAAAGTACTTTGAGATATTAAAAATATTTGATCCCAATTCTTATTTAATATTTAATCTGTACAAATATAATAAACTTTTTCATTCAAATGTGGTTTTACAACTTTTCACTGCAGTCTGTCTAAAAACTTATTTGACAATGAGAAAATTGGTATGTGGAGAAAAGAAAAAAAAAAGATCAGTGATGAGATCCATTTTAACAAGGGCAGAAATTTTCTAATAATTCTGCACATATGCTACCTGGGCCAGGGTAGCACTTAATTTTAATATATGGATCTATAATACAGAAGGCAGCTGTTCTAGAAGTCGTCCATTTTTTCCAGTTGAAAAATTATACATTTTTAATTTAAAAGAAGAAAACATCTGTCAGAATGGTAGAATTTCTAGCCGAACCTGCTGATGACTTACAGAGTCCACGAGAGTCTAAAAATACTGTATACAAAGATTCCTGATATCATTGAACAAATCTCCAAAAATGAAGCATATATAAAGTATAAAGAACAGATTATAAATGAGAATTCGGATATGGTTAAAGCAGAATCAGATGTTAAAATATTAGAAGACCAATATCAGGGTGGCCAAACGGAAGAGGTGATTTCAGGCTGGAAATGAATGAAGTCTGGCAAGAAAAATGATACAATGGAAACAATGGGAGCCTTTAATGGAAGAGCCTCCTGCCAGCCAATGGAAATGGCCAATATAATCATCATTAAGTGACTTGTGTGTTGACTGGAAACTGATGAAATTAAGTGTTCTGTTATATCAAACATGTTGACATATTATTGACATCTTATAATCAAGAAAGCTGATGTAGAACATATTTAGGAGACTTTTTAAAATTGATCATTATGTAATAGGGAATTGTGAATCAGTTTTTGGTTTGTAAAGCATTCATTCGAATTATTTCAGAGATAATACATTTTTTAAACAGAGATGTGGGAAGATTCAAAAGTTAATTGGGAAAAATTTCTATAGACTTTAATTCAGAGGCCATGTTTGAAAAGTGAAATATTTTTAGTAGTATTTAACACATCATTTAATTTATTTATTCTGAAAAACCCAGAAAAGATATTTAATTATCATTGTTGCTTTAACAAATTTATGGGTCATTGTTTAAAGTGAAGTAGTAAGAATAAAACCTATCAAATTAGAATTCATTGTACAGTTAAGGAAATGCATTTGATAATTGAAAGATTTATTATTTATAGTAGTAGCTGGAAAATTTTTTTCTTTTGTCTTATTTAAGAAAATTAGATTTTTGGCCCTTAGACTTTTTGATTAATGAAACTACATCAGGAAAGAGAATTTCTGTAAAAGAGGAGATATTAAAAGTTCCTAAAGTTTATTTGGCAAACATCTTAGTTGTATAGTTATAACTTCAAAGTAGAATCATTAAGTAGTTTTCACTAAGTTTCTAGTATGAGTGCATCTGGGTATTAAACATAAGATAAATACTGTTTAAGGAAAGAAGCAATTGACAAACATAAAATTACTTTTCATGTGTCCTCAAAAAAGAAAAAAATCATCGAACTCAATCTGAAAAAGAATATATTTTTTATCTCAATGTCAGAGTTCAATAAATAGAGAGAATAGAAGAAAAATTCAAAATTGGAGAATTTATTATCAGCCTATACTCTTATTGATGATATAATGTTTTTTGGATCACATAACTAAATAGAGATTTTTCTGTATTGAAGTCATGTTAAAGACTATACTTTATAACCAAATATAATGATGTAAATAGTATTTTTCTGCATAAAATTCCTAGTTTAAAGTTGAGATAGAGAGAATAAAATATTGTTTGATATTTAGGCCAATCTATTCTCCCGGGAAATAAAACTATATGATAGTCCTGAATGACCTTAGACCCACCAATGTTGTATATTTAGAATGTTCATTTTTCTGTAAAGAAAAAAAAAAAAAACAACTCCTTGAATTGATTTTATGGTTAAAAACAAGGATCAAAAGCACATAGCTATACTGTGAAACCTCTATCACTAAACATACAGCAAAAGGCAAGAAGTATTGGTGATACAACCAACATTTTTATAGAAACTCCGAGATAGCACATTTTTTATTATTCAACTTTTTAAACCCAAAGAACTTAAGTACAAGCATTATCTAGAGAATTTTGCAAAGATTATTCTATGTTTGTGTGTATGTGTGTGTTTTACATAGTTTTAATATGTATTATTTGAGGAGAGAGATTTTAAGATCAAATACACTTGGGAAAATTGGGTTAAAGGGAGATAAATGGAGTTTTCACTGTAGGGTTTATCAGAAACACTGGAAGTTCTACTATCTCCTTATTAGAAAGGAGTACAATCAACAATACTTCCCCAAAGTATTAATAATAGAACCTTTTTTTCCTGTAGAATATTTAACAGCAGTGATGCATGAAATGCAGATAATGAACACTGATACAAATGATTAAAGATAATTACCTTATTCTCTTTCTGTATTTTAAGTGCCTCTAGATTTGAGATCAATCCTAAAAGGTAATTGATTGTTTTACTAGGAGTTTGGCATTATGTAGGGTTCGACAAATCATTAAATTTCTCATTTTTGTTTGAGAATAGAGCCAATAAGCAATGAAGTGATTTACCCAAGGCTATAAGAGTAAAATTTGTATTCCTAGATTCTAAAATGGGTAAAAACTTTCACATTTTCAGTATTTTTTTTTCTGAAAAGAATCACACCAAGAATAATTATGAAGAAGTAGTAAATATTACTTTGGTTAGTTAGTTTTAATATTTCCTCTAATAGTCTTCAATGCTACATTGAACAAAGAACTTTATATAATGTCTCAGTCTTTGGGTAATGAGAAAAATTTTGTAGGGAAATATTTTGTAGGAAAGTACTTTGAGATATTAAAAATATTTGATCCCAATTCTTATTTAATATTTAATCTGTACAAATATAATAAACTTTTTCATTCAAATGTGGTTT
Source organism: Pteropus vampyrus (assembly GCF_000151845.1). Taxonomy (NCBI): domain Eukaryota; kingdom Metazoa; phylum Chordata; class Mammalia; order Chiroptera; family Pteropodidae; genus Pteropus; species Pteropus vampyrus. Next base: position 10,764,800 of record NW_011888799.1, read on the forward strand.
TACAACTTTTCACTGCAGTCTGTCTAAAAACTTATTTGACAATGAGAAAATTGGTATGTGGAGAAAAGAAAAAAAAAAGATCAGTGATGAGATCCATTTCAACAAGGGCAGAAATTTTCTAATAATTCTGCACATATGCTACCTGGGCCAGGGTAGCACTTAATTTTAACATATGGATCTATAATACAGAAGGCAGCTGTTATAGAAGTCGTCCATTTTTTCCAGTTGAAAAATTATACATTTTTAATTTAAAAGAAGAAAACATCTGTCAGAATGGTAGAATTTCTAGCCGAACCTGCTGACGACTTACACACACACACACACACACACACACACACATTTAACTAGATGTAGTTTTCTCTTTTGCCAAAACAGCATCTCTAGCAAAGATGCTTCTCAAGATTCTGAATCAGCATAAAATATAAGATTAGCTACTGCCTGAGGTTATTTTTTGCATATTATTTATGGGGGGAAAATCTCAGTGAATATGGTGTCCAAGCTTCTAAATTTAAAGATTAACAAATTGAAGCCAGAAAACCTAAAATTCAGATTCAGGCATTAAATTTAGGTTTCCTGACTGCCAAACTGTTGCATTTCTCTCTGCAGCATTTGGCAATAATAAATATCTAATCCTTTGTTCCATTTAATATTTGCATGTTTCAAAGATCTTACAACTGAAGGTGCGGTGTCTACTAACCAGGGACTGAAATCCCTGGACTTGGGAGAAGGACAACCAATATGTCTCCAGTATGTCTGAAGATCTTGAGTGGTGACATCCTGAGTGATTATATCCCAAACCCCTTCAACAGCTGGTGAGCGCATGCCCTCACCACTAGTTTAACGGTAAATTCTGCTCTTTCAAGGGATTTCTCTAACAAACACTTTCAAGTCCCAGAGAGGCTTATTAATTATGTGCGTACAGGAATGGCTGTGTGCTTATGTGCTTAGACTCAGCCTCAGCTGGAAGAATCGTTTTCCCTGTTATTATTAGGAAAACTCAAACCTTCCGGCCCTAGGTGGAGTCATTTTTGTCAAGCTATCAACTGTATATTTATCACAGGATAAACAACAACAGCAACAACAATATTAGTGTGTGTGTGTGTGTGTGTGTGTGTGTGTGTGTGTGTGTGTGTATATAAATAAATTGTTCCATTTAACTATAGCCTGCATGGGCTATAGTTTATGGCCCCAATGGTAATACTTCTTTGGAGTCTTCACTTTGGGCATCTCTCAAATGCTGCTGTCTGCAAGATCACTGTCTCTGTGCCTATTGGTCTGAGGCACTGGCTATACTACTTGCTCATGCCACCATGGTCTGTGGATTTCCATACCACCAACAGGATCCTGTCAATTCCACTACCAACCTGCTTCCACAACTCTGGTATTCCCCCTTCTTTAGCCAGTTGTGAATAGACTCATTTCTTAAGTCTAGCTCTTTCAGAGCAGTGTTATAGTCTTCTCATTTTGGCAATGATCATCTACTTTCAGGAGTGCACAGGAAGTGGGAACAGTGATGTCACCTAGCACTGTCATATGTATTCATTCCAACTTGCTGGTTCTGAAGCAAAGCCTGCCCTACCCTGATGGACGTATTCTTCACTCAGGGTGAGTTTTCTCTGAATAGGTCTACTTTTTTTTTTTTTTTTTTAAATCTCTGTAGTCTGGCTTTTTATGGGACTAGCACTGAGTAGCAATTTTTTAGTATCATACCAAGAAAACCCAAATCTAACTGCCTTAAATAGAAAGTGATGTTGATGTTGAAGTAAAATGATGAGAAGTAGCTATAACATCAAACAGAACCTGACTGAAGAACTCTAACTGGATCCATTTTTTTGGCTTGACTTCTTCTGCATTGTCTCCATTCTTACTCACAGACTCTACTCTCTGTTCCTCCAACAGCTTGGCTGCAGTAATTCTAATCCCTAAATCTTTAGACCGAGAGTTTAGTTCTGCGTTCCAATCAGAAGGTTTATTTTGATTGGAACAGAAGTTACATAGCCATTCTTGAAAAAAGTCATAGTTGGTTTGAGCCTACTAGAATCTATCCCAAAATTTATAGAAAGATCACTCTACTAATAATGGGAGAATATTCACTTCACAAAAACCAATAGGGAAAACCATTGACAAGAAAGAAGAGAAATAGTGTGTGAAGAAAACAGGCATCACTTTCAGGAACCTGATGTCCATCCAAAAACTGCTGTACATGTATTATTTCTACCTCTAAGACGGAATACTGCAATGTCTCCTTACCAACGCGTGATATCTCAGGTCTGGCTAAGCCACTGTACCATGTTACAATCCCAGACCTGAACCAACCATATTTCTGAACTTTATTCTACCTTTTGTCCTGACACACAGCTCAATATAATCCTTTTCTTAGGTCAGATTCTCATATTCCTGATGTCAACCTACCTTTAGGTTATCATTTATAAATGCTAATCTTAGGGGAAAGATCTGATCCCTAAGGCAGTGCTTTCTATAAAGTTTAATGAGATTGCTAGATAGCAATAATTCTTAGAAGGTATTTATACACAAATGTTCTCTGGCCATCATCTTTTCTCAATTATTATAGGCACCTATAGTGAGTCAATGTAACCAAATTTAACTTCCCTTTTTTTCAGAAATTTCAAATGACTGCTTGCCAATACTATAGATCATACAGAAGAAATTTCCTCTGGTTAAAGGATCTGTATATGATGTTTGCTAACAAATGGCAATTCCATTTCTTCTCTATTGCTATCTTCATTTCTTCTTTGATTTTGAAAGAAAAATATCACTAACCTATTAAATATAAATATATAGCAGCTATTAAAAGATTTGAATATCATAATAGCTTTCTTCCTTTTTGCCCTGATTATGGGTCTGAGGATTTATTTTTATTCTCAAGAATAATTAATGATGACTGGTACATATAAGTGGCCAACCAGAATACCCATGTTAGATATGTTTCTCAATTGAATACAAAGGAATGATCATGGAATAAAGAAAAAAACTTAAGGCATTTGAGTCAACCGGCCCTTGGATGATAATCCTGATTCTGCCATTTCCCATATTTTCACCTTTGTTTCTTCATCTGAAAAGTGAAGATAATTAACATATATCTCATATAGTGATTTTGAGGAATGGGAACATTTACAAAAAAAAGATGGGTGAATGCCTGGTACATATTAGATGCTCAGTAAGTTAAGTATCAGTTCCCTCCTCTTTCTGTATGATGCTCATTGGGTATTATTTCTTCATCATTGAATAAAGGATTATAGAGATACCTAATATGCATGTGTCACTTCCATACTTCAATAAAAGCTATGAAATGTCATACTGGTCATCACACATCTCCATTTAATTAGAATTCCTATGCTACTAAAAGGAATCATGAAGATATGTATTTTTGGACCATGGTAAGCCCTAGGTCATTAAAATTAAGGTTCATGGACAAATAAGAGGAGATCTATGCTGAACTAACCACAGAGGAAGGTGTACTTGAAAAACAGGTACAGTGTGGTATCAAAGAAAAATTGCACTAAACAGAGTTAGACAGCCAAAAAAGACTTTCAAGGCTATTTTAATAAAGGAGAGAGACTGAATTTAATTCCACTGAAGCAAATGGTGGGGGTGTTTTTAAGCTTTGGGGTGAGCTTATGGAAAAATACTGAAGCTAACAGAGGAGAGTTTGGTCAATGTCATTAGGATCTGTGTTTGCTAATTGTGCTTATGAAAGCTAGGTTCTTATCCACC
>NW_011888799.1:10768584-10773437 GCF_000151845.1 Pteropus vampyrus
GGAATACTGCAATGTCTCCTTACCAACGCGTGATATCTCAGGTCTGGCTAAGCCACTGTACCATGTTACAATCCCAGACCTGAACCAACCATATTTCTGAACTTTATTCTACCTTTTGTCCTGACACACAGCTCAATATAATCCTTTTCTTAGGTCAGATTCTCATATTCCTGATGTCAACCTACCTTTAGGTTATCATTTATAAATGCTAATCTTAGGGGAAAGATCTGATCCCTAAGGCAGTGCTTTCTATAAAGTTTAATGAGATTGCTAGATAGCAATAATTCTTAGAAGGTATTTATACACAAATGTTCTCTGGCCATCATCTTTTCTCAATTATTATAGGCACCTATAGTGAGTCAATGTAACCAAATTTAACTTCCCTTTTTTTCAGAAATTTCAAATGACTGCTTGCCAATACTATAGATCATACAGAAGAAATTTCCTCTGGTTAAAGGATCTGTATATGATGTTTGCTAACAAATGGCAATTCCATTTCTTCTCTATTGCTATCTTCATTTCTTCTTTGATTTTGAAAGAAAAATATCACTAACCTATTAAATATAAATATATAGCAGCTATTAAAAGATTTGAATATCATAATAGCTTTCTTCCTTTTTGCCCTGATTATGGGTCTGAGGATTTATTTTTATTCTCAAGAATAATTAATGATGACTGGTACATATAAGTGGCCAACCAGAATACCCATGTTAGATATGTTTCTCAATTGAATACAAAGGAATGATCATGGAATAAAGAAAAAAACTTAAGGCATTTGAGTCAACCGGCCCTTGGATGATAATCCTGATTCTGCCATTTCCCATATTTTCACCTTTGTTTCTTCATCTGAAAAGTGAAGATAATTAACATATATCTCATATAGTGATTTTGAGGAATGGGAACATTTACAAAAAAAAGATGGGTGAATGCCTGGTACATATTAGATGCTCAGTAAGTTAAGTATCAGTTCCCTCCTCTTTCTGTATGATGCTCATTGGGTATTATTTCTTCATCATTGAATAAAGGATTATAGAGATACCTAATATGCATGTGTCACTTCCATACTTCAATAAAAGCTATGAAATGTCATACTGGTCATCACACATCTCCATTTAATTAGAATTCCTATGCTACTAAAAGGAATCATGAAGATATGTATTTTTGGACCATGGTAAGCCCTAGGTCATTAAAATTAAGGTTCATGGACAAATAAGAGGAGATCTATGCTGAACTAACCACAGAGGAAGGTGTACTTGAAAAACAGGTACAGTGTGGTATCAAAGAAAAATTGCACTAAACAGAGTTAGACAGCCAAAAAAGACTTTCAAGGCTATTTTAATAAAGGAGAGAGACTGAATTTAATTCCACTGAAGCAAATGGTGGGGGTGTTTTTAAGCTTTGGGGTGAGCTTATGGAAAAATACTGAAGCTAACAGAGGAGAGTTTGGTCAATGTCATTAGGATCTGTGTTTGCTAATTGTGCTTATGAAAGCTAGGTTCTTATCCACCCACAGAGATAACTGAGAGAAAAGTTATATCGTTCTTGATGATTATATTTCAAAAGAATGAATAGCTACCAGATCGCTGAAAAAGACATTCCTGGGTTGTAACAGTGACAAGAGTCTGGGAGAAGATTTATATGTTAAGGGGACAGAGAAAAAATTTACAATTGCAAATTTTCTAAAGTTAATGTTCTAAGAAAATTGCTAATAGTCAGAAAGAAACCTGTCCAAAGTTTAGTCAAGCTGAGGGCCGGCCATCTTGGGCAGTGACAAAGAAGGAAGCATATTGGCTTTTGGCGATATTTATGATTAAGCCTTTGGGAAATGCACATATTAGCTGCACTGCCCCAGATCCTGTCTCAGAGACTGAGTTCCAGGTCCTCCAATACAGGTCTGAATCTACATTCATCGGAAGTTTCAGGGTTATTGTATTTAAGTATTTTCCATACCAAGGGGAGAAAAACATATGTATATGCTAGAAAATTAAATTTCATTATGCTATTCAATAAAAGAGAACTCAAATAAAATTAATTACTTAATCACTGATTTTCTTTTAAATTACACATTTCTATAGAATTTACAGGACATAATTATGACAGGAATCAAAACTGGAGTTGTCATTTTTCTACTCACGGTTGCTGCAGAGTACCTGACCCTTTAAAAAAAGGAGGGAGATAAAATTTTTGTTGTCAGAACCATGATATTTTGTGCTCCTTTCTAAGAAAACTATACAGAAATAAATGGAGAGTCAATGAGAGAACCCTATCCCCGGTATCTTTCTTGGTAATGCATTAAAATGAAATGCCAGAATAACTTGGCTTGGATCATTTAGTATGCTGTAAATTATTAGTGTCTTATCCTTTCACCAAAGAAATCAATAATTTGACCAGTTTCCTATCTGCATGATTCTACCTAATTATTTACCTTCCTTATTGGCATCTGTATGTTACAGATGTTATCTTTTTTAAGAGCAGAGTTAACAATAATTCATGAATAAAAATAAAATTTTAAAGAGTAAACAGTAATTAATTAGCTTTTTGTAAGTGGCTGATAATGTCATAGAAGACATATGGAGGTATGATGTAAGTGCTTTATTAGCACTTCAGAAACAATCATACTTCTTTCTCTTAATTTATTACTTCCAATGCCCCTTCTTCTACTTTTCTTGTTTTTGTTGGAATACTTAAGGAGCCCACATCCTGATGGAAATCTATGTGTGATTTTTCTGGCCTGACCATAAGCAATTACAAAGGCTTTACCTCGTAGGTCCATACACAACAGACCTGGTGCATAGTCAGTGCACTGTAGTCTCCGAAAGAATTTACTGTCAAAGATTCAAGGCCCTCTAACCTTTCAAGCTCTTTGCAAATAGCTCAGCCCTGGTGCCTTTATTCCTAAAGCTCCATATCTGAGACCTTGGACAGAGGTCTTTTTAAGGTACCTTTGTTAGGCCTCCTTGGGGGGTAGTTGGGAGGAGGGGTAAACCTTAAAGGTATCTTTCTCTACTCTGACTGGATGCTCAGTCCTATTCTCCTCTTAATCCCTCAGGCTCCAGACCACTCTCCACCTCCCAGTAAGGAAAACTGCCTGGAGCCTTTTGATCAGGACTGGCTCAACAGTGAGATAATCCACAACTGCACAATGAGTCACCAGATCCCCTACCTGTGCACTTTTCTATGAGAGAAAAATGGAACAGGAGGAATCAGCACTTTCTCAGGTTTTAGATTCTTGCTTATCATAGTAGTATGTTATTAATGCCAAATGAGTACCAAAGAATCAAATGTCATTTTCTTATGTCTAATAACACATTGCTAACAACAGTATAAGTGAGAGCGGGAAATAAAAGTTTCCTTAGACATCACAAAAATTATCCACTGTCCAAACCATTTATCACTTCACTCTGTGATGATACCTATAAACACTACCATTAGTTCTCTAATTTTCAAATGAGAAAAATATAACCTCAAAAAAGTAATAACTTGCCTGATGTTGTGAAGCTAATGATTAACATGGACAGGTCTGAATTACATGCTTCCTGAATTAGCCATCATATCTTTTCCAAACTTCCTTTCATTAAGATGAAATTATCATTAGAAGTCTTTCCAGGATGATTTAGAATCTTTTTCTTTAGACCATGAACACTTTACATCTATTTAAAAATTATTTCCAAGAAAATTATATACCTTACAATATGTTTATCACATCTCTCTCTCTCTCTAATGAGAGAATGCTCATCAACTGTGAATGATTCCTTGAATACGAGTGTTAAATAATAGCAGCCTGTCACAAAAAGATTAATGTGCCCAATTATCAGCAGTCTTGCCCCCAACAGTGTGTAAACCAAAGAGTATAGAGGTAAGTTCTTCAGCACCAGTGCTGTGACTATGTGAGCCAAAATCAAAACTAATTTTATTCAATGTGATATGCAGTTTAAATAAGTTTGTAAATTCATTGTCACTTATTGACCACCTATTAGGTTCCCAGCATATTATAAAAATATGCCATTTGGGACTCTACTCTGTCTCCATTCCAATTTTTATAATATTTCACAAGTGTTGTCTTGACCAGTTATAAACTCATGACTAAACTCTCTCAATTTCCTGTGTGCACATTTTGCTAAGCAACTATCTCAATCATTTTTTTTTTTCAATCTGGATTCCAACCTCTGGGACCATTAAGTATATACCCCAAACACCTTCCCTTATCAAGCTTTTACATCCTAGGGCTAGGAATAGCCCTAGGACAACTAGGAATAGCCCCCATGTCCTGGGATCTATGAACTTATTCAAATTAGCAATTCCACAGGGAGCCCAGCAAAACCTAGTTAACCCCATCCTGAATGCCAAACTTAAACTGCTTTCTGCAGCTCCACTTTATTGTTACTCTGTCCCTGGGTACAACCTTTTGTGTGGCACTGAGTGGTAGTCTTTGCTGGTGTGTAGCTGTAAGTAACAAAGAGTTTTTTCTTTCACCCAAGTGTCATGTCAGTGTGTTATGGCCATCAAAATGATTTTTAGGAGTGACGTCAGCAAGATAGCAGAAAAGGAAGCTCTGGACCCTGATTCCTTCCATGGCCACACCAATTCAACAACAACATATGAACAAATTTCTTTTGTGAGAAATCCAAAAACTAATTGAGAGACTCATATACCAGAGAAAGTACTAAACCAGCTATATTAAAGCCAGTAGGAAAGTTTGATATATCCTTTTGCCATAATCCTTACCTCTGGCACAATGCCATATAATCTTATAGAAATTCTCAGCTTCCAAATACTCACTTTCTGAGGAAGGAGAGTTGGCTTGTGTATCCAACGTTTCAACTTTTCCAAAGACTGCACAAGAGATTGCCTTC
>NW_011888799.1:10773487-10793995 GCF_000151845.1 Pteropus vampyrus
TGTCTCCATTCCAATTTTTATAATATTTCACAAGTGTTGTCTTGACCAGTTATAAACTCATGACTAAACTCTCTCAATTTCCTGTGTGCACATTTTGCTAAGCAACTATCTCAATCATTTTTTTTTTTCAATCTGGATTCCAACCTCTGGGACCATTAAGTATATACCCCAAACACCTTCCCTTATCAAGCTTTTACATCCTAGGGCTAGGAATAGCCCTAGGACAACTAGGAATAGCCCCCATGTCCTGGGATCTATGAACTTATTCAAATTAGCAATTCCACAGGGAGCCCAGCAAAACCTAGTTAACCCCATCCTGAATGCCAAACTTAAACTGCTTTCTGCAGCTCCACTTTATTGTTACTCTGTCCCTGGGTACAACCTTTTGTGTGGCACTGAGTGGTAGTCTTTGCTGGTGTGTAGCTGTAAGTAACAAAGAGTTTTTTCTTTCACCCAAGTGTCATGTCAGTGTGTTATGGCCATCAAAATGATTTTTAGGAGTGACGTCAGCAAGATAGCAGAAAAGGAAGCTCTGGACCCTGATTCCTTCCATGGCCACACCAATTCAACAACAACATATGAACAAATTTCTTTTGTGAGAAATCCAAAAACTAATTGAGAGACTCATATACCAGAGAAAGTACTAAACCAGCTATATTAAAGCCAGTAGGAAAGTTTGATATATCCTTTTGCCATAATCCTTACCTCTGGCACAATGCCATATAATCTTATAGAAATTCTCAGCTTCCAAATACTCACTTTCTGAGGAAGGAGAGTTGGCTTGTGTATCCAACGTTTCAACTTTTCCAAAGACTGCACAAGAGATTGCCTTCCGTACCAACTTTTTCAGTTTATGTATCATTGGCATACCCCCAACGCATGGGGCCAGTGAGAATAAACACACCAAGCAAGAAATCACTACAGCCCTTCTCTACAGATCAGTGCAGTGTGACACCCTGAGATCTCAACTTCTCTGTGGGCAAGAGTTGGCTCACAGTCCGATATGCCAATATTTCTGTGGGCTATCAAAGGCACTGGTTTCTGTATCACCTGTCATGAAGCAATGAAAGAACTCAGCATATCTTAGATGCTTGGGGATGTTAAGAACCAAATATGGTGGTTTGCACTAGTATGAAAGTTTGAGAAGCCTCGGAATATTTGGCCAGGCTGATTGTTGAGGGTCTTTTATTTTATGAGAGTATCTCATGAAAACTGGGAGAGGTAGCTGTTTTCTCTAATGCTAAGATACCAATGCAAAGAGTTAAGGAAAATGAGAAAACAAGAAATTACGTCCCAAGCAAAAGAACAAGCTAAATCTCCAGAAAATGACACTAATGAGATGAAGATATGTGATTTACCTGACAGAGAATTCAAATAAATCATAAGGATGGTCAAAGAGGTCAAGAGAACAATGCATGAACAAAGTGAAAATTTCAACAAAGAGATAGAATGAATATGAATACACGCGCGCGTGCACACACACACACCAAACAGAAATATTGGAGCTGAATAATACAATAATTAAACTGGAAAAAAAAAATCACTAGATGGTCTCTACAGCAGACAAAATCAAGCAGAAAAAATAATCAACAAACTCAAAGACAAGTCACAAGAAATTGCCCATTAGAAGTTCACAAAGAAAAAAGATAAAAAATAGTGAAGAAACTTAAAAGGCCTTTTGGGATACCATTAAACAGACTAATATATGCAATATGGGAGTCTCAGAAGGAAAACAGAAAAAGTAAAAGGCAGAAAGCTTATTCAAAGAAATAATGGCTGAAATTTTCAAATCTAGGGAAGAAAATGGACATCTAGGTCTAAAAGCCAGAACTGCAGATATGATGAACCAAAAGAAATCCACACTCAAACACACAATCAATAGTAAATGTTGAAGACAACAAGAATTTTGAACTCAGCAAGAGGAAAGTGACTTTTCATCTATGAGGAAATCTTTTTAAGACTATCAGTGAATTTCTCAGCAGAAACTTTGCAATTCAGAATGGATTGGGAGGAAATTTTTAAAGTGCTGAAAAAAAATAAAAGTATTAAATAAGAATAACATAGCTGGTGAAAGAGTCCTTCAAAAATGAATGAAAGAAGCTTACCAAGACAAAGAAAACAGAGGGAGTTTATCACCCCTAGACTTGTCTTACAAGAACTGCTGAAGGGAGTTCTTCAAGTTTAAACACAGAACACTAAATAACTATACAAAATCACATGAATATATAAAACTTAATGGTAAGGGTAAATACACAGACAAATACAGAATACTGCAATACTATAATAGTGGAAAAAATCACTTTTAAATCTAATGTGAAATGTAAAAGACAAAAGTATTAAAAATAACTATAACTATAAAAATATGTTAATGAATATACAATGTAAGAAGATGTAAATTATGACACCAATAGCATCAAATGTGAGGAAAGATGTAAAAGTATATATAATTCAACCATAAAAAAGTAGACTCTGCCATTCTGGAAAATCTAGATGGGCCTCAACTACAATATGTAAAATGGAAAAGTCAGACAGAGAAAGACAAATATTGTATTATCTTATTTACTTGAGAAATTTTTAAAAATCTGAACTCACAGAAGCAGAGAGTAGAATGGTGGTTGCCAGGGGCTGGAGGTAGAGGGAATGGGGACATGTTGGCCAAGGGTACAAACTTCTAGGTATAATAAAAATAAGCTCTGGAGATCTAATGTAGAGCATGGTGACTATAATTAACAATATGCACTTGAAGGTTTCTCAGAATGGTGATCTTAAATATGTCACCACAAAAACTAAAATGAGAATTATGTGAAGTGATAGATATGTTAACTAACTTTATTGTGGTAATCATTTTGCAATATATACAAGCATCAAATTATTACATTATACACCTTAAATTTACATAATGTTATATGTAATTGCTTCTCAAAAAAATCTGTGGATATGAAAAAGAATTAACTCAATCCTCTCAAATCCTTCCAAAATACTAAGAGAAAGAAACACTTCCAAGTTCATTTTTACAAGATCAGAATTACTCTAATATGAAAGCCAGATAAGGACATCACAAGAAAATAAAACTATAGGCAAATATCCCCAATGAACATTCATGCAAAACTGTCAATAAAATATTAACAAACCAAATTCGACAGTACATTAAAAGAATTATGTACCATGGTCAAGTGAGATTCAACCCTTGGATGCAAGATGAGTACAACATAGAAAAATTAATTAATGCAACATATCATGATAACAGAATGAAGAACAAAAATCACATAATACCAGAAGGAGCAGAATGAGAGGAAGGAACAGAAGTAGTATCTGAAACAGTAACAACTGAGAATTTCTCCATATTAATGTCAGAATAATCCACAGATCCAGAAAGCTCAGAGAACACCAAGCAGAATAAATGCCAAAAAACTATGCACAGATATTTAAAATTAAAAAAAAAAAAATCAAAAAAAAAAAAAAATCAGAGATAGTCTTGAAAGAAGCCAGAGAGAAAAAATTCCTAACCTGTAAGAGGTGGAAACATATGACTTCTACTTGGAAACCATGCAAGCAAGAAGAAAATAGAGTGAAATATTTAAATTGTTGAAAGAAAAAAGACATTAAGATAGAATTTTGTACTCTGCAAAGTTATCCATAAAAAAAGATCAATAAAGACATTTTTAGATAAACAAAAATAGAGGAATTTTTGCAAATAGGTCTGTCTTGCAAAAAATGTAAAAAAAAAAAGTTGTTTACAGAAAATGAAATTTATGTAGGTCAGAAACTCGGAACTACCTAAAGAAAGTAAGAGCACTGCAGAAAGAATAAGTGAAGATAAATTTAAAAAGTTTTATTTTTCTTATTCTTAAATGATATAACAAATATCAGTTCAAAATACTACAGTTCAAAATATTTGATTATATATGATTCTATGTGTGCTCATGTGTGCTTACATATAAATGATGAATGACATCAATAATATAAAAGATAGGAGAGAGGAATTAGGAATATTTTGTTATAAATTACATGCCTGATCTACCAAGTGGTATACTGTTATTTAAAAGTAGAACTGAATTAGTTGTAAATAAATTTTGTAAACTTTAGTGCAACCACTAAAAAAAGTAAACAAAGAAGTATAATCGATATGTTAAGGAGAGAAAAATGAAATCATACAAAAATACTAAGTTAAAACTTCAAAAGACAGAAAAGGTGTTTAAGACAAAAAACAAGAACAAAGGACAAAGGCAACAAATAGGGAACAGTAAAAAATATGGTTAATATTAATACAATGATATTAATAATCACCTTAAAATTCAGTGATTTAAATACACCAAGTAAAAGCCAAAGACTGTCAGAGCAAATAAAAAAAAAAAGACCAGCTATGTGTCATTTCCAAGAAACTCATTTTAAATATAAAGACACATATAGATTGAAAATGAAGCAAAGAAGAAAAATATAAGATGCTAACATTAATCAAAAGAAAGTGAGAGTAGAGAGAAAAAAATGGCGTAGATGATAGAGGTTCTGTTCATCCCTCTGGTGACCAGATCAAAGTTATGATGGAAACAAGAAGCAGCAGCAAGGAAAAATTGCCTGGGATCTTGATGAATAAGCCATACAACTAGAGAAAAGTCCAGGAAATCACCCTGCAATGGCAGAAGGTAGAACAGGGCAAGGACATGGGGCTGTCAGGTCCCATGAGGCTGAGTGAGATGGAGGCTGCGGCAGAGGTAGAAGCCTCTTAAAGGGTCTGCGTCTGCAAGGGGATTTTCTAGATTACCAATCTGCTTACTGAGCACTGTGTCAATTCACCTGAGCACACGGGGCACCACGGATTTACAGGGAGACATTGTCGGAGTGAGGGCTGAAGCGAGACTTGCTCTGTACAGAAATGCCTGCAATATCCACTGTTCTCTCTTGAGCCCTCCCTCTTCCCAGTGTGTGGACACAGTGCTGCCATAGCCCCATAGCCGTGAGGTCATCAGACTGGATAACAGAGGTTGCTTCATCCAGAAGATTTGCTGAAATCCCACCTCCCCTAACTTGCGACCGTACCCAAGACACATCTTGGTATAGCCTCAGCAAGTCAGGTGCTCCTTGCTGAGCAGCACCTCGACTCACACTGGAGGCAGCTGGCCTCGGTTTCTTTTGTGGCCTTTGGGACAACTATAAGCACAGCATCTGTGGATCCCTTGATGAATCTTAATAGGTAGAGGCTTGGACTAAGTTTGGCCTGCATCTGAACCCCTCTCAAGATTATGCCACTGGACACCTACTTAACAAATCCACACTAATAACTGGGGAACAGGAGCTTTGCTTAGTATGTAGAAACAGACATGGAAAGGCAGCCAAAATGAGAAGATAAAGAAGCAGAAACCATATGAAAGAACAGAATAGAGATCCAAATACAAAGGAGGAGTCTTACAGATGTAATCTGTTAATTAATCTAACAGTTGCAGAGTTCAAAACACTGGTTATAAAGATGCTCAATGAACTTTTGGGAAGTGTAGATAAATTCAATGAGAACTTTAACAAAGAGATTAAAAAAACATAAAAATGGAAATGGAAATTATAAAAGGGAAACAGTCTGAAATGAAGAACACATTATCTGAGCTGAGAAGTATATTAAATGGAATAAACAAAGGAATAAGCAAAGTGAATAAAGAAAAGTATCAAATGCCCTATCTAGAGGACAGGAAAGCCAATCAGGACACTCAAGAATGGCAAGAAAAAGATATCAAGACTATAAAAATAATTTAAGGAGGGTATGGGACACTATTAAGGCTCCAAATATAAGTCTGATTGGTGTAACTGAAGAAAATCAAGATGTTGAACAGCTGTTTGATGAAATAATGATGGAAAACTTCCCTAACTTGGTGAAGGAAATGGACATAAAATCCCAGGAAGCTCAAAGAATTCCAAAACTCAGGGATTCAAAGAGGCCCACACCAAGACACATCATAATTAAAATACCAAAGATTAAATACAAAGGAATATTAAAAGCAGCAAGAGAAAAACAAATAATTATATATAAGGGAAAACTCATAAGATGGGCAGCTGATTTCTCAAAAGAAACTACGCAGGACAGAAAGGGTTGGCAAAAAATATTTGACAGGATGAAGACCCAGGATCTACAACCAAGAATAATTTATCCAGCAAAGCTATCATTTAGAGTTGAAGGACAGATAAAGAGCTTCCCAGACAAAAATAAGCTAAAGGCATTTATCACACCAAGCCAGTATTTTCTTAAAGAAGAAAGAACATGTATCAAAAACAGGAATAAAGAATGGTAACAACTACATTCCTATCAATAAGTACCTTAAATGGAAAAGAATTAAGTGCTCCAACCAAGGGATGAAGTGGCTGAAAGGATAAGAAAACAAGACCCCCACATATGAAAAGGAAGGAAATGGAAAAGATATTGCTTTGATGAAACCAGAAGGTATTTAAGTCAGACAGAGAAAGATAAACACTATATAATTCCCTTATATGTGGAATCTAAGGAATAAAAAGAACAAGCTAATCAAAAACAGACTATAGTGGATAATTTGGTGTCAGACAGAGGGGAAGCGGGTTTGGGGAACTAGGAGGATGGGGTGAAGGGCTAAAGAAGTACAAATTAGTAGCTGATGGATGGTCACAGGGATGGGGAGCACGGCATAGGGAATGCAGTTAGCATTAATATGTTGACTAAGTGGAGGGTCAGGGAAGGAAATGTGCAATTGGGGGGATCATTTTATGAACTATATAGATGTCTAACCAATGTACTGTATACTTGAAACTAAATTAAAGTAGGAGTAGCTATAATAATTTCGGACAGAGCAGATGACAGAGCAAGGAATGTTATCAGGGATAAAGAAAGGCATTACATAATGATAAAGGGATCAATAATCCAAGAAGACATCACAGTAGGTAATGGGTTTATGCCTAACAAAAGAGCAACAAATTCTATGAGGTAAAATAAAACAGGATTGCAAAGAGAAACAGATGACCCCACTATCAGAGACTGTAACACCGTTCTATCACAAATGAACAGGTCCAACAGGCAGAGGCTCAGGAAGGACATAACTGAACTCAAGAGCACCATTAATCAACTGAATTTTAATTGAAGTCTATGGACTTTAAAAGGATAATAAAGGAACACAATGAACAACTGTGTGCCTACAAATTTTATAATTTAGATGAAATGGACCAATTTTCTGAAGAACATAATCTGTTAAAATTTATACAAGAAGACATAAACAATTTGGATAGGTCTGGATCCAGTAAATAAATTGAACCAATCATTAAACCTTCCTAAACAGAAAACATTAGGCCCCTATGGGTTTACTGGCAAATTCTACTAAATATTTAAGGGAGAAAGTTATTCCAATTCTCTACAATCTCATTCAGAAGACAGAACAAAGGTAATACTTCCTAAATCATTCAATGAGACCAACATTACTCTAATACCAAACCAAACAATAAAATTACAAGAAAACAACAGACTAATATCTCTTATGCACATAGATGCAAAAATCTTCAACATATTATCAAATATAATCCACAAATGTATAAAAGAATTATATGCCATGACCATGTGGGATTTATCCCAGACAAATCAATTCATTTAATCTACCTTCTCAACAAGCTGAAGAAAAATCCCATGATCATATCAATAAATGCAGAAAAAAGCATTTTACAAATTCCAAAATCCATTCATGATTAAAAACTCCAAGCAACTAGGAATAGACAGAAACTTCTACTTGATAAAGGACATATATAAAAAACCTAGAGCTAAAACCATACTTTATAGAGGGAAACAAACAGTCCCATTAAAATCAGGAACAATGCAAGGATGTCTTCTCTCACTATTGCTTTTCAACCTCATACTACAAGCCCTAGCTAATGCAATAAGACAAGAAAGGAACAAGAAAGGTATATAGAATGGGAGGGAAGAAATAAAATCATTTTTATTTATAGATGACATGATCATCTATGTCAGGGGTCCCCAACCCCTGGGCTGCAGACTGGTACCAATCCATGGCCTGTTAGGAACTGGGCCACACAGCAGGAGGTGAGCAGTGGTAAAGTGAGCAAAGCTTCATTTGTATTTGTAGCCACTCTCAAGCATTAGCATCCCACCTCAGCTCCACTTCAGACCATTAGGCATTATTCTTACAGAAGCACTGGTGTCAGAAAGGTTGGGGACTACTGATCTATGTTGAAAATCTGAAAGAATTTCAAAAAAACAAAACAAAACAAAAAACTCTTGGAACTAATTAGTAATTACAGCAAAGCTGCAAGGCTGAAGGATACAAAGTTAGTATACAAAAGTCAATTGCTTTTCTATATACCAGCAAAGGACAAATGGAATTTGAAATTAAAAACATAGTTTCATTTATGTTATTAATGAACCTCAATGAAAATCCCAGTAAGTTATAGTGTAGATATCAATAAAGTGATTCTAAAGTTTATATGGAGAGGCAAAAAGATCCAGGACAGCCAACTCAATATTGAGAGAAAAGAATAAAGTTGGAGGACTGACATTACCCAATTATAAGACTTACTATAAAGATACAGTAATGAAGACAGCATGGAATGTGTGGAAAATAGACAAATAGATCAATGGAGAACAAAGTCCAGAAATAAACACACATAAGTATAGTCAATTGACATTTGACAAAGCATTAAAAATAAATGAGATAATAAACCCCAAAAAGACGTGGTGGAAACTTAAATGCATGTAACTAAATTTTTTTAAAGCCGATCTGAAAACTACACACTATACAATTGCAACTATATGGCATTTTGGAAAAGGCAAAACTATGGAGACAGTGAAAAGATCAGTGGTTCCAGGGGCGAGGCGGAAAGAATGAGTAGGTGGCATACAGAGGATTTTTAGGGCAGTAAAACTATTCTGTATCATGGATATATGTCATTATACATTTGTCCAAACTCATGGACCACACAACACCAAGAGTGAATCTTATTGTAAACTACGAATTTTGGGTATTAATGATGGGTCAGTGTAGGCCCATTGATTATAATGAATGTACCACTCTAGTGCAGGATACTGATATTTGGGAAGATCATAAGTGTGTGAGGACAGGTTATAATAAGAAATCTCTGTACTTTTCTCTCAATTTTGCTAGGATCCTAATAGTACTCTAAAAATAAAGTTTATTAGTGAAAAATTTTTTAAAAATTCAGACCCCTGGGTTTTATCTCCAGTGCACTTATTCAGATCTCTGAAGTTGAGTCCCAGACAATTACATGCTAAGGAGTTTCTCAAATTATGTTTATACTTAGAGTAAGAGAGTCACTGCACTAAAGATTCAGCAGAATCTCTAAAACCCAGTATGATCACAAAGTACAGTTAGATAATTATAAGCTCTTGTCCTGGATTATGAAACTACTGAAATTGGCAGCTATGAGATAAGAGATAGACTCAATTTCCCATAGGCATAGTGTCTGTTTCCTGTTGTCATTTTGACAGGAACTGTTCAAAATCTGGAAGCAGCAGCTCTGTCATGACATCTGGAATTTGCTTTCAGAGGTTTCCAGCTGTGTTTGCAAATTGAAACATCAGTTTGGCCAGATAATGCAGAAAACTTCTATGCTCATAAGAAGTTTTATGGTTTGTAAAATTATTTGAGCCATAGAATCAGCTTTTCTACCAGCAACTTAACCAAATTTAGTACAATCATATGAGAAGTTCTTTTATCAAATAGTCAAACAACAATAACAACAATTTTACACTTTGCTGAGAGCTAAAAAGCAGGCCTGCAAAATATCAAAAAGCAGGCCTGCAAAATATCAAAAAGCAGTGCTTTAGAAATGATTTCCTACCCGGTAAAATATATTTGATGCTATTTTTACTAGGGTCATAGACTGTGACGTAAGTTTATAAAAATAGGCACTAAATTTTCTAAGGGCTGTTCTTCAGGAACATCATGAGCTATTCACTCAGGTGTTTTAGTATTTTTAAAATATTCCAGACCATTGTTTCTGAATTTAACTTATAATACAGTGACACTCCAACAGGAGGGAAAACAAATAGAAAAAATAAAAGAACAATATTAATAATGAGGGAATGAGGAGAGCTAAGGAATGGGGTATGGAATTTTACTTTTTTATTGTGTCATATCACAGTTGGGAAGCATGGTACTAGATCACAGTTTTAGATTTTACTGAAGGTCTTTATTGCCTATAGCATAAATGCTGTAATTTTAAGTCTTGTTTATTCAAGCCTTAGTCATATGGAGTTCTTCTAATGAACATATTGTGTTAATTTGTTAATACTTTTTTACATTCTGTGACTCGTCTTTTGGCCTGTCCAAGGAGAATGCCAGTTGTTCCATAATTTCACAAAGAAACATCTTAGAGAATAATATAATTACTAATCAAGCAACTATAATTTATTAAATGCATAAAACAGTGGTGGGCGCTACAAAGAATGCAGTAGAAATATGTACCAGGAAGTTTTCAACTGCAAGTAACAGAATATTTGTTTAAGTGTTAAATCCTGTGAGGACACATTTTCTTATGTTAAAAGAAGTCTCATACAATGGAATATTACTCAGCCATAAGAAGAGATGAAATACTGCCATTCGCAACAATACAGATGGACCTTGAAATAATCATACTACGCGAAATAAGCCAGACAGAAAAAGTTGAAAATCACATATCACTTATATGTAGGATATAAACCTAAAAGCAACAAATGAACAGGACAAACAGAGACTCGTGGACATGGACAATAGACTAGTAGTTACCAGAGGGTAGGGGAAAGGGGGTTGTAGGTAGGGAGGAGGTAGACGGGGGAGAAAAAATTAAATCATTTCTTCAATTAAATAAGTAAATACCTAGGAAGACCAGGTGCTGTAGGCGTAAAAATAAATAATAAATAAATTAATTACAAATTTTAAAATAATTTCTTCAATTTAATTAACTTAAAAAAAAAAGTCTCACAGGGCTGTAGGAGGGTTAATAATAGTTAATAAATACCTTTGAGGATCTAGTTCCATTCTACTACCCTCGCTCTCATTTGCAAGATGAGTACCACAGCTCTAGGTATGACATCTTGACACAACACCATCTTAAGACAGAAAAAAAAAGGGGGGGGAGGGGGTCATATTATCTTTGCACATTTTTGTTGAGGAAAAAACCTTTCCAGAAATTAGTTCCTTTTGCAGATTTTCTTACCGGTTCTACTGGACAGGACTGTATCATATGCACATGCTTTGGCTGCAAGGGAAGCTGGGAAAGAATGGACCAGGGGTTTTCTGTCTCTAGAGATAGAGATAGGCTCTGTCATCTAGGGGAATTGTGCAGTTGGGTAGGATAGATGCTGAGGTAATAAGCAATAACATCTGTCTCGAAAGATTAATCTATTTCAAACCCTCAATAATAACTGTGCTTTTTGCAGAATTATTGTTTATAAAGTATCTTCAAGTAGATCATCTCAATCCTTAAAATTAGCATATATAATGTAAACATATCTACCTCTATTTTTATACACAAGCAATCTCAGTATCACAACAGATAATGAATGATGAGTCATATAGCACAATTTAGGCTTTCTTATGAGAGTACTAGTATCAAGGGTCAAGCGATATTAATTATAACATTTGAGTTCAGTGTGTTGATATAAGCATATATAGTACTGGAGCAACTGACTCTAGGCAAGATGATTTTGGCAGAAAGATACAGGATGAGCTCGGAAGAAAAGGGAATGTTTGAGGCAGAAAGACTAAATACAAGGCAGAGTTAGAAGCCAAATTTTCACAAGCTCTGACTTAAAAGAAGTGATAAGGAAATAAACAAGCCCGTGGTAACTGAAATTGGAGGAATTGGTGACACGAAAATATTTCAGAAGAAAAAAAGTCAAGATTAGATAGATGATAGAAGAGATTGAAGGGAAAACATTAAAAAAAAAAGATCTATTCTGAAATAGAACAATAATGCTATCACAGAAAAGGGGCTTCTGTAACACACAAATTTAGAAGATCAAATAATGTCAAGTTTGAAATAAGCTAATTTAAGATGAGTGAACTTAATAAGCATTCAAAGGAAATCATGTAAAAGTGAAATCAAGAATCGAGTTATTTAGAAATTAACTATAAAAACAGTAATTTTTGGAGGGATGCAAGATAAAACAGTATAAACATGACATTAACAAGCAGAGGACACACTTGTGCTCATTTAAAGCTGGAAAATCTGTTGCTGGTCAATTTCTTCAAATGTAGGGATCTAAAAGCAAAATTAAGTAAAAGTCAAATTACATGGAGTCTTTTAAGAAAGAGCAGTGTCTGGTCACCTAGTATTCCACCCATCCTACACTCTGCTCTGCACGACACTGGTCTTTTTTGTTCCCTGAAAATTCAAGCTTTTTTGCATTTGCTTTTGCACTTGCTCTTCTCCTGCCTGAATTCTGCACTTGAATCCTAGCTCTATCGCTTTCTAACTGTATGATGTCAAAGAAGACAATATTTCTGAGTTTTATTTTCCATATTTGGGAAATAAGGATACTACATATATAATCTACCTTAGAGGGTTATTAGCATTACATAAATTAATATGCAAAAAATTTCTCAAAGAGGCATCTATATATACATAAGCTTAAAGAATTCTGTGACAGCTTAAGCATTATCTGTTTTCAAGTGTGTGGCAGTTCAGATCCGGATCAAGATAAGTATGAAAAGTTTAGGAAAATGCAACTTTATGAGAGCCTCATATTGGTCTTTTTTGTCAATATAGTGTGTTTTGTCAATATATGTGATCTGTTTGCTGTCAAACCCTCTCTGCCTCTGCCCATACCCACACAACCCCAAACAGTTCTTCCTAATTATTGTCTCATCCAAGACTAGCCAGGCTGGAACTGATTCCTCCCATGACAGAAACCACACAAAAGTCCAGAGCCCAAGGCAATGCTCTGCCTCCCTTGTCGAGTGTTCTTCCTTGTTACCAGTGATATATCTATTTCTCTGTTTCATTTGTCCTGCTTGTTCAGTTTCAGCAATTGCTGGCCCAGTTCCTATTTGCCCAGGTCTTAAAAAACCATCCTGCATCTTGGTGTCTAGGACAGTCAGGTCACTAATTGGTTTGCACAGCTGCTGCTTAACTTTGAGCATCATCTCT
The DNA here is from genome assembly GCF_000151845.1 of Pteropus vampyrus. Taxonomy (NCBI): domain Eukaryota; kingdom Metazoa; phylum Chordata; class Mammalia; order Chiroptera; family Pteropodidae; genus Pteropus; species Pteropus vampyrus. Next base: position 10,786,592 of record NW_011888799.1, read on the forward strand.
TTTCTGTGACCTGGTTCTGAAATCAGTACCTGAATGAACCCTCCTCTGGATGACTTCAGGGATTTCAGACATTCATCTCTGCTTTGATGACAGGTTTCTAGTTGGAGCTAAGTCCAAATCCTAACCATATTTATATCTTATCATAACAGTGTTCTGTTCTTGGGAGTTGTGGTTTGGTTTTGTTATCATTGTCCTCATTATGTATCTATGTATGTTTAATAACTGAGTACCTCCTCTGTTTTAGAGTCTAAGTGGAATCTCATACAGTACCCACTCCCCAACTTTGTCTCCAGGGGATACGTTCTAAGACCCCCAGTGAATGCCTGAAATCACGGATAGTACAAAATCCTATACTGTTTTTCATATACATACATATACTTTACAGCTTCTCTTTAGCATGTCCCAATTGCCAGCATCACTACTCTTGTGCTTTAGAGGCATTATTAAGTAAAACAAGGGTTGCTTGAACACAAGCAGTGTGATACCTCAACAGCTGATCTGATGACAGAGAGGCTACCCAATGACTAGTAGCATATGCAGCATGGAGACACTGAACAAAGGGATGAGTCACTTCCCGGGCCAGACAGAAGTGGATGGCACAAGGCTTCATCATGCACTTAGAATGGCGTGCTATTTAAAACTGATAAACTATTTCTAGAATTTTCCATTTAATATTATCAGACCATAGTTGACCACAGGTAACTAAAACTACACAATGTGAAACTACGATAAGGCGGGATTGCGTTGTATACAAAAGATGAATGAACTGCTCTACTTAAATCTGGAGAAGATAGGGAATTTTGTGCTGCCATTTCCCTCTTCTCCACAGTGAATTCTTCAGAGACTGCAGACTTATATGGAGAACTACTTTCATCTTTATCTATATATTTCTGTATTTTTCTTTAAACAAGCTTGTATTAATGTATATCTTGTGTAATTTCATACACAAAAGAATCTGTCTTAGTAGGAAAGCTTTGACCAAGAAAGTTTACGATAATTATGGATAGACTGATGGAAAGAGTATCAGAAAGGTAATAACAGTCTCATCAAACAAAAAAAAAATCAGGGAAAGGGCAGTAAAATGTAGAGTGTTGTCTCAGGATGATTAGGGGACACTGGGTAAATTTTAACTCCAAGAGAAAAAAGTCCATATTCTTGATAGACTTGTTCAAAGGATCTGGAGGTACAGCTGTGCTAATTTTATTTGAGCTCTGTACACAGCTATTTAACAAATATAAAGAAGAAGCAAGGTAGTCATCATGCATCAGAATTACCTAGATATATGTAGTGTACTAGACTTGTTCTCCTGAGGTTCAGTCAAATCCTTGCACTTTGTAGGATGCTCTCCTTTATTCTCTTCCCACATGGATACATCTCCTACTGCTTTAAACTAAAGCAAACAAATGCTTTAAGTCTTTTTCTTCCCCCTCTGTATTAAAAAATATGAAAACAATGTTAACTTGGTTTTACAAAATGTGGCTAAGGCAGGAAGCAGGAATGGATAACTGACAATGAAGTTCAGGAGGAGATGAGGCAAGTGGGAGGCAAATTTCTATGTAACAGGGTAGCAAGAAAAGTACAAATGCAAGTTGATCTACATATTGAAACAGGAGTCCAGGAAAAATAAACTGACTGGGACCCGAAAAAAGGGAAGGGAAGGGGAAGAGGAGGGGAGGGGAGGGGAGAAAGAAAGAAAAAGACTTCTGCTCTACCACTTTGAAGGCAAGTGGTAGACCCAAAATTCCTAAAGACAATTTTTACCTTTTAAAAATAGTCAATTTGTTTCATTCTCTCAAGATTGACCTGCATCTTTCCCTACCTCTTCCCTCTCTCTATATATACTTCTCTCTTCTGTTTGACAGAGGGCTTTTATCCTCACAAGCTATACTGCTATATTCAGCTCTCTCTCCCATACACGTAGGATTCTCATTGTTGGTGGAAAATTATTCAGTACTAAAAGACTAATGTGGTGGCTTGCTTTTAGTACCTCCGGATCCTCAGGTGTTATGTAGTTTCCACAGAAAGTTGTAATAGGCTGGCAGGGAGACCACAGTCTTAATTTTTTAGGCAACTTGGCCTTATAAATGTTCTATTTCCATCAATTAATATTTTAGGGTTTAATGTGAGTCAGAGTCCTGATAAAAGGGATAGCCATGTAATTTAGCATCTTGTCAGAGTTCACAACATATCAAAGAAAGGCACAAATTATATTACATTGTGAAACCTTTTGTCACTCTCTTTCAATTTTGTTTTGTATTTCTGAAAAAAATATATAAAGAGAAAAACTCTGCATGAACATGCTATAGACAGGTTCTTGTGAAAATAATGCAAATATGAAGGGGATGCAGCCACTGGCAAATAGAAATGAGGTGTGGATATTTTACAGCTAGATAATACTATTTATTAAATGATTAAAGATTTCATTTAAGATAAAGTTGCAGTTCAAAGTTTTCTCTTAAAACATAAAGTAACCTTACTCTGACTTATAAGCAACTTTCTCCAACAAATTGGACAAATACTATGCTTAGCCTGAAAAACACTTTAAAACAGATGACTTCTACTTTTTGATTCTGAACTCTTCTCAGAAAAGCATCCTAAAATGAGTTTTTCACAAGGAGGAATCATAAATAGAGCAATGACAAGAGGTGTCTCTCCTTTAGTGTTCTTTGCCATCGTCTGACCTTCAAGCATATGGAGAATCAAGATTTGTGGTCTGTACCTTTTGACATAAACTGTGCTGAACACATGGTCTTTCCAAAAATACTTCAGGGAACAGTTTCTCTGAGTGTCATTCATCATTTCTTGCCACAATGATATCTCATAGCAAAGAAAAGTGAAAATTGTTAGGAGGTGGAGAGTTGATGAAGAATAGAAAAAGTTAACTTGCTAGCTAATAAAAGACACTGAAAGATAATCTTCAGTGACACTGATATATTTTGTCTATAATTCATGCATCAGAGAGTGCATGGAAACCAGAGTTTAGTGAATACAAGCAGAGGGACGTGTATGCCTTCTCTCTTGGGACGCTTATCATTTATGTTTGTGATAATGCTTCTGGTGACAACGGAAATCTATTCAAACATATTTATGAAAAATAATTTGAAAGCCATATTATGGATTTCTGCATGTATATAATGCACATCTTGAAAACAGTTTAAATAAACATATGCCCAATATACTAACATCCTTTAGATCAACAGCGGACAAAGAAAATAAAGTATTTCCTTTCAGTTTAAACTAAATATCTAATTTTAGTTTGGATATATTCGGATAAGCTAGATTTATTTTTCCTATAGAAAGTTAAAATTATTTTTGAGGAATTATCGTGTGATGCGTTTTTCAATATGTTTTCTTTTTTAATAATCATATACCTTCAAGTTGGGGATTAAGATATTAAACAGGATCAAAATGGTTGCCAATGAGCCAACAGTTACTACATAGTTGGAGTAGAATTTGAACTTGGATCTGTTTGGTGCCTAAATCTTTACCCTGTCCACAATACTACAGAATGGCACAGAGGCTGATCCGTGAAACCCTATTTTGAGTTTATAATAAAGGAGATTTAGAGAAAAGTTTTTGCCAAGGGACCAAACAATATTAGCTCTCAATTTGAAAAAAAGAAATATCAACATTAAAGAGGATTATAGGGTCCAATATCTGTATCCAGAATTTTTTTCCCCATCGGATTGGCTTGAAACAAAACCATGAACTTAGTGGAGATTACAGTTGTTGACCCAGCTCCCCTTCTGCCATGACCTTTCCCTCATTTGATTTCTCTGTACATCCTCCTCAATTACATTTGCAAATGAAGTTAAAATACAAACAACTCTGCATAACACACATTAATTTCAACATTTCTTACCAAGATGTCAACATTATATTAGATCCTTAAATACAAATAAATGTTAATGAAGTACTGATTATCATGTTTTGATATTTTTCTGGCTTACGAGGTAGCTACAATAACTGAGTAGGTAGAGAGATACACATCAACAAGAATTTTACCATCATACTAGTTGATTGTTTCCATAAAAAAAACTTTTTCTCAAACAGAATGACACACTACCTCTCAAGGTCAAGCTTTGTAATTGAATCATCAATATAAACAGCAGTGATCCAGCAAACTCATATGTTAGGAGAAAGAACAGTGTTTACAGACTTTTATCCACTGTTGGAAGGGTACATACAGAGTAGCCAAAAATTCCATTTTTAAGTGACAATTCAGACCTAAATCGAGTATTGAGTATTGTCTCTATGTTCTCAAAAATCCAAGTTTTAATATACTAGAGGTCAATCAAGAATATTTCAAATATTTTTAAATCAATTTTCCTTTATATTTACATATTCATATTACTCTATAGTTTATTTCATTGGCTTTTACTTAGTCAATTATTCATTCAAAATGAATGATTAAGTCATCAAAAACCAGGAAAGTCTGAAACACTATCATAGTCTAGAGGATCCTAAGGACACATGACAACCAAATGTAATATGTTAACTTGGATGGAATCCTAAGACAGAAAATGGACATGAGGTAAAAACTAAAAAAAGAGCATAGAAAGCATGGAACTTAGTTAATAATAATAAAACATCGATATTGGTTCATTAGTTATAACAAGTGAACCATACTTAAATAAGATATTAACAGTGTGGTAAACTGATTACAGCATACACAGACCTCTTTAGATTTTATGTACAATTTTTTCTATAAATCTAAAACCATTTATTATTTTATTTTATTTTTTATTAAGTTTATTGGGGTAACACAATACAATTATATAATTTTCAGGTGTACACTATAATTTCACATCTATATATTTTATTGTGTGTTTACTACCCAAAGTCCAGTTTCCTTCAGCTACCTAAAACCATTTTTAAATTAAAATTTGATTACAAAAATAAAGAATGACTAGTCCAAGTTGAGAGATGCAGTGGGAGAAAGAGCAATATTTATTTTGTCTATAATCTCATTAGGTAAAGCAGAACTAAATATGTAGCAATTAAATTATTTTACCTGAGAAACTAAAAAAGAAGTTATAATAAATCTTTGTTATCCTCATTAAACATCCCTCTGTGTACTCTTTCAAATTATGCTGCTTTTCAAACTATGTTGCCGACTCAAGGAAAATGTGGCACATGTTTAGTTTTTCCCTACCATGAAGATGATTTGTTAACAATCCAATCATTACCTTACTCAAATTGCCTCATTCAGTGTTTTGCACATTCAGTGTTACTCCGTATGGATATGAAGCAGGGTGCCCAAGCAGGTCAAAAGCCTGGAAATAAAGAATGGGCTACGTGGAACTCGAAGTCATTTTCAAGTGCTCAGCATAATCAGCAGACAACTCTAAAGAGCTATGTTAACAGACAGTTCTGTCTTCTTGCCCTTACAATAAACAGATGAAAAACACCCAATTTCAACCTGAAGGGTGAAAGAAAATGTGGGTAGCACCATGATTTCTTTTGACTCTGTAGCCTTCTACTTCTAATCAACAATTTTACTCTGAAAAATGACATACTTTTACAAAGGCATTTAATCATTTAAAAAAAAAAAATACAGAGAAGCATAGTATTTGGCCAAGCTTTGTTTCAGGCAGCAGTCACCTGAAGTATTTCTCAAACATTTTTTGGCATGAACCAATACTCTAAGGAAATATGGGGAAAGTGGAAAGCCTGATTCTCATCTTCTACTCAAGATTATTCTTTACTATTTTCTTCTTAAAAGGAAGAGATCACTCAATATTAATCTATCTTATTTAATTTGAAATGGCATATTACTTGCAAATGTTACTCAGAACCAGATATAACAAAAACAAGGTTATTTCTGATACTTTCTAATCTTATCCAGACAGCAATTTAAGCATAATAACATCTGACTTCCAAAGCTTCCTTATTGTTTTCTTTGCCTTTTGCTCAAGTATTATCCTTCCTTATTACTCTACCTCCCCAAACTCACCTGACGGCAATACCTAACATTTTCTCTCAGTTTCCTGCCATGGCACCCTTAGTTTCAGGAAAACTTATGTAAACCAGATAGTGGGTTATGATGTACTTCTCCCTCATAATGCCTTTCAGTTCTGTGGGAGTATATTAGACCACACCTCATATCCCATGCAATGGATCGAAAATTTCATGAAGCAAAAGTTTTTTTGCATATTATAATATTTCCAAAAGTGATATTTTACAGCAACCTAAACCCTGTAATGAGCAATCTTGTCAAGAGGCTCCTGGCAATTTGATTTAGAGCATCCTCAATGACGGTGTTCATAATCTAGGTTAATTGTTCTGATATTGTTATATAATTACATACATCTCATATGGCACATACAAGAATGTTATAAACCATATCTTGGCTTACCTAGATTCATTCTACGGGTTTATAATCATTATTTTACCTAATAATCAGCTGGGAAAGCTTACTGAGAATATTGATACTTCAGATCATTTCCTGGGGATTTTTACTTAGATTAGGGTAGAGTGGAAGAATTGGAATTTAATGAGCACTCCACGAAATTATGAAGCAGATGGTCAACTGAATGGGCTTTGGAAATACCTCTCTTCTCTCTGATGTGTTAGTCAGACCTAAGGTAAAAGAAAATTCAAAATATTTCCTGAAGAGTTTTACTTTAGACTATAATAAAATAAAACAAAATGCATAGTTATTCTTCCCTATGAACAACTATTAATAATGGGGAAAAAAAACACTCACCCCAAATATATTTGTTCAGAGATCTGAAAGGCAAAGGACAACTGTGAATGCTGAGATAATAAAATGAAATGAACTTTAGAATATCCTTATTTTCTGGAAGCGATTTTAGGATGATGGACCAAGGTAGGAGAGACTCATCCATATCCTGAGTTTCCAAGATCTGAGGAGGTGTACATTGGAGTTAAGGGTGACTGAACATTGTGAAGCTGAAGTGAATGGACAATGTGGGGCAGAGTTTTAGAAACAAAGAGGCTATACAGAAAAAAATACCCACAAAAATCTTTTTAGAGTCCCTTTTAGAATCTGCTTAGTTAAAGGCTATTTATAACGTCAACGTCTACAAAGCTAGTAAAGAATAACTAGCAAATAGAAGCCAAACAATTCCTAGAGCACAGAGAATAAAGATAATTCCATTCCATTTAGCCAGAGCACAGACTGATGAGTGCTAACCTGAGGTATTCAGTGGAGACCCAGAGGACTGATGCCCTAAGAGGAGGGCTAAACTATCCATACAGGGAATAATATTCTTGACTCATTCAAGGAAACTCTTTTGACCACCCAAGCAAGCTTTAGAAACAGGTATTAAATACATATGGTGACTGAAGGAGATTTGACTTTGGGTAGTGAACACGCAATGCAGTATACAGATGATGCATTATAAAATTGTACACTTGAAACCTATGTGATTTTATTAA
>NW_011888799.1:10795405-10809707 GCF_000151845.1 Pteropus vampyrus
AGGGAGAATTAGTAAAATTGGTATGTCATCGTAAATTACGTATGATTTACTTAATCTTTGTCAATATTAACCTCACAGTTTAGGTCATGTTCTAGAATAAATATTATTGTCCTTAATCCTTTGGTACAATAGACAGCAGAGTTTTTGAACCATTTTCAGCTTTTGGTTTTATTGTCAGTAGACGATACATACAAGAGAGACTTCAGGAACCTCTAAGTGTATTGTTAACCTCTAAGTGCACCGTATACAATGCCTAATGGATCTGTATTCCGAGAATCTCAGCAAGTGTATTTTCAAGGAACTTGGAAATTCCTTTGGGAAAACAGCTATAATAAAGAAAATAAAAGGTATAATTGAGAAAGTTATAGCTCAAAATGAAGTAATACAATTTTTTGCTTAGAAATTTTATGTTTTTCTTTCTTTGACAATTTTTAGTTTGAAAACCAAGATCGTCTTTCACCATAATAGGCAATTATATAGAATAAGATGTCTTGAAAAAATAAATGTACTAAATTTTTAAAGTCAAAAATTAACTTAATGCAATGTGAGGAGATACCCAGGTATATATCCATTTTTTTTTCTGAAAACTAAAGATATACTACTCTAAAAGCAAGTCAAAGTTGACCTTTCCTTCAAACAAACAAATATAAAATTATTTTTATCATTGCACTGTTTTCTTTGTCATAGTCATCATCATCATCATCATATCATTTTGATTATTCAGGTCCAATTACACAACTGTGTCTTATAACATCTTTTTTATTTTAGACAATCGAGCAATTATCAGGCCTCCCTTTCTCAGGCCTCTTCCAAGAACAGGTTGAATTCTCCCTGGAGGAGGAGAAGGAAAACACTGTCCTAAAGATTGTTCTGGGGAAAAGTCAGAGATGCCACACACTCTCAGACCGTTTTCTACTCTCTCTAATTGCACTAAAAACTCTTCCATCTTAGAAGTAAAATTTCTGTCATGGAAAATGAGAATAAAGGAATAGATGACCCAGGCTTATAAATCTAACAGCATAAAATTTGAAAAATATGTTATATAGTATGCCTTATTTGAAAGCTTTCACTTCATGAAACACAAAAATAGAAATATTCTTTTCTTAGAAAAAAACATTTTATTTTATGGAACACAAGAATAAGAAAAGTAATCTACATGCTATTTATAAGAGACAGCTCTAAAGCAATGTGATTTAAAATCAATAGAGAGGAAGAGGTAGTTTAAAAATATTAAATGCAGCCTGATTCTGTCTGATCTCAGAAGCTAAGCAGGGTCAGGCCTGGATAGTACTTGGATGGGAGACCACCTAGGAAGACCAGGTACCGTAGGCAGAAAAATAAATAAATAAATAAAAATAAGGGATTGTAAGCTGCCAAAGTCCTTGCAATCTGTGAGGTCAACCAAGGGTTGCCTCACCTAAAAAAAAAAAAAAAATTAAATGCAATGCTATAAAATTAAATGTTTTGAAAAGAGAAATTCATTATCACCAAGATGGGGTGTGAAAAAAATATAAAGGTATTTGAATGGTAGTGTCAAAATGAGGCTCCCACTGAATATCAGAAAGAAAAAGACAAAATGGAATTTTTCGTGAACTCTAGTATGGGAAGTCTATGCTAATCAGACTCGATTTCCCTGAGCAGAGCAGACTGTTCATCATATACAGGGTCTTGAGCTTAGAATTTAAGAATTCATGAACTTGCAAAGACATAAGCAAGTTGACATCACCTTTAGAAGTATGGTTACTCAGGTGAGAATATTATTCATTGGTTGGCAGTCAAAGGCATGTTTATTGGTACGAGTTTGTTCCTGATTGGCTGACTTCCAGGAATCAGAGGCTACAATTAATTGACTGGCTTATAAAAGCATGTTTACTGAAGCTAGCTGTTGCTGACTGACTAAATACATTTATAACCAATCCTGAATGCTACTCATTGTCATGGCTACATAATAATTAGTCTTTTTCCAAGTTTGTGGAAACATTTTTAATTTTCACTAACTATAAAACAAAATTTTTTTTTAGTTTCATATTTTATTTCATCTTTTGGTTTATGTGGTAGATTGAATGGTGCAGCTGGAAAAGATATATTTGGTACATGCAACTGTGACCTTATTTTGGAAAAAGGTCTTTGCAGAGGTAATTACATTGAGGATATTGAGATATCATCCCAGATTATTTTACGTTTTTTTTCTTTGACAATTTTTAGTTTTGAAAACCAAGATCATCTTTCACTATGATAGGCAATTATATAGAATAAGATGTCTTGAAAAAATAAATGCACTAAATTTATTAAAGTCATAAATAATAATTTTTTTTTATAAATTTATAAATAAATTTATTTTTAGGGTAGAGCAAAAGTCTGTAAGAAGACAGTGGCAGAGATTGGAAACATACAGCCACAAGGAACTCCTGGTGACATCACAAGAAGCAGAGGATTCTCCCTTTGAGCCTCCAGAGGGAGTACAGATCTGCTGACACCTGTGTTTTAGACTTTTGGCCCCCAGAACTGTGAGAAAATAAACTTCTGTTGCTTTAAGCCTCAAGTTTGTGGTAATTTGTTATGACATCTATAGAAAAACAATACAGCATCCTAGAAAAAAAGCCTTCCATAAACTTATTTTTCAAGAGAAATGCATGTGTGGCATAGTTTACAAGTCCTTACATATATAAACTATCTTTTGTTGCTAATACAAATGGAATCATCTGACTTATGAAAGAAAAAGGCAAATTGGTATGATCTCCATAACTATGCTACAGATTCTTTTATTATTGTCAAATATGAAACCACAATTTAGGATGCTGTAGATTATTTTGGTCAAAAATGTTCCCTTTAAAAGCTTGTAGAGTTTGTTCCATGATGTTATAATTTTTAATATTTAATATGGAAGTAGAAGCTGAGGTCAATCTGATATTTGTTTCTTTAGATATATTTGTTTTTATCCATCTAGATCAGTCTAAGATTATTTCTTTGAACTATAATTTTGAAAACTTCACAAGGGCAAGTTAAACTTATTTACAGTAGCTGCCGCTAGTGAAAACATTTATCTAAATGCATATATTTTTTTCCAGTGCTAGGAACAGTTTTGGCTATTAAATAGTTAATTATTTCATATGCACCATTCAGTTCTTCATTTGGGTTTGAGTATGTAATCTGCATCTTGAGCTGTTCTATAATCTTCATAGCTTTCATCTGCTATTTAATCGTTTTAATGAAATTTTCCAAATGCTCTGCTTTCAGGTAAATTCTCTCTAGAATATACTCTGTATAATTGACTGTTCCACCTCTTCTTAGTAGCAATTACGCTCTTTATTTCCTGTATCATTTATTTTTAGTCAGGTTATCAGGTGACTCAGGTTCTTTATATTTCTCATTTAAGTTTATTTTTCTATTTATTTCCCACTTACTATTTTTATTAAAGCTGTGTTTTACTTTCATAATGTACACATATTCTTAAATTTTATAAATTACATGAAATAAAATTAAATCAGTTAAAACTTAATTTGTGTTTCCTATTATAGAGATTTTAAAAATATTACTTTTAATAAAAGTATTCTTTTTTTTTTTTATGTTGAAGAATCACTTTGAGGATCTAATATTCTTTTATTCTCTGTTTTATTTTATTTTCTTTTTTAGTCTTTGAGGTTAAAAATGTCCAGAAATTTTGCTTTTTAGATTTCCTTGGAGTTACTTAATATCTATTTAAATCTACTTAAAATTATCCTGTTAGAAATTAAACCTATCTGTTGATTGTTTTGTTTACTTTACTAGTCCAGTGGTTCAACACTGAAAGATTTACGAGGACAAGAGATATTTTTGAGTATATGTATTAGTTTTGGTAAAAATGTGATTCTGAGGACAATCTTTCATATTTACCTTACCTTTTGGCCTGGTCTCCATCCTGGTAGGTGATGGGACCTGCTCAATGCTGAAGCTATAGAGGTTATGACAAAGCTCTGCTACCACACCAGGAAGAATAAACACAATATCCACTACATCACCCTCCCCCCGACAGTTTTGTATTTAGGGAACTTATAATTTTTCTTTAGAATTCCAATACAACTCCTTTCAAATGCTGTTGATTTATAGTGGTAAAAGCTGTTGTGTTTTGACTGAAGTATGTCTCTCCAATAGACCAAGAGTTTCTAGAGGGCACGGATCACGTAGAATTATTCCTTGAATAATTACCAATTATCATATGATCTGACATGGAGAAAAATCTTGGTAAGTATCTATTACATGTTGAATGAGTTTTAATAAAGAATCAGAATTTAATGAAACATTTTTTAGTAGTGTTAAGGCTAAGACCAAGTGATGCAAATAAGCCAGTTGATACTGATGCTGTCTTTTTTTTTTTTTTTTTCATCTTATTCTTTTCTTTCCTCTTTTTGTTTGTTTCCTTGTTATAATTTTGTTTCTCCCAGGTGGTCTAGTCTACTGCATTGGTTACCGAAATTATTAGAATTGAAACTAATTGAACACATTAAATTGTACTAAGCAGGTTTTTTTTTTTAAAGGTAGGTTATAACTTCCTAATCTATATTACTCATAAATAGCTATAATTTTATATGAATCTTTTTTATGAATCTTTAATATTTTCTGTTTCCTGGGTTCATCAAAGATGAATCACTGAATATGTAGATATTTGTATCCAATACAAGTATTTTACTGCCTTTAAAATGTTATTGTATTGCCATATAAATGAGGGCCAAAATTGGAGCAAAACATTTCAGTTTATTTCATGTCAGTTCAGCCTAAAATATATTGGTGATTTGCTATAATACATCTGACATTCTAACGTGAGTGAAAAGAAAATATTCATGATGTACCTGCAGAGAGAAGAGGTTATGAATAAACTGATTGACTCATGACTGCCTGGAGTTCTTTCAGAAACAACTTAGATAAAATTATACATTTATATTATTCTTAACTTTATATGCCACATAGAAACAATTTTCAGAGTGTAGATGGAGAGATATACTATTTAAATAATACTAAATGTAAAAATATCTTAATTTTATTTTTACTACCACAAAATATAAAATTATTATAATACCAGTTGAAAAGAAAGCATTTTCGAACTATCCCTCTTATAATGCTTTTATAATTTCTATAAGAGTTTTATTAAATTGACTATATGAAATTGCTATTTTTGTAATAAAAGTCAAGTATTGGTAATTTTATATGGTTCAAACTAAATGTATATTTGTAGTTTGAATTTTTAAAGCCAGCCCAATGTAACTATATATTTTCATATATTTTTCATCTTGCACAAAAACACTGTAGAAGTTGAAATTTGCTAAGATAGTAGAACTTAAATGTTCTCACCAAAAAAAGAAAAAGCAATCTGTAGGATGATGTGTTAATTAAATTGATGGAGGAAATCTTTTCACAATGTATATGTAAATCAAATCATCATGTTTTATATGTTAAATTTCTTACAATATTTGTCAATTACATCTTTAAAAAAACTTTAAAAAGTTACTATTTTTTAAGCTACAAATATAATATTTTGTCCAAAAGAAGGTTTTAAAAAACTGAGGTTTGAAAGAAACTGTTAATTGTCTGTAGAATATCCAGTATTTCTCTCTGCTAGTATTTACTGAAGTTTAAGGAAAATCAACCATTCTTCTATGCCTTCCAAGCTTTGAACCTATTGAGAGGTAGATACAAGAGTCAGAAATGCCAACTTATTCATGTTAAAATTGGATTGGAGACTATTTCTTGTAAATTGTTAAAATGTCCTTCCTACTCCTCTTCCCTGCCCCAACAAATGAAATTACCCACACAAGGATAAATAACACAGCTAAATACTCAAGGTCTCTCCCACATGGATAAGGTCTGCCTGAGTGGGGAGGCGATGAGGAGGCAGAGAGGTAAACCTGTGAAGCATGCAGCCTGATTATCCAGAAGGAAAAGCACAGATATGCCTTAGATATTGGATGTTTCCTCATATAACCAATCAGATAAAGCATATCTCTTCCGTGGAGAGGAAAAATAGAGTGAAGAGTAATACTAGAAGTGTTCTACCAATACCATTTTCTCTGAAAAAGAATGGATGACACCTTGCCCCAGTGAAAATGTAAAGAATGGGTAAAAGAAAAAAAAAAAATCCTGCATAAGTCTATAAAATATAATTCTAATTTATGAAAGAAAGTTTGGAAAATAAAGGCCATGAGACTTTTGATAATTTAGACAGATGATAGAAACAAATTTTACTGAAGATAAATATTGATAAGAGGGAAATTCCAATTAAAAATATATCTTTTTCCTATGCTATATATAAATTGGTTTTAAATTGGTATATATATTGAAAAATTGAAAAATAGTCTTCTTCATCATATCCCAAAATAACCAGGTACCATGTGCATTGGAATTAAATGAGGCACCATCAACACATAGAGCATAACTGCCTAATTCATTTATTTATAAATCCATTCACTTACTTACTGATATTTAGAGAACACTTATTATATACGAACAATGATGTGCTCAGTACTGTAGAAGTTATAAAAATGAAAAAGACATAGCCTACGCTCTCAAAATTCTTACAATCAAGTAGGGAAAACATAACACATTAATAAATGATTCTAATAACAACAATTCTTGAAAGTTTTGAGACACAGAGTACCACAATATTTCACATAGGAAAAGATTGCTATAAACTAAAGTAACCAGAAAAAGTTGATTTGAAGGCAATGGGCCTAGAGAGGTATATGAAATTGCAATACACCAAAAGGGAAGTGCTGAGCATTACAGAAGTTAATAGCATGTATAAAATTATGCAGGCTGCCTACAGAATGGACTATTTTGGACAAAGTGTTTAATTTTTGTTTTGTTTCAGAGTAGTTGAATATGCAGTTCGGTAGACTGGCTTCAACAACACTCAAAGATTAACAAGGCAATGCTGTGGTACATGAACCTGTGAGTGAGGGCTAGAGAGAAGAAATGTGTTAAGTAGTTCTTGCAATAGTTCAGAAGTGTCAGAGACCGCAAGTTAACCCTGCTCTTCATTTTCAGTTTTTTCCCATTCAACATTAGAACATATTATCTGAACATATTCATGTCTAGAAAGAAGACTTTATTCCTCAGATGTCCTTGCAAATGGATGTGACCATGTGATTGAGGTCAGGTTATCAGGATGGAAGCAGAGATATTTGTGTTCAGCTAATGAGAAGTAGTCTAAGAGAGAAGCAGGCACACTTCTGCATCAATAGTGCTTTGTGGTATGGAATCTAGGCATAACAACTAGCACTGGGAAAGCCATTTTACACCATGAAGAGGCTTATATATGTAAAGCAAGGGAGAGACACAACAAAGAATGCACATACATCTCTAACATCGTATAACAGCTTAACAGCCCTGAACTACCTAGTTTGTTTAAGCCATGGTTATTTTGGGTTATCTGACACATAAAGCCAAGGAAAATACTAAGTGATAATCAGGTATACCAGACATATTAACCATAATTCTTAATTACAAACAATGGATATATGCGGGCAGATCAATATATATTGGCTCTTCTTTTTTCCATGCATACTAGCACCTTTAGTTATAAAAACACAATTATGTAATACACATTACAAAAAAATTGAAGTCATTGAAATCTATTATCCTAGTTATACTTTGTCCATGTCCTTTTTGAAGTACAACCTGACCAACTTGATTAATATTAGACAGATTAGAGATACCCTGGCTTTGATGTAAAGATTTAGAAAACACTCTACACTTAAAACTATTTTTAGAGAAAGTAGCTAATGCTTTAGGGACTGATCTTGTATTTATTGATTTCCATCACTTTCTCAATGAAAAGGCGAAGTTTATAATTTTTTTTATCTATAATCTGGAAATGCATCTAATTTTTATTCTAATAAACAAGTAAGTAATGATAAGAAATGATAGTACAACTCTAATCTGTTTTTTTTTTTCCAAAGGTGTATCACCATTATCATCACACATGTGTAAGTTTACCTTCACTTCTGAGTTGGGAGGTGGTGGTTCCCCTGGAATTTGTTTTGAACAAGGTGATATCTGGTAGAAGGTAGATTTCAATTATATCTGAGTCATAGAAATAGTTCATAGAAAATATTTGAAATGTAGAGTCATCAAATAAGAGTTCGCACTTGACATCAGGTCAATTGAGTAGTCTATGAAGGACTAAGGATGCATGATAATTAATGAAAAGAAAGTGATAGGAAAAGGAAAAATAGCAGAAAGAAGAGACTTTCTCCTAAATTAATAAGCATTTGTAACAAAGTTGAGTGAGCAGCAGGTAAAGAACATACATTTGTTGCAGGAGTAGAGAGCAGCATTTTTTGAGTGGAAGGTGATGTATAATATACAATTGACAAATGCTAAATTTTCAATTGGCATTCTGGTGTGGGGGAAGAATTAAGCATAGATGTTGATTTTGTGAGATGTGCTTCTTCATGTTTAGAGAATTTGAGACATAGATAACCTGAATGATTACCCAAATATCACATGTTAACTAAAAACTGTTAGATGGAAATATATCTCTGGACAATTCCAGTCTGGAATTCTTTCTAGAAAGAAACCACTTTTCCTCTCAAGAGTTTTGGCAGAAGTTCAGATGTCGGTAGAGTTTAAGACTCCATAAGTGACCTTGTGACACTAGATTGCTGCCCTCCAGGGATGAAGTTTTCGTTTTTGGTCAAAACCTACAGAAAGGGGAATTTCATGGCCAATTTGTAATACTCTGGAAATACTTGAGAGTCACTATCGCTACAGTTCACTACAGTCACTGTAGTTTTGAGATCCCATCTATTACTGCCACAACTTTTATTCAAGTCTACTGCTCTCTGATCTTGTCAGTAGACAGTAAAGTCCTGAATTGCAGTCTGATCAAAGTGGTATTTGAAGAAAGGGTAAGTGATGCCCAACCTGAGTGACAATGACAGTTAACTGTGACCATCTCAGATATGCCTTTTAGATGTACTAATCCTAGGTGACATAGGTTCATATAAATTTTATAACAACTCCAGGAACCATAATTATGTTAAATAACTAGAATCTAAAAAAGTATTTGCATACAGGCCATTGAATTGATATAAAGTTGTTTAACTTCAAAATAAGCCAAATGCTTCCAAATGACTGCTTATCTCTAAAATTTTGGTTTTTCTTCTGTATAAAATCAGGATGTAAAGAGGTATGAATTGGGTGAAAGTGACATTTTTGATATATAAAGATAAAAACATTTGGAGAGTGGAGGAATCTCCTGTTTCAACTCAGTTTGATATGCGGCATTAAATATGACCCCAAGACTTTCACCCCTGATGTGCATATCTTATATAATCTTTGCTTGAGGGTCGGTGGGTGGGCCCGACGCAATCAAGTAATCTTTTTCAAATATGGTGTAGAGTTCAGACATAGCAAAAGTCAACAAACTACCACGTTGTGAAAAGAGCCACACGTTTGGGAATGGCAGGTGGTCTCTAGGATCTGATAAGGGCACCCAGTCTACAGTCAGCAGGAAAGTACTGACCAAGTTCTACAAATAGAACCAATTCTGCCAACAATCAGCAAACTTGGAAGAGATCGAGCCTCAGATGAGATTGCATCCCTGTTCAATCTCTTGATTTTGGCCTTTGGAGACCAGTCTGTGCCCAGACTCCTGATCCATAAACACCGTCATATAATAAATGGGTAGTGTTTTAAGTCACTAAGTTGTTGGTGATTTGTTACACAGCTGTAGAAAACTACTGCTCCTGGTATCATTATTAAATAATTGACCTTGAACAAGTTCTTTTACCCTCTCTGTGTCTCAGTTTTCTCACCTGTATGCTAAAATAAGGTTTAAGACTCATACCTGCCCTAGATTTAAAAATTCTATAGATGGAGCTACTTATTCATTGTTAGACTGTAGCCTTGGAAGAGAATAAAGTACTCTGGAATCAACCAGGAGTAAGCTCACCACCTTGCTCTTATTGACATTTCATTATATACAACGTGCTGATGAGAGGTGAAGTAAATACTGGCTTTGGTCTCTTGTTTGTACATTTAATCGTTCCATGAGAGGCTAATAACAGACCAGGAATGAACACGTAACTCAAAATATTCAAATGCTCTGAATGGTCTATTCATTTTATACTAATTATTATAAGGGAAATTTCCACTGATATTCCAAGAGACCTTTCTATCAAAAAGAGATCAGGAAAGTGTTTAATATCTTGATTCACTAAAACTTTAACATCAGGCATGATTTGGGATGTATTGTCTTTACAGGACACACATCCTGTTATTATTATTCACTTTGGCCATGTGGTTGATAATTTTAAGTAACTATGTTCATGAACAGAGTGTATTTCAGTATGAAATGTAATGAATGTTATACATAAACTAAGATTTTTCCAACATTTTATGGAAAAATCTCACTATGTGCAAGTTGTGTTATTATTTTATGTATAACAGGAAAATGCTTATCTGAGAATAAGCCCAAATTCATTCCTATGATATCAGAAAACTGAGTCAGGCCACTGAATCAGTACAGCTGAACTGAAAAAGCAACTATTTCTGGGATCAAGAAATAACAGAATAAACGTGAAATTTGGTAATTGCTATTTTTCCTTGAAATATGTTATAACCCAGACTGGTTGTGATGTAGCAAATAAAAATGTTATCCACTCTTCCAGTGTAGAATTACTTATGTGTTAGCCATAAGAATATAACAATGGGCTTAAGAACATAATAATAGGCTTATTGCATTTACTTAATAATTTAACAAAGTTTTTTTCCAAAAACTGACACAAACTGGTATAATGAAAATAGTTTGCAGCAGAGATCACAGATTCATTATCCTATCCACCATATATGGCTATTTAACTTTGGATAAGGTACTACTTATTTTGCCTACACACTCTACAATATGGTCTGAGTTCTAACAGCATTACAATGACCTTACGAATGAGCAAATATTTTGATTGATGCACAGAAAGCATAGGTGATAATTAATAAATAACTAATTAACTCATTTCTTTGTTCATTCAATTAATGTCCATTTAATGACTGGATTCTATTTACAGATCACTGTGCTATGTTCTTAGAAGGCACACAATTAACATAAGATACATTTTTTCCCATGTACAAGTGGTGACAGGATAGCTGGGGTGACATGAAGAAATAAAATTTTATAAAATGCATAAAGCATTAAGTAAATTTATTTTGATAAAAAAAAAAAACACAGAAACTCCCTCTGGCTAGTTTTTTATTCATTGAATTGATGGCTAACTACAAGATAAGTTCATTTGCAAGAAGTGAGAATTATGAGACCAGAATTAAGATGAACACCTGGTACTCAAAATAACTTATAAGTCATTAAAAGAGACTTAATAGATGTCACTATAAGATAACAGGAGAAACTGAGTTTGAAACAGTATCAAAAAATAAGTACGATAGATAGAACTGTTATCAGGGACAGGAGGAGGAAAAGGAAGCCATATACAAAACAGCATGAAGGATTAGAAGGAAGAGAGAGATTTCAGAATAATTTGGAATATCTTGTCAGTAGACAGTAAAGTCCTGAATTGCAGTCTGATCAAAGCGGTATTTGAAGAAAGGGTAAGTGATGCCCAACCTGAGTGACAATGACAGTTAACTGTGACCATCTCAGATATGCCTTTTAGATGTACTAATCCTAGGTGACATAGGTTCATATAAATTTTATAACAACTCCAGGAACCATAATTATGTTAAATAACTAGAATCTAAAAAAGTATTTGCATACAGGCCATTGAATTGATATAAAGTTGTTTAACTTCAAAATAAGCCAAATGCTTCCAAATGACTGCTTATCTCTAAAATTTTGGTTTTTCTTCTGTATAAAATCAGGATATAAAGAGGTATGAATTGGGTGAAAGTGACATTTTTGATATATAAAGATAAAAACATTTGGAGAGTGGAGGAATCTCCTGTTTCAACTCAGTTTGATATGCGGCATTAAATATGACCCCAAGACTTTCACCCCTGATGTGCATATCTTATATAATCTTTGCTTGAGGGTCGGTGGGTGGGCCCGACGCAATCAAGTAATCTTTTTCAAATATGGTGTAGAGTTCAGACATAGCAAAAGTCAACAAACTACCACGTTGTGAAAAGAGCCACACGTTTGGGAATGGCAGGTGGTCTCTAGGATCTGATAAGGGCACCCAGTCTACAGTCAGCAGGAAAGTACTGACCAAGTTCTACAAATAGAACCAATTCTGCCAACAATCAGCAAACTTGGAAGAGATCGAGCCTCAGATGAGATTGCATCCCTGTTCAATCTCTTGATTTTGGCCTTTGGAGACCAGTCTGTGCCCAGACTCCTGATCCATAAACACCGTCATATAATAAATGGGTAGTGTTTTAAGTCACTAAGTTGTTGGTGATTTGTTACACAGCTGTAGAAAACTACTGCTCCTGGTATCATTATTAAATAATTGACCTTGAACAAGTTCTTTTACCCTCTCTGTGTCTCAGTTTTCTCACCTGTATGCTAAAATAAGGTTTAAGACTCATACCTGCCCTAGATTTAAAAATTCTATAGATGGAGCTACTTATTCATTGTTAGACTGTAGCCTTGGAAGAGAATAAAGTACTCTGGAATCAACCAGGAGTAAGCTCACCACCTTGCTCTTATTGACATTTCATTATATACAACGTGCTGATGAGAGGTGAAGTAAATACTGGCTTTGGTCTCTTGTTTGTACATTTAATCGTTCCATGAGAGGCTAATAACAGACCAGGAATGAACACATAACTCAAAATATTCAAATGCTCTGAATGGTCTATTCATTTTATACTAATTATTATAAGGGAAATTTCCACTGATATTCCAAGAGACCTTTCTATCAAAAAGAGATCAGGAAAGTGTTTAATATCTTGATTCACTAAAACTTTAACATCAGGCATGATTTGGGATGTATTGTCTTTACAGGACACACATCCTGTTATTATTATTCACTTTGGCCATGTGGTTGATAATTTTAAGTAACTATGTTCATGAACAGAGTGTATTTCAGTATGAAATGTAATGAATGTTATACATAAACTAAGATTTTTCCAACATTTTATGGAAAAATCTCACTATGTGCAAGTTGTGTTATTATTTTATGTATAACAGGAAAATGCTTATCTGAGAATAAGCCCAAATTCATTCCTATGATATCAGAAAACTGAGTCAGGCCACTGAATCAGTACAGCTGAACTGAAAAAGCAACTATTTCTGGGATCAAGAAATAACAGAATAAACGTGAAATTTGGTAATTGCTATTTTTCCTTGAAATATGTTATAACCCAGACTGGTTGTGATGTAGCAAATAAAAATGTTATCCACTCTTCCAGTGTAGAATTACTTATGTGTTAGCCATAAGAATATAACAATGGGCTTAAGAACATAATAATAGGCTTATTGCATTTACTTAATAATTTAACAAAGTTTTTTTCCAAAAACTGACACAAACTGGTATAATGAAAATAGTTTGCAGCAGAGATCACAGATTCATTATCCTATCCACCATATATGGCTATTTAACTTTGGATAAGGTACTACTTATTTTGCCTACACACTCTACAATATGGTCTGAGTTCTAACAGCATTACAATGACCTTACGAATGAGCAAATATTTTGATTGATGCACAGAAAGCATAGGTGATAATTAATAAATAACTAATTAACTCATTTCTTTGTTCATTCAATTAATGTCCTTTTAATGACTGGATTCTATTTACAGATCACTGTGCTATGTTCTTAGAAGGCACACAATTAACATAAGATACATTTCTTCCCATGTACAAGTGGTGACAGGGTAGCTGGGGTGACATGAAGAAATAAAATTTTATAAAATGCATAAAGCATTAAGTAAATTTATTTTGATAAAAAAAAAAAAAACACAGAAACTCCCTCTGGCTAGTTTTTTATTCATTAAATTGATGGCTAACTACAAGATAAGTTTATTTGCAAGAAGTGAGAATTATGAGACCAGAATTAAGATGAACACCTGGTACTCAAAATAACTTATAAGTCATTAAAAGAGACTTAATAGATGTCACTATAAGATAATAGGAGAAACTGAGTTTGAAACAGTATCAAAAAATAAGTACGATAGATAGAACTATTATCAGGGACAGGAGAAGGAAAAGGAAGCCATATACAAAACAGCATGAAGGATTAGAAGGAAGAGAGAGATTTCAGAATAATTTGGAATTGAAAGAGATTGTTTTAAGAAAAATGTAGTCAAAAGTAACCAAATTCTGCAAGGAAGTTTAGCAGGAAGAAGATTGGAAAGCATCAATAATTTAGAAGAAAAA
>NW_011888799.1:10810917-10813338 GCF_000151845.1 Pteropus vampyrus
GAACTGGTAATCATTTCAACACTAATAAACACTCAGCTGAATATTTTGACATGGATTTCCTGATGGATGACTACATGCCCAACACTGAATTCGGTTCATCTCTTTTTTGAAAACACAAGCTTTTCTCTTTTATTTATGATACTTCTAGTCAGCCAGTTCTAAATTGGGATCATTTTGATCATTTCTTTTTTGCTTCTTACATTCAATCAGTTGCCAAATCTGATTATTCCACATTCACAGTATCTCACCATTCACTATACGTTTTCTCATTTCTACTGACACTATCCCAGTTTGAGTCCCCGATATCTTTTGCTAATGTTGTTCAATGAACTTCTATATAACATTGCAATTCAACTATAAAAAGTGAACTCTTCTTGTAGAGTTTTACTTTAACATTTACAACATAGTATAAAATATGTAGTTATTAACATAAAATTAATTTTTTTACAACATTAGTATTTTACTTCCTCTGTTCCTCTCATTTCCTTATCTCAGAAGTGCCAATTGACAGTGACACTAAATTGTAGAAATTCAAAGCTTGGTAAAATTTTCTCAGCTCTTCCAAATTATCCATTAAGTTTAATTTTTTACTGATATAGCATAATGTTAAAATATTACCAAAAGGAGTTGTTGATGAAACTATGATTTGACGGACTTAGTAGAGAACATTTTATTGCAACTATTATCATATACATCTTTCTAAAATATTTTCTAACTCACATATTCATCATAAAGATAGCAACTCACAAAAAGTTTGTACAAAGCTATTATGTTGCATGAATTAAATAAAATAAAATAATATAATACTGTTGTCATATGAAATGTTTTCATCATCCTGTGTAGCCCAAAGTGTATATTTCTTTATGAACAAGTGTTTTCATTCTCGAAAATAAAATCAGTTACTGAGTTTTAAAATTTTGATTCAATATTCAAATATCATATAAAATTTGATAAATGTCCCTGTAAAACTAGTATCATTTAATAATAACAGTTCACTTTATAAAGATCACAATCTTAAATGTGATTGAACCTAATAAATAAGAATACTGAAATAGAGAAATTAAATTAGTTAAGTGACAATAAACCACCATATATCAAAGCAGATTTTATGCAGCTAGAGCAGTGCTTAAAGAAAAAATTAAAACTCTTAAATGGCTATATTATATGTGAGCTCTGAAGAATATATATAAAAAGTATAAAAGTGTAAAGCATAGAATACGGACAAGCAATAAAAAACAAAGTCAAAAAGTGAGTGAAAACAGTAAACTAATGCATAAACCTACATGAGACTGATTTAAAAAGGAGAAAACTTTAAATCATAGATATTAAGTGAAATAGGATATCACTCATGGTATCAGAGGAAATAGGATATCCTACAAACATTTAAAGATGATAGAATATATACTTTATACAAATAAATTTAACAGAAGAAATGAACAAATTCCCAGAGAAACATAAAAAAACAAAACAAAAAAACCTGATAATAGAAGGAACATAAAATAACATTACAGTTATTTAAAACATTAAAACCATAAGAAAAAAATAATAAATGAAAATAATGAAAATCTCTAGTTCTAGATAGAATTTCTCAAAAAAAGGGGGGGGATATATATGTATCAAAACCATCAAATACCTAGTAATATATCTATTTAAAGATGTGAAAGTTCTCTTTCGCAACTTTAAAAAACATTTAGACTTAATGCAGAAATATGCCATGTTCATGTATGGGAAAACTGAACTCTGAGGATTCGGTTCTCCTTGAGCTCACGTTTATCTTCGACTTTCTGTAGTTTGAAGATAATAGGCCTAGATGCAGCTTTTTTTGGCTTTTATCCTGCTTGGTGTTCCCTCTTCTTAGATCTGTGGTTTGATCTAATATTAATTTGGGGAAATTCTCCATCATTATTGTTCAAATATTTCCTCAGTTCCTTTCTTTCTGATATTCTCATTATGCATATGTTATGCTCACTGTAGTTATCCTATAGTTTTTGGATATTCTATATTTTTGCAGTTTCTATTTTCTTGCTTTTTAGTTTTTGAGAATTCTATTGATATATTCTCTAGGTCAGAGATTCTTTCCTCAGCCTTGTTCAGTTTACCAATGATCCCATCAAAGGCATTCTTCATTTCTGTTACAGTGTTTTTTAACCTCTAACATTTCCTTTGTTTTTTTCCTAAGGAGTTCTACCTTTCTGCTCACACTGCCTATCTGTTTTTGCATGCTGTCTACTTTATCCATTAGAACTTTTAGCATAACAAACATAGTTGCTTTAAATTTCCCAGTCTGATAATTCCAACATTCCTGCCATGTCTGCTTCTGATGCCTGCTCTGTTTCTTCTTGTGTTTTTTGGTTTTTGTAAGCATTGTCATGTTTCTTGATAGCCAGACATGATGTACTAGGTGAAAGGAACTCCCATACA
>NW_011888799.1:10813388-10818926 GCF_000151845.1 Pteropus vampyrus
TTTAGCAGGAAGAAGATTGGAAAGCATCAATAATTTAGAAGAAAAAGCCTAAAAAATGAAGAAGTCATCCTGTCCTCCCATATCAATTACAGTAGACCAAAAGCTGATTAGAGTATAGCATAGAGGTTAAAGCTGGAAACACACGATTAAAAAACTGAGTGTTAAAGATAAACAGGTTTTCTTCCCCTTTCTCTGCTAGATGTGGAACATATGAATATGCTTGAAGTCAGAGACACTGGAAAGTGAAAAACTATGCATAACAGAGAAAAGGAAGAATAAGAACCATGATGATTTTTTTGTGTGTGTGTGAATGATATAAGATCAAGATTTTTGGATATATTACATTGGCTGTTGTTAGAATTAAGTGAAATGAGGCAACACAAAATAGCACAGTGTCAAACACAGAGAAGCCATTTAATAAAGGAAAACAGATTATTATTCTTTATTTTCTCAGTCTGATCCTTTAATATGTAAATCCTGATGTCTTACATCATTTATCATGCTGTAGTCTATATTATCCATTCCATGGATACAAGGTAAGAAGGGCTAACCAAGAGCCTTATCTACACACATACAAAAATACATGATAATTCTTGATCAGTAACACAGATTGACTCACAGTCTTTTATTAAACTATTTTAAAATCTAAAAAATTCAAAAATATTGCCTGTTGCAGGATAGCAAAGGGCTCAATAAGTGAGATGGCATTAGTATGAACCTACCAGTGGTTAAATCTATAAGAATCTTGATTTCACCCAGACGATTCATTTCATACCCCACAAAAAAACCAGTTCTCTAATGTTTTCCAGAAATTCCAGGGATTCTGGCAAGAGATAAAGACATAAATAATCTGGGTTATCAAAGCCTAAAAACTGGTGCAACAACAGAAGTTTCAGTTAAAAAAATGTTCAGAACGGTCAGACCTTTGGTTTACTTTTACAGTCTTCAGAAACCTGATTCTGTTCATCTGTGAGGATATTTTCCCCACATTAAAAATAATTTTGAAACTCTACTTTTAAATACATCATCTCCAAGTCATTTTAAAAAAATCTATGATTGGCTGCAGACAGAACTAACCTATAATCAAAATCAGAACTGGTAATCATTTCAACACTAATAAACACTCAGCTGAATATTTTGACATGGATTTCCTGATGGATGACTACATGCCCAACACTGAATTCGGTTCATCTCTTTTTTGAAAACACAAGCTTTTCTCTTTTATTTATGATACTTCTAGTCAGCCAGTTCTAAATTGGGATCATTTTGATCATTTCTTTTTTGCTTCTTACATTCAATCAGTTGCCAAATCTGATTATTCCACATTCACAGTATCTCACCATTCACTATACGTTTTCTCATTTCTACTGACACTATCCCAGTTTGAGTCCCCGATATCTTTTGCTAATGTTGTTCAATGAACTTCTATATAACATTGCAATTCAACTATAAAAAGTGAACTCTTCTTGTAGAGTTTTACTTTAACATTTACAACATAGTATAAAATATGTAGTTATTAACATAAAATTAATTTTTTTACAACATTAGTATTTTACTTCCTCTGTTCCTCTCATTTCCTTATCTCAGAAGTGCCAATTGACAGTGACACTAAATTGTAGAAATTCAAAGCTTGGTAAAATTTTCTCAGCTCTTCCAAATTATCCATTAAGTTTAATTTTTTACTGATATAGCATAATGTTAAAATATTACCAAAAGGAGTTGTTGATGAAACTATGATTTGACGGACTTAGTAGAGAACATTTTATTGCAACTATTATCATATACATCTTTCTAAAATATTTTCTAACTCACATATTCATCATAAAGATAGCAACTCACAAAAAGTTTGTACAAAGCTATTATGTTGCATGAATTAAATAAAATAAAATAATATAATACTGTTGTCATATGAAATGTTTTCATCATCCTGTGTAGCCCAAAGTGTATATTTCTTTATGAACAAGTGTTTTCATTCTCGAAAATAAAATCAGTTACTGAGTTTTAAAATTTTGATTCAATATTCAAATATCATATAAAATTTGATAAATGTCCCTGTAAAACTAGTATCATTTAATAATAACAGTTCACTTTATAAAGATCACAATCTTAAATGTGATTGAACCTAATAAATAAGAATACTGAAATAGAGAAATTAAATTAGTTAAGTGACAATAAACCACCATATATCAAAGCAGATTTTATGCAGCTAGAGCAGTGCTTAAAGAAAAAATTAAAACTCTTAAATGGCTATATTATATGTGAGCTCTGAAGAATATATATAAAAAGTATAAAAGTGTAAAGCATAGAATACGGACAAGCAATAAAAAACAAAGTCAAAAAGTGAGTGAAAACAGTAAACTAATGCATAAACCTACATGAGACTGATTTAAAAAGGAGAAAACTTTAAATCATAGATATTAAGTGAAATAGGATATCACTCATGGTATCAGAGGAAATAGGATATCCTACAAACATTTAAAGATGATAGAATATATACTTTATACAAATAAATTTAACAGAAGAAATGAACAAATTCCCAGAGAAACATAAAAAAACAAAACAAAAAAACCTGATAATAGAAGGAACATAAAATAACATTACAGTTATTTAAAACATTAAAACCATAAGAAAAAAATAATAAATAAAAATAATGAAAATCTCTAGTTCTAGATAGAATTTCTCAAAAAAAGGGGGGGGATATATATGTATCAAAACCATCAAATACCTAGTAATATATCTATTTAAAGATGTGAAAGTTCTCTTTCGCAACTTTAAAAAACATTTAGACTTAATGCAGAAATATGCCATGTTCATGTATGGGAAAACTGAACTCTGAGGATTCGGTTCTCCTTGAGCTCACGTTTATCTTCGACTTTCTGTAGTTTGAAGATAATAGGCCTAGATGCAGCTTTTTTTGGCTTTTATCCTGCTTGGTGTTCCCTCTTCTTAGATCTGTGGTTTGATCTAATATTAATTTGGGGAAATTCTCCATCATTATTGTTCAAATATTTCCTCAGTTCCTTTCTTTCTGATATTCTCATTATGCATATGTTATGCTCACTGTAGTTATCCTATAGTTTTTGGATATTCTATATTTTTGCAGTTTCTATTTTCTTGCTTTTTAGTTTTTGAGAATTCTATTGATATATTCTCTAGGTCAGAGATTCTTTCCTCAGCCTTGTTCAGTTTACCAATGATCCCATCAAAGGCATTCTTCATTTCTGTTACAGTGTTTTTTAACCTCTAACATTTCCTTTGTTTTTTTCCTAAGGAGTTCTACCTTTCTGCTCACACTGCCTATCTGTTTTTGCATGCTGTCTACTTTATCCATTAGAACTTTTAGCATAACAATCATAGTTGCTTTAAATTTCCCAGTCTGATAATTCCAACATTCCTGCCATGTCTGCTTCTGATGCCTGCTCTGTTTCTTCTTGTGTTTTTTGGTTTTTGTAAGCATTGTCATGTTTCTTGATAGCCAGACATGATGTACTAGGTGAAAGGAACTCCCATACACAGGCTTTTAGTAATGTGGTGGTGAGGTGTGGTGGTGATGCGTAGAGGGAGGGGAAGGTGTTCTGTAGTCCTTTGGTTAGGCCTTTTAGTAATCCTGTGCCTCTGAACTGTGAATTTCACAAGTGTTTCCTCCCTTCCCTTCCCTTCCCTTCTTCCCTTCCCTTCCCTTCCCTTCTTTCCTTCCCTTCCTCCCCTCCCCTCCCCTCCCTTCCCTTTCTTCCCCCTTAGTTCAGACAGAATAGCTGCAGCTGGATGAAATTGAGTGTTTCCCTTCTCCAGGTTAATTAAGTTGTAATAATACCCCTAAATTTAGGCTCTGCTTATAGTTTCCCCTGAGGGCAGGCCTTGTTAAGAAGAATAGAGTTCTGGTGTATTTAAAAAGGAATCGTTTACCCCTCCCTTTGCCAGAAGCCTGAGGATTTTTCTTCACTATTTTTTGTAAGCAGGTGGTCAATCTTTTAGAGGTAAAATTCACAGTATGATGAGTTCCCCTTATGACTGGGTCACCCTATAGTTTTTAACTTCCAGATTTGTCTACCCTAAGCCTTGGATGACTTGTCAGTTACAGTTCAGGCTTTCTTCCCTGGGCACTGGTTTCCCCAAGGGTTCAGTTTGTGAGTTTCTGCTCTGGTAAGCCATAATTCACTGTATTCACTTCTCTGTCTTCTCAGTATTAGGAGCCACTATTTTCCTTGTCTCCTCCCCTCTCTTATGGGATCCGAGAAGAGTCATTTTCCAGTCTGTTCAGCTTTTTACTTCTTATTAGGATGGAGTGGTGACTTCCAAGCCTCTTACATGCAGAACCCCAAAACTTGATTCAATCTATTTTATACAAAGTTTATATGTGAAAATAGATGGTGTTTAAAGCAGAGAAGGTGGAATAATTGAATAATTAAATAAAAAAATGATAATTCTACTTCATTTTATATATAAAAGTTATTTTGAAATTACTCATGGGCATATATACAAAGCAAAAACTATAGTTTTCTTTAAAACACACACACACACACACACACACACACACACACACACATACAGGATATTATCATTGTGACCTTGTGGGTTTTCCAAGAGAATGTTTCAAAACAGGTCAAAGAAAATAAAGAAACGAAATAGATTCCAATAATTTAGACCCTATGCAAATTAAAATTTATTTGTTAAAATGTTACGAAAATGAATAAGCAACCAACAAACTGGATGTGTGATGTATGGTAATCAAGACTATAAAATATTTTATAACTCAATAATGAGAATAATGAGACACAAAACTCAACTAAAGAAAGTATGGTAAAGATGAACAGTTCTCAAAAAAAGAGAGATGAACGGCCAATAAGTACATGAAAAGGTACTCCACATCATTAGTCACCAATGAAATGAAAACTGAAGCCACTAGAGACACAATTTGCAACAACTAGAAAGGATAAAATCAAAATACTGCAAAATACTAAATGTTGATGAGGGTAATAACCAATTGTAACTCACTACTTCCTAATGAGTACCTAAAATGGTGTAACTATTTGGAAACCATTTATCATTTTCTTATGAAAATTCAATATACAATTATGACTTGAAATTCCACTCCTATTTACCCAAGAGGAACAACATGTACATATTAGCCCCAAACTAGAAATAAACCTTATTCATAATAGCTCCCAAATTAGGAAAAAAATCCATCAACAAATGTATTAAAATATATATAAATATGTATATTATATATATTCATGCCATAGAATCTTACTAAATAAAAAATGGATTAACAACACATAAAAAAAGCATGAAAAAAATCTCAAAAACTTTACATCGAGGGTAAGAATCCAGACTATATTAACCACTGTATAATTCCATTTATGATAATTTCAAGAATAGAAAAACCCAATGTTTGCCTCTGGGGTAGAGGGTATTGACTGGAAAATTATAACAAGACTCCCTGGTAGGAGGAAAATGTTCTATATGGGGATTATTACATGGGTACTGATAATTGTTGGACTTCATAGAACTAGGCACTTAAGATTCGTGTATTTTATT
>NW_011888799.1:10820006-10827055 GCF_000151845.1 Pteropus vampyrus
TTCAAACATTATTTTTAAAGCATGAAATAACTATTGTGTAAGATTAAATGAATACTAATCAAGATAAAAGTTCACCTATCTCAATACTAATATATTTACAGAATGACTTTTGGGCTTGAGTCAAATTGTGTTACCAACAATATATCCTTTTGTAAATATTTTAACTTCCAATTCTGTCAGGCATAAAAGTGGAAAAGACAGGGATCTGAATTTTGCCTCATTTGCTAATTATTTACTAGATATATATCCACTTATAAGTTACTGACAGAGATGAGCCTTAGATTTCAACATCAATATGAGAACTAAATCGACCTCACTGAAGTGTTGTGAAGATTAAATTAGATCCAGTAAATTGCTGATTAAACATTAGGTACTCCAGAAAAATAAAACCATCCCCCTCCTTTCTTCTCTATTAAGATGCTTCATAGTATTGTATTATTGTTTCTACGTGTGTTTTTGTGATTTTTAAATGGTCATATAGTCTTAAGCATTCATAGGGAATGATTACATATATATGACAAAACATTAAAAGCTAAGTTGGTTTTGTCCCTTACTCTGCCTAAAATCAATGGTTTTCTGTATTGATTTCTAGTTCATATCTCTACAAGAAACATGAATCACCAATTCCAACATGGAATATGATAACCCTACAATATTAATTTATTTTTAATTCCAAAACAACTATTTGCCCTTTAGAACTTTAAGAGATAAAGGATGCCACAAAATTGAAGATGGGATAAAGTAATAACATGAGCTAACAGTTACATGGTGTTTATTATGTGCCAGGCATCCTTATAAAAGTGCTACCTACACTACTTTAATCCTCATACCAAATATATGAATTACATACTTATTTTTATGTAACAATATATCATACATATCAATTCTTATCACATAGTTTTAGCTTATGTTTAATAAAGCATTATTAAATTTTATAAAAAAAATACAATAGGTTGTTATCTAGTCTTCCATTGCTAGGATTTAAGCATTGTAAATAGAGGATAAATATGTTCTGCTTGATACATTTCAAATATTACTCTACTATGTGAAGACTGAATTGTAAGGGCCAAGTGTGGAAAACAGAGAATAGTGTTTGAAGGCTATTGTATTAATCCAGTCAAGAGATGATGGTGGCTAGAACTATGATGGTTTTAGCAGTAGAGATGGTGAGAAGAGATAAGATTTGAAATATTTTGGTGTTAGAGTACACAAGACTTATTGGCAGATTTAATATGGCTGCATCAGAAATAAAACAAAAATGTTTAGGATTTTCCCTGAGCAATTATACAGATAATGGTACTATTTAGTTATAAAGAGGAGGCTTCTGGGGACCAGGTCACCTTTGCTTTGGTCAGCTTGTTTGAGATACTAAAAACTTAAGAGGAAATGTCATGGAGGCAAATGGGCATGTGAGTCTGGGTTTTCAGAGAGAATCCAACCATGCGAATGGGAAAAGGTATTTTACCATCATATCAGTGTAACTAAGTAAGATCACCTAGGGAGAGAATGTAGATAGAGATGAGAGGAAAACAACAATCACAACAAAGTAGGACACAGATCTAAAAGGAAGAAGTTAACACCAAATATCACTGACAGAGGGCTTCCAGTGACACAGAGCATTTGGCTTTTAACTAGGATCAAAATCTTAAGGTAGACCCTTAAATACTTATACAGAATATTATGAAGATTTCCTAGATCCTTGTAATTTATAACACCTCAACTCCATTTACATTGAAGTCATACCATAATCCCTAGTTGCTTCTTCAGGCTTCCTGTAAAATGCCATTATGTTCAGAACTCACAGCTCTTGTTTCTATTTTTTTAAATAGAAGAAACTTGAGGATTTGAAAATGTTGCTCACTTCCCTTGAACACTAGGTATTTTGTCTGTGATAAAAAAAAAAAAATGGCATTTTGAGAGGACTTGATTTCCAACTAGAGTATAATTTCTCAACTCTAATATAAAAATCTGCTTAAAGACAAATCTGTTATTTAATAATGGAATTCAACTTAAATGCTATTTGCATTGAAATCAAATCTGCTTAATGCCTCCTTACCAAGAAATTTGGATCCGGAGGTACATAAAACCTATGACCAAAGAGTAAGCTTTTCTGCTTTTCCTTCCCCATTTATTTTATTGTGTAAATGCCAGATTTTTTCACCCATAATTTGAACGTGGAAAGTCTATGGAAATTATCCTTTTACACTCATCAAAGAAAAGGAGTAAAGTTAACTTTCTTTTTTGTAAGCTGAAAATATTACCTATAATTATTTTGGCTATTTGAATCATGATAAAAACTTACTTTTAGCCTAGATTATTCCCTAATTAATGTTTTAGATTTATATTCCCATTTTAGTCAGGAGGATTGGTTCCTACATGATACAGTGTTTTTTAAAGATCCAGTCTGGCCGCATCAGATTACTTCAATAGACACATTTAGAGGATGGAACTCTGGATCTGATAGTGTTGAATGGAATTATTTTGCAGAAAATTTTGGACAATAGGGTACAATAGGTGTAGAAAGTAATGTTAGAATATTCTGTACCCACCCTGTGCTCTATGGCATATTTCAAGGGAATAGTAGTGTGATCCTAAATCTTTAAATCCATAAATTTGAATTTACGAAAAACTTTTAGGTGTTCAGTTGTGTTTTTCACACTGCTTAAATGTAGAACATTCAGATGTTTACTTTTGCTCATTTTTTTTTATCATATGCATGTTTCATTTGACCTGCAATATCATTCTAAACTAACTACTGTTTCTTTAAATCAGCTTTATCGCAGAAGATTCATGCTCAATTTGGTAGTCCGCACAAAGTTACTACCTATTCTTCTACCTTCTCATAATAACCAGATACACCAAAAGTTCAAGGAAGTTCTGTGTTGAGATCTACTTAGTGTCTTAAATATATTGAGAAAAACATCTTCTGATTTACTTCAAGTCTCTCAACTATAATTCTAACACAAATTGGCTAATACTTCCATGACAAAGAATTGTCTGATTCTGCTTATAGTATAAATCACTATTTCTTTTTCCACGTATTTCAGTAATTTTTCATTTCCTGACCAACAAGAGCAGTTGTCTAAAGCACTCCGTATAGGCCACAAGGAATCAAATGTCAGGTATGAGGGCAAGAAGAATCTTAGAGAGGTAAATAAAAGGGGTTAGAAAATGAACAAGAAACACATTTTCACGCTAAAGTCATAGGACAGTTAAAAAGTTTAATCTAAAATCTCTTAACTAAGTCAAAATTATTCTATTTGCTTTTAGTGAGATTCCTTAGTCCTAGGTAAAGTTCAAGAGGTCCTCTCAATTGTGCGTGGCAGACATGCTGTGCCCATAGAGAACTTCACCTGCGGCAGATCGATTTTGACAACCTGGAGTTAAAGAATGAAAAATTAGACTGAAAGAATATACAAATATCTATATATTATTAAAATAATTATTCTATATTATTTTTTTCTGTAATTCATATATGCATAATTGGTTATTGAACTATTATGGAAAACATGATTTAGTTTGGGGTTTTGTGAAAAGGAAGGTAAACACCTTTGATGGCATACAACCTTCTAGTTCAGAGGTCAGCAACTATGGTCCAAGGTTCCAACCTGACCCCTGGAATGCTTTTATTTGGCCTGTGAGCTAAGATTTTTTTTAAATTATTTTTTAAAACTTATAAAAAACAATAAAGAGAAAAAGAGAAAAAATGAATATATGAGAAAGACAGCATGTGGCCTATAAAGCCTTAAATATTTGCTAAATGGTCATTTGCAAAAAAATGTTTGCCAACCTTTGCTCCAATTCATTATTTAATGGCATTTAAATTGTTTTTATTTAGAGCTAGAGTTCCAGGTATTTTTGCATGCAAACACAAATATACACGATTGTTTGAATCCTTACTGTATTCATATACAGATTCGTGAAATCCCAATTATAGTCCTAATTTACTACTGACAGACACAGGTATAAATAGGTACAGACACTCAAATATTAAATGCAAGCCGGGTTGCTGGCGGATACAAGGTTATTTCACCTGGCAATGGAAAAGAAGTCCCCATCAATGCTAAAGACTCACCATTCACATTCCAGTCACTAATTAACCCCTAATAAATATATAATTTTGCATTTTATATTGTTTTTCTTAAGGTTTTTCCTCTGTTTTTGCAACGCCTCCCCTCCCCTCCAAAAAAATTACTTGTATCTCCTCTGCCAATAAAAGCAAGGATTATCTTCTGAGTCTTAAGGATGAGAACTCAGCATTTTCTGTTTAGGACGAGATGAAGTGCTGCCTCTTTAATTGGCAGAAGCATGTAGAAGGAGCATATCTTTAATATAGTGTTAGGGTATCTCATTTACACCCTGCCTGACATCATCTAGCACTGAAATAGTATCATCCACCACACATTTCTCACAGTGATGGCTCTCCTTGCCAGATGAGAAAAAGTATAATTATAGCCCCTTTGCCTCACTTCATCTCCAGCAACGCTGGGTAGGTCTGCAGGATCCCCTCAGCCTGGAGCAAAATATTGTCCCCGGGTGGAGAGAAGAGGATCACACTGCTCTCAGGGTGTGTAAGTCCAAATAAAGCTGGCTTTTGGACTACTCCAGGGGCAAAAAGGCTGCTGGCCAGGCTGCGCTTGATCTTGGCCAGGCTGCAGCTGGGAGCGAACAATTACTCCAGGTCGCCCTCGGGCTGTAAGAAGTTGAGGGCTGAGACTAAAGTTGACGGTCAGGACTGCAGGCACCTTGAGGAAAAAGACCAGACCAGTGCCGGCTCAAGCACAAGCCCAGCCAGTGGCAGAACGACCAGGGACCGCTGCGAAGCCCCTGCTACAGAATCCTCCACCAGGTCTAGCACAGTGACAGGGGCAGCACAAGACCCCCTCCACTCTTCATGAGGGCCACTACACTGTCGCCAAGCCTCCGCCACCCTAGCGGTCCACACCAACCCCTCCCAGTTCGGCATCAGCTTCAGCTCTCTCAAGCACTCGCTTTGCCAAGTGTTTTCCAAGGCGCACGCATTCCCTGCTCTAAACTTTTCCAAACACTGCAGCAAGTGTTACAAGTCAGCAAATACGGAAAGCGGGCAGCTTCTGGCCTGCCTACCACTACTCCTGGCGCCCCTTTCCCAATTCTGCAGCTCTCCCTGTGCAAGCGGGTGAGTTCCATCTCTAAACCTTCATCTGAATGCAGCCCCCACCCACTCCACCTGGACCCCAGCCTCTTTGGTGGAGGAGGCTCATGCAGGAGTCCTTACACCATGTAGATTTCCTCTCAGCCCTGACGAATTGCAGTTCCTAACTAGAGCTGTAAAAATGCAACTTGAATGTTTTCCACTGGCTAGGTCAGAGAGGGGTGGGCGGTGAAAAGGGAGAAACACCTTCCTTAAAAGTGTGTGTGTGTGTCCATCCGTCCATCCTCACCTCTACCTTGGCAAGAGAATGGAGGAGGAAGTGAGATGATGATGGCTCAACAAGATTGGAGCTACTTTGAGCCAGAGAAGCTGGCAGAGGGTGGCTTTGAGAAGACAGCTTTGAACACCTTCCAATATCTCTTTATACACTAATTCTGTTTTGATTTGATGACAAGAAGCAGAGAGGGTTATGCTGCATTTCTAACAAATCGGTGGTCACGGGTTCTTTGTGTTCTATCTCTCAAAACCTGCACCTGCAGGCTTCAGAGAAGCAGAATCTCTGTGGGGCCCCTGGAATTTTCCCAAGAGAGGGGCTGGAGAGGCAACCTTGACTATGCCAGCTAGTTCCCCCCTCACTGAAAGTTCAAATGTATGTGGTCCACCTTACTCATTCTTTATGCTCTTCAAAACTGAAATAAATAAATAAATAAATAAAGTTCTTACATTCATAGCAGCACTATTCACAGTGGCCAGGACATGGAAGCAACTGAAGTGCCCTACAATAGATGATTGGCTAAAGAAGCCGTGGTGCATATATACAATGGAATATTACTCGGCCATAAGAAGAGATGGAATACTGCCATTTGCGACAACATGGATGGACCTCGAGATAATCATGCTAAACAAAATAAGCCAGGCAGAAAAAGTTAAAAATCACATGATATCACTTATATGTGGGATATAAACCTAAAAGCAACAAATGAACAGGACAAATAGAGACTCATGAACATAGACAATAGACTAGTGGTTACCAGAGGGTAGGAGGTAGGGGAGGAGGGAAGAGGTAGACTGGGTAAAGGGGGTCAAATATAGAGGGTTGGAGGACGGTGAAGTGGGTAAAGGGGATCAAATATATGGTAGCTGAAGAAAACTGGACTTTGGGTGGCAATCACACAATAGAATATATAGATGTAAAATTATAATGTACACCTGAAAATTATATAATTGTATTAACCAATGTTACCCCAATAAATTTAATAAAAAAAAGAAAAAGAAAAGAAATAGTTCTTAAAACTGAACCATTATCTCAAGGTGTAATGGGTTCTCTCCTGTCTCCCATCAAATCTGACTCCCTAGACTTGGGTAGAGGAACACTTTTGAGAGGCTGAGCTCCTTCTCTTCTTCGAGGTGAAATCCAACTGCAAACTGGCTACATTCTGGTTATATACATTGGTTGTTTCTCCAAAGGGAAGAGAGTAGTGAAAAAGAGGCTCACAATTGCATTTGACAGAAGAGGGAAATGTGATATATCCTATGGAAAGGAAAAAAATAAAACTTCTAGAGAGCTCAGTTACTTCAACCTTGGTAGAAATATCTTTAAAGTGCTAGAAAGGTGTATTCTGGGCATTTGTGTATCCAGAAAGATTTGAACAATTTTAACCAATTTGAGGCACATATTGGTTCATTTTAATATTTTGTTTATATATTTGAAATTTCTTAAGATAACTAAAAACAAGAATATGTCTTTCTACATTTACACACACACACATACATAAACAACTACTCTTTAGTCCTTGGAATCTCACAAGTCCATGTTCTTTTAGAATAGAA
The DNA here is from genome assembly GCF_000151845.1 of Pteropus vampyrus. Lineage (NCBI taxonomy): Eukaryota > Metazoa > Chordata > Mammalia > Chiroptera > Pteropodidae > Pteropus > Pteropus vampyrus. The sequence continues at coordinate 10,826,971 of NW_011888799.1, forward strand.
AGATAAATTGAGATCAAAATCTAAGATTAGAAATAAACTGAACTCTTTAGCTCTTTCAAAGTTTCATACTAATATATTTCACTTA
>NW_011888799.1:10827105-10829167 GCF_000151845.1 Pteropus vampyrus
GCGATTGTCTCTTTTCCTGTTTGCCTTGTGTTCCTGCATCCTTGATTTCCAAGTATCTCTGGGAGCCTGAGTCTTGTTCAGCTCTCTCTGCCAGGCCTCTTCCTCTTACCATTTCTGCCAGCACGCATTTCTCATTCTGTTCTACACTTCTGCAACCAATGCTGTTGATGGGATTTCTATATTTTTTCCTCTTCTTAATTCTTTTTAGGATCTGATGGCTCATAGATTGCAAGAGCATGGGTGAAAAGAGATGGCTATAAAAATGAAAGACCTTGAAAAAAATCATGTACCTTCAATATATTCAACAAACATTTAATTTATTGTTTATACACTGTGTGAGAAGGCCTTGGGATGGAAAGAAGTAGTCAATATTCTCAGAGAATTTACAATAATGTTAAAATTCTGGGCTTCAGCTAATGGCCCAAATTTCAGTAGAAAGAAAGTAAAGGAGTCTCAGTATGAGTGATATAAGATTTACAGTTTAGAAATAAAAGGGTTGCTGCAATAAAAGAATGATCTGGAAAAGGAAAAACTGGAGGTAGGAGTGCCAGTATAGAGCCTACTGAATTAGTTTTGAAAAAAGACAATGGCTGAGGGAATTAGAGTAGATACAGAGAGAATCAAAAGGATGTGAGAGTTACATAATAGCAAAATGGACAGTACCTGATGATTAAACGTATGTACAATAAAAGTGAAGCACTGTAATTCTTGAATGCTCAATTTGCATATATGAAAATAAAAGCAGCATCACTAATATCCTAGCTCTGATTTTAATCATAGCAATAATACTGAGATATGAGAATAATGGACACTACAAGTAAACACACCTAGGTTAAAATATTAACTCATGTTTGTAAGTTGTGTAGCATAGGCTAAATTATGCAAATATTCTAATTCTCATTTTCCTCAGCCTTAAAATAGGTATAATAACAATATTTATGTCATAGGGTAATAATGAGGAATAAAAGGAGATAATATATTCAAAGAATTTAGTACAGTAAATGGCAGATGATACTCAAATATTTTAATTACTTTATTATTTTGCTATTGCCTTCTAGATACCTAATAGCTACAATGGGAAAAAGTATATACATAGGTGTACATATATATTATGAACTGTATATGTATATGTATATGTCAATATCAAATAGTTGATAAAATAACAAGCAAATATTTGATAAATAATGCATAAAAGATTAAAACAAAACTTGTCTATATATTTAATAGTTGTGCATAAGATATGTATAAACAGGTTTTTTAATTACTTTTAAGAATTTTATGGTTTGTTTAGAAAGCGTTTTAATTCCGAGAAGAGTTTTTGAGGACATAAACTAAGGACTGAAACTCACATTTGCTAAGTGTTTACCAGACACTGTACTCCTACTTCATACACATTACTTCATTTAATCCTTACCGAAATTCCCATTGCATGAATAATATTCAAATTTTTACAGATTTTTAAAAATTTGGTGGAAAGGTTCAGTTTACTTGCTATGGTCCCTTGGAGAGGGGAGATTCATAGCCAGTCTAATGCTCAAACCAGTGTTCTTTTCACTATATCAGAATGTATTAGAATAAAGTGACAGAAATTTCTGGTATATTATTTTCATACCTTTGTATAATAATTTTTCTCTCATATATTTTAAAATTGCTTAGCCATCTATCTAAGGTAAGTGTTTTCTGGACTCTGTCAGTTCAGCCTTTCGGCATAATTGCTGTTAAGGCAGCCAATTTGCAACAGGTGCCTCTTCAATCAGCAGTTTTCATGACTCAGCTTTTCAGAAAGTAAGCACAGCTGGAAGTGCTATAGCCATAAGACTTTGCAATGATAAAAGACAAAAAGTAGCCAAGATAATGAAAACCCATACATATTTCTTGCAATTGCCAACATTTTTTAGCACCTTACATTTATTAATGAATATATAATCCTGTCAGATTCCATTCAATTTCAACTACATCAGAGTGTCTGCCCTTCATCTGTACAAAGAAAACAGTTCAATTAATTATCAATGAGCACATGCAACTTTGTAACGACAGCACTCAAATATTTAGAGCAAAATTA
>NW_011888799.1:10829217-10831661 GCF_000151845.1 Pteropus vampyrus
CTAGCTCTGATTTTAATCATAGCAATAATACTGAGATATGAGAATAATGGACACTACAAGTAAACACACCTAGGTTAAAATATTAACTCATGTTTGTAAGTTGTGTAGCATAGGCTAAATTATGCAAATATTCTAATTCTCATTTTCCTCAGCCTTAAAATAGGTATAATAACAATATTTATGTCATAGGGTAATAATGAAGAATAAAAGGAGATAATATATTCAAAGAATTTAGTACAGTAAATGGCAGATGATACTCAAATATTTTAATTACTTTATTATTTTGCTATTGCCTTCTAGATACCTAATAGCTACAATGGGAAAAAGTATATACATAGGTGTACATATATATTATGAACTGTATATGTATATGTATATGTCAATATCAAATAGTTGATAAAATAACAAGCAAATATTTGATAAATAATGCATAAAAGATTAAAACAAAACTTGTCTATATATTTAATAGTTGTGCATAAGATATGTATAAACAGGTTTTTTAATTACTTTTAAGAATTTTATGGTTTGTTTAGAAAGCGTTTTAATTCCGAGAAGAGTTTTTGAGGACATAAACTAAGGACTGAAACTCACATTTGCTAAGTGTTTACCAGACACTGTACTCCTACTTCATACACATTACTTCATTTAATCCTTACCGAAATTCCCATTGCATGAATAATATTCAAATTTTTACAGATTTTTAAAAATTTGGTGGAAAGGTTCAGTTTACTTGCTATGGTCCCTTGGAGAGGGGAGATTCATAGCCAGTCTAATGCTCAAACCAGTGTTCTTTTCACTATATCAGAATGTATTAGAATAAAGTGACAGAAATTTCTGGTATATTATTTTCATACCTTTGTATAATAATTTTTCTCTCATATATTTTAAAATTGCTTAGCCATCTATCTAAGGTAAGTGTTTTCTGGACTCTGTCAGTTCAGCCTTTCGGCATAATTGCTGTTAAGGCAGCCAATTTGCAACAGGTGCCTCTTCAATCAGCAGTTTTCATGACTCAGCTTTTCAGAAAGTAAGCACAGCTGGAAGTGCTATAGCCATAAGACTTTGCAATGATAAAAGACAAAAAGTAGCCAAGATAATGAAAACCCATACATATTTCTTGCAATTGCCAACATTTTTTAGCACCTTACATTTATTAATGAATATATAATCCTGTCAGATTCCATTCAATTTCAACTACATCAGAGTGTCTGCCCTTCATCTGTACAAAGAAAACAGTTCAATTAATTATCAATGAGCACATGCAACTTTGTAACGACAGCACTCAAATATTTAGAGCAAAATTATATTTTTGAAAATGTCCTCCAAATCATTTTTTTATGTTAAATTTATTTCTAATGGATTTTTTTTTATTTCTGTCAAAGTAGAATTAAATAAATGCATAAGGGGCATGATGAAAAATAATTGTCATGTCCCACTTATTTCCAACAGCAATTCTTGCTCCCAAGAATAAATACTCTAATATTCTTAGACATTTGTTTGTTTAGTTACTGCCATATTGCTAAGTAATGGTATATTTTTATATTTATGCTCATTAATTTAGACCATTTCAACTATCTTTCTTTAGATAGCCCCAGATCTGGATCTAGTTTTTATTTTCCACATATTATAAACTTAATATTTTTTCCTTGCTTAAAATTTTAAGAAGATGCAGATAAAATACTATTATGACAATGAAGACTGTCATTTCTTGGTACCCTGTATATTCAAAGCATGGAATGAGCACTTCATAGACATTTTTCAATTTAGTGCATATATTAAATGTGAGATGTGCAACAAAAAGGAATCCCAGGTTTTAGATTAAACTAACCATGTAACTGATAGAATCAACATTGGAAAACATTTCCTTTTGACTTCAAGTTCTATGTGCTAAAAAATCTGAATTGTACAGGCTCTGAATGAAAACAAAAAGAGAAATATAAATATAAGTTATCCAACCAGAAACATTTTACACTTTATTATATACCCTTCCATAATTTCTGTACATAAAGAGAGTCATGGTATAGCCTGTTTTTCACACACAAATATATACTAAATTTTTCATGTTGATAAATATTCTCTTACATTTTCATATGTAATAACTACATATTATCTTTCATTATATGCATGTGCCTTAACTTATCTATTATCCCATTTGGAAATATTTAGTTTCTTTTTCTATTTTCTGCAGTAATAAAAAAGATGCTGGTTTCAATTCTAGCTAAATCCACACATCAATAAGTAATTTTTTCCAGATAAATTACTGGGAGTGTATTGCTGCATCAGTACATATCTACGCTATATATTGCCAAACTGAAATATTGCATCATTGTACACTTTCATTAGTACGATGTTATTTTTAATGTAATTTTTTCATATAACCTAAGACCTGGATTAGATCCACTAAGCATTCTCATTATTCTTTTATTAAACACATTTCATTAGAG
>NW_011888799.1:10832546-10834814 GCF_000151845.1 Pteropus vampyrus
TGGCACATCCAAGCAATGAGATATTATTCAGTGACTAAACAAAATATGCCATTGAGCCATGAAAAGACATGGAAGAACCTTAACTGCATATTGCTAAGTAAAAGAAGACAGTTTTGAAAAGGCTTTATACTGTATGATTCCACCTATATGACATTCTGGAAAAGTCAAAACTATAAACACAATAAAAAATCAGTGGTTGCCTGGGTTGTGGAATGAGAGAAGAGAATGATGAATAGGTGGAACACAGGGCATTTTTAGGACAGTAAAACTAGTTTGTCTGATACTGTAATATTGAATACATTGTTTTACGCATTTGTCAAAACTTTTAGAACAGTGCAACATAAAGAGTGAACTGTAAACTGTGGATTTTAGTTAATAATAATGCATCAATATAGGTTTTTCATTTATAACAGATATACTACACCAATGCGAGATTTTAATAATAAGAGAAACAATGAAAAAAAAAAAGGTGAAGGAGAGGGCGTATACAGGAATTCTCTGTACTCTCTATTCAATATTCTGTAAATCTAAACTGCACAAAGAAATAAAGTCTACTAATAAAAGAAATTGTGAATTTATAATCCTAGTAATGAAAATGATAGCTAACATGTAACACATTTCTATATTCTGGGCTAGGAAATTTAAATGTATATGTTATTATTCTCCTGTTATAGATTATTATTATAAAGCTCAGAGAAGATGTAAAACTTACCTAAGGCCAGAAACTAGTAGTTAGAAAAGCCTGGACTTAAACCATGTCTGCCTTTATCCAAACTTTGTATACCTTTAATCCTACAAAAGCCTACCACACTTACTGAGAGTATTTTTTTTACTGACTTTCTAAAATCAGTGACCCTGTCTTTGATGACTTACTCTTTAATAAAAGAAGTATAAGGGGAATATTAGACTAAAAAGCATCTAAAGAGGAATCTAGATTTTTATCTCTTACATCCCACATCTGGTCATCCATCAAAATAAAACCCCCAGGCTAAAAGCTGACTTTTACACAAGCTTATCTCCTAAAATCCTTGCTTTCTTTTTGCCTTTGTTCTTTGCATATTTCTTCTTATTATAGCTACTCAGATATAGATAGATAATTGATATAGATAATATATCAATTGATATATGCAAAACTACAAAACCATCCAGTCTATCAACATGTTATGCTAGCTTGGGCTGCTATAACAAAACACCATAGACTGGGTAGACTGAACAACAGACATTTGTTTCTCATAGTTCTGGAATCTGGGAAGTCAAGGTGCTAGCCAACTCACTTCTTGGTAAGGGCCCTCTTCCTAGCTTGCAGATGATTCCTTCTTCCTGTCTTCATATGAGAAAGAGAGAGAGAGTGAGTGCGAGACCACAGTAGCATGCGCATTCTGCTCTTTCTCTTCTTATAATCCACCATGGGGCCCCAACCTTCATGACTCTATCTAAACCTGATTACCTCACAAAGTCCTCACCTTCAAATACCATCCCATGAGGTAGATTAGGGCTTCAACATATGAATTTGTGGGCAGAGGACACAAACATTCAGTTCATTACAAATAATATTTTATATCTTGCACTGGAAGCATCTTTAACAGCATTCCCTCTAACATCTTGAAACAGAAGTTCATCATAAATTTTGTGTTAATGTCTCCAAAATCAGATATATAGTGGATTTTTAATTTCTTACTTCAAAATGAATTGAATCTTTCTAGTCTATGGACTCCAAGTCATTTTGTTCAAAATGTGTAAAATATGAAGAATAATTTTTATGAGTAGTTTACCCACACTGCTAATTTAACATTTGCAGTAACACTTCATTCCTCTTATCCCACATAATTTAACATATATTTTGAAATAATTAGACTTTAAAAATGTAGCCTAGTAGTATTAAAAATTATCATAACACTTTACCCAGTCCCAAATATTAACATTTTACTATACTTAACTTGTTTTATCATTCTGTGTGTGTAATCATATAGATATACACATGTGTAGCTAAACATATGGAAATAAATATAAAGATTTAGATGTAGATAAAAAATATACAGATACACTTGAGATATTTGTGAACAAGAAGCAGACAAAATACCTCTTTACATCCAAATACTTCACTGTATATTTTCTAAAAACGAGGGCTCTCTGTTCTATAAACACATGTTATCAAAATCATGAAATTAACATATTATAATATAATTATCTAAACTATAGACTTTATGGAAATTTTATCAATTCTCCTACTAATGTCCTTTTTCTGGCTTGGGATTTAATTCTGGATTA
>NW_011888799.1:10835572-10845027 GCF_000151845.1 Pteropus vampyrus
TAGATATACACATGTGTAGCTAAACATATGGAAATAAATATAAAGATTTAGATGTAGATAAAAAATATACACATATACTTGAGATATTTGTGAATAAGAAGCAGACAAAATACCTCTTTACATCCAAATACTTCACTGTATATTTTCTAAAGACGAGGGCTCTCTGTTCTATAAACACATGTTATCAAAATCATGAAATTAACATATTATAATATTATCTAAACTATAGACTTTATGGAAATTTTATCAATTCTCCTACTAATGTCCTTTTTCTGGCTTGGGATTTAATTCTGGATTAGATATTGCATTTAGTTATCACATCTCATTAGTCTCCCTTAATCTAGAATCATCTTTAAATCTTTTTCTATGTTCTATAGTTTAGAAAATTTTGAAGATTACTGAATTGTATTTTATAGAAAAATCTCTCAATTATTTTTTCATAATAAAATATTGGAGAGTAAAAAATTACATTTCTATTTCAAATCTCAAAACAATATTTTACATAGGCATTATAAGTCATGAAACTCTCAAGATTTCTTGTTACTATTACCTCCCAGAGAATCTCTTTTGCTATTTCCCAGTCAAACCAATCCCCAAACTCCAAGATAGCAAATTTTTGTCTTCATCCACACAGATGAATTTTTCCTGTAATAGAATTTCTCTTTTGAGTAAAACCTTTCTTTTTTTTTTAAATCTGCACTTTCTTCCATGAGAACAAAATAAAATGTTTACATGTATATATTATCAATTTCTGGTCTTTAGTATTAGAAAAGAACATACTTCCCACCACTCTAATCCCCTTCTTGGTTTGTGATAGTCTTGCCATCTTGTTTCTCACAATAGTCCTAAATACAGGTAAGGCCCAACATGCCACTGACTGCAGCTATCCCCAAGCAAAGAAGACTTTTCTGACATGCCATATTAAATAAAAAGTTTCTGAAAGGAGCATAAAACCTTTCATCCTTGAATCTTAAGTTATTTCAAAACATTTTTTTCAGAACGTATGTAAGAAACATACTGTTGAATACAGAGTTATAGAATCTTGGAGATTAATGGTAGTTCAGAAGACATCCGGTCTAAGCTCTAAATTCTAAAAGTACTGAAACTAAAGGTAGGTGAGATGAAAAACTTGCCCAAATTGACCCTCTTACAATCTTAGCTTAAGAATGATAAAGCAAAAATATTAATCCATAAAAAAAATTTCTGATTTAACTATAACTTTATATACTACTTTCTAGTTCTGAGCATAACATGTTTTACATGGAGGCAGAGCCAGGGAATTGGGGCAGGAATATGGTAGGGGCAAGTTGGTTTGTAATATGATAGGCCAATGATAGGTGCCCTTTAGAGTTCAAATTTAAGAGTTGATGTATTAGAAAAAATTAAGCCCATGATCTTCCTTATAATGCTTGATGATAGAGGTAATTTGCTCAGACATTTCTTTTCATCAAATCTGACTCTCTCCTCTCAATTTGATAACATCCTTTTTTTCTCTCTTCTTCTTCCCCTCACCCACACCTATAAGTCATCCAAAATTTAAAACATTTATGAAAGAAGAAAGGGAAGATGTAGAATATGTGAAATAACTTTTAAAAAACAGTTGTGACGAGCGGTTAGGACATGATAAAAACTTTTATATCTCTTGAGAGTAAGAAAACATAATTATCCCTGAAAAGATAATCTTTATAATCTCTTTTTTGTGTCTATTTTCCAAAATCTAGGCAAGGCTACAAAAATGGAGAATAGTGAATGATGAGCTACTTACTAATATGAAGGGTTACAATAATACAATAAATTATGTACATGAAAAACCAAGGGTAATAGTTTAAATAACTGATAAATAAAATACTTTTCTCTGAAAATCTTACCATGTAAGAGTTAGAATTGCTTTAGTGAAAATCCAACCACTTGTGTGTGATACAAATAAGAAAATTTAGCCTCACAGAAGTTTAATGACTTGCCTGAGGTCACAAGGTAAAATATTCCATCTCAAATTTCTCTCTTTAGGGCAAAAACCCTGATGTGTTACAGACCCTCATATCCAGCTACCCTAGTGGATTATCTCCAAATGGAAGACAAATGGTCTCAAATTTAACATGCCCAAGCCTATCTCACTATCTTTCCAAACTCAACCTGCTTCTTTTCCTGTAAATTTTCATCTCGATAAAGATACTGTTCCCCTCAGGTCTTATAAGGGAGAACAGTGTCCTGACTTCTCCTGAATACTGTTAACTATGCTAACCTGAAATCTGGAGTTCAGAAAAAATGACAAAGTTTAAGTTTCCTTGTTCTACAAGGGTAAGCATTGGACAGAGCTATTTAATTTAGATGCTAGCATAAGATGGAATGCTCTCAAATAGAGGGTTTATCTACAAAACTGTATTTTATGGGTGCTACATATTATTCACTTATATTGTTTTATACTATGTAATTAGAATACTTAATGTAGAAAATCCCACGGAGTTTTCTCAGAAATTATAATTAACTGGCATCTGGTAGAGTTTATCTAGAAAAATGCCAAAAAACTGGTAGAGTTTATCTAGAAAAATGCCAAAAAAATACATCATAAATTTAATTTTTAAAAATATGCAGAAACCACAATAAGGCTGTTTCTTATATAATATTTAAAAACCAACTAATATGTTTTATAAAGTCAAAGAAAAAATTAAAACTCTTTTTTGAATGCAAATATATACAAAATACTAAAAAACCTATGTTTTTATCATTTAGAATAGAATTCACATTTAAATACTAATAAGTGACAAATTAAGTTGCCAAAATAAAGAGGTAGAGATTCACATTTAACAGATGAAAAAAAAATAAAGCTCACAGAGTTCAATTCATAATATTTGTAAATATTGAAGTTGGGAATTAAACTCAATCTATATGACTTTAAATTTCATGCTCTTTCTGCTGTACTTAATTTACCAATTAAAAGACATTAATAAGGTATTATTAATCTGACACGTGTAGATCCTTGAATCATTTGACAAGCATTTATTGAGTCCCTTCAGTAGACCAGATGCTGTTTAAGACAAAAATATAATAAATTCAGTTTCCGCCTTCTAGGTGTTCACACTCTATCTGGCAGGAGAAGTGAGCCCCTGACAACTCTACCATAAGAGTGAACAGAGATTAAAAGTAGAGTGTCATTGAGAGGAAGAAAAAGATCAAAAATTAAGATCTAAATCTAAGTTGACTAGAAATTTAACAGCCCCCAAATCTATAAAACTTTAAGCAGGACTAGTCATTCTGAACAAACTAGGAAGGCAGGAAGGAGAAGGTAAAGGTGTCCCTTTCATGCACATTTCTGAGCAAAAGAAATAAAGAGCAGAAACCAGATGACATCAAGTGCCAGGTTGGAAGCTGAAGTCCTGAACAGCATCCAGCACAAGAGAGCAGCCAAGTACACATGATTTCCCTGATCAAGGAGGCCTAATTCTATTCCATAAGGTTAAGAGAGCATATTTCTGCTAGTCAAAAAAGTATGAACAACTGAAGAAAAAAATGTAGAAATTCGAAAATTAGAAGTGATGCTTCAGATCCAAGAAAACACTAAAATAGGTACAAACTAGATAGACAGAAGGAGGCAAATGCAAATCTCTGAACTATGAAATTGTCATCCTTTAAACAATAGTAGCCCTTTTAACTATAAATGACCATATAACACTAACTGAAAGATGAATTGCCTTAACCAGAACCAGCCACTCTGTTCTTCACTAACCTTAGTTCTATCTAAATAATGCCTGAATAGCTGAGAGACCAGAGGAGATTTCTAAATAGTGGAAATAAAACATGTCATCAGTATAAACTATGAACATCGGGAGCTATACTAGATACCATGCAACAAAAATGGTCCAGTGGGGTTGCTTTAAAACAATAAAATTTGTTTTATAATTCTGTCACAGTTGGTGGATACAGTTTTGTTTTTTCATTAAAAAGAAAGTTGAATGTAAGTTTCCTCCTCAATTAAAGAACATTTTCATTTTTAGTTGTAAATTAATTTGTAGAAAAAAGACTCCCTCTCTTTCATTTGAGAGGATGTATCTTTCCAGCAATAATGAAGTAAACTTAGTTAACATAAACAGAATTCTAATTTATAATGCTCACTTGAGAGGGCTCTTCAGTCCCAAGGTTCTCAGTAGAATTGTGCCAATTTGCATGACTCCAGTCCAAAAAGAAAAAAGGGCTTTCAGATTAGAAGATAGGAACTTGGTGGGCATTTTGTCTAGGATCTCTCCTAATCCCTACTGAAAACAAAGACATCTGTCTTTGGCAGTGTGTTAAAACTTTACTACAGTGACTGAGAATCTTGCAAACATTGCTGTTCAATCATACCTTTTCCCAAAGTCGTCACAAATTAGCCTTTCTCTTACTTTCCAAGTCAGATGCAGGCCACCAATTTCTGATACTTTTTTACACATGGCAACAGAAACATACCATTTATTTGAGAGACCCATTAGAGGAAGAGAATAGGACTAGAAATGTGGAAAACTAAACTGTAGTCCAGTTTCCACCATTTTAACAGAGCCTTGGTGTAAAGAACTCCCCTTTACTGTGACAGAGGAATGATATTGTTATAGATATAGAGCTTAGGGAACTAAGTGAAATAGAAATGGCATCAATTTTAAGTCATGAATAAGGATTGAAAGTCATGGGATACAAGGTGTCAGCACAAATGACATTTGTAACTGTGTGCAAATCCTTTTGCCTCTATTAAATTCATTTTCCTCGCCATAATATGAAGACAAAGAGAATTTCAAGGTACTGTCCATCACTTACAAAATAACAGTTACCTATTCTTGAGTATATTAAAGGATCAGATGGTCAATGCACCCAAATCATGTACATTTTGTAATGAAAAAAATGTAATGGGCTATATACATTAATTATAACAGGAATTAAAAAAAACATATATGATTAATTGGGTTATGCTAATATGCCAATCATGGTTATTAGAGTTAAATTTTTTTTGAATCTGTGATTATGATAATTCGTGATTTTCAAAAATTCTGGTAATGTACAAATATATTTCCTAGATATAAGTCCAGTAATAGGCATCCCTAATATTAAAGAGAAACTGGAATGGAGGGTACATTTTGAATATACCCCAGGAGCAAACATTCATAGTAACATAACCAAAATTTAAAACCATCTGGATTTCCCAAAATTCTGACTCTGACCATAACAAAACTTAAACTTTTTTCATGTCAGTGTTACATTACAGCTTTTTAGCCAATCAGCTACAAACAAGTAAGTTTACACATTGCTACTAAAGAAACGAAAATTTCTAATCATCAGTCACAACAGAAAATAATGTACTTCTTCATTTATACTTTATTAAGTGAGCTATAAACTCTAAGAATCGAGCTTCTCCACCATTTTTGGTTTTGAACTCTCCCTCTTTGCAAACGGTTTGCTTCTTGCTCAATAAAATACTCATATCAAGTAAAGCTCTCTAGATTTTGTTTTGACACTAATTATTAAGTTCCTTATAATTGGAGGCAGATGATATAGGCCAGGACCCTGGAGATTTGAGGTAATATTGCCTGGTGGTTGTGATGGTGGTAAAACAGTGTAGAGACCACTACAAACCCCACTCCTGGGAACTTGATCCATACTTGAATGTTCTGTTTTATTTATTTAAAAATTGTGATGTTAATGACTCCATATTTGAGCTTTTTATAGATTCTGACATTTTACTTTTGGTAGAAATGCTTTACATGCTCCAGAAACCTGGATATAGTACTAAATTAGTTTTTTTTTTTTTTAATCTTGCGAAGTTCCTTTCCTTGAACATTCTAGCTTTGTTAATTATTCACTAACTCTTATAGAATTTTCCAGTGTTTTCAACAGCCAAGTGTATTTTATTTTGTTTGGTTTGGTTTTCTATAGAGTCTTTCTTCCATGCCTGCAAAGTCTGCCATCCTTTTTCCTCTAATGAACGTCATAAATGGGAACATACCTTTCTTTAATACATTTCAATTAAGAAATCATTATATTTTTTTCCTTGATGCATTTCAATGTTAAAGTCTAATTGATATTAAGAGTATAATGTCACAGACTATTACAAATATAACTATCTTAAAAATCAAATATCCTAATCCCTACTGAAAACTTAAATCCTACCTATAAAATCCCTCTAATTGGTCAGCCAATTTATGTTTGGAAAATTTTAAAAGGAAATCTCTAGTTTCAATGATGAAGCTCATTAAATCATGTCCCATTTTGTATCTGTAAAAACTTCTGCTTTTATAACTTAAAATCATTTGTATCTCTATTCTTTAAAATAAAAAAAAACAATAACTATTAAATGATGGCTTTTTATCTTTGTAAAGTGGACTTCACTTTTTTTTTCAATTTAAGTAGTTTGAACTAAGAGAAGTGCTTGTAATGACTCATTTTGCAGAAAAAAATAAATACCATTGGACACATGATTAAACTATCTAAAAATGCATCACACACTTGATTTTCTGATATCAATAGTGAGACTGATGAGAGCCTCACTATTCATCCACAACAGGTAGACCTGACAGGGCAAGACAAATGGATATATAAATTAAATGAGATTTTCTTATTTTGGGGTAGGCAATTTACCCAATATCCAATTTATATTTATGGCCTTCATTGCAAAACAGCATTCCAGATCTATTCTATCCTGTGAACTATTATGATCCCAAGTTTTGTCTTCTGTCTCATTTTTCTGTATTTGGAATCTAGTATAACATTTACATAAGCCATTAAAAGAGCACTAACAGTTATATTATACATGTTCAGTAATCATAAACAATTTGACTATTTAGAAAAGCCCGAAGAACAAATATAACTATAATTATGACTAATATCATTAGCAGACAGGTAAAAACAATAAAATAAAATGAATTCTGAGTTTAATATCAACCCGTAGGTTTATAGGCCTTATTGGTTTTTTAGAATAACTGTCTACCCGTGATGTCAGCACTTCTCACCCTAGACGGTTTTTCATCATTATTTTACAATGTTCCTCATGCAATTTAACATAAAAATAAAATCTTTAAAGTGTGCCAGGGGCCCTTCTGAAATAATGTAAAATTATTCCTACATATATTAAAATTTTAATCCTTAAAAACCTTAATTTCTAATAAAAACTAAGAAGTCAAATTTATAGACATTTTATAACCTCTAGAAGCATATTTCATAGACTTAAAAATCAATTAACGTGTTTTTGTAAAACCAGGTAAAATACATTATTTAATGTTAATAAGTCAAAATATGTCTGTTCTACTTAAACCAACAAACTTAAGCTAGCTCTTATTTACTAAGGATGATCTCAGAGCATGTGATTTTGAAATGTATTTGAATTAGTTTCTACATTTCTGAGAATTTTAGAATACCCGATCCTTACAAGCACTTGTGTGTAAATTAATTTTAATAATACCACCTGGAATTAGAAAATTACCTCACTTTTACAACATACATATATAGATACATAAAGACAGACCTAAACAGAGACCTTTCAGCCATGAGAAAAACTCACTAGTTCGTAAAAGAAACACTGGATCCAAATTTTGCATTGGAGGCATTTAGAATTTATATCTGTCCTTGCTTGACAAGTAAAGTTCCAAATGACCTTTCTCCTTTTAAAATAAGGACAGTTATTTTTAATACCTCGAAGAATAGGCTGACACTTAAACAACATCATAGGTTGATAGATCCATTTTTCTAAATTCTCTTTTTAAAGCTTCGAGAGACCAATTAACTATACTTTCCACTTATTCTGCCTAATTTTACAGCCTTTTGTTAAATACATGTACAAGATTAATTTAGAAATATCAAAGGACCCTCATCTCAGTCATCTTAGTATTAATGGGAGGCTGATTGTCCTGGGACTTGGCCTCAGAGGCACGATTTCCCATGTGAATTTTGAGATCTACAGAATCTGAAAAACCTTCTAGGGAAAACCAGCCATTACATGTGTGTGTGCTTCCAAAGGAGCCAAAAGCTGTGGATCTTCCCTAGGGAGGCTTCACACCGTGGAGGAAATTTATTCTCAGGCAATACCACAAAAATTCTTAGTCACCTAAAATACCCAAGCAAGAGCCAGTGGAAGCTTACTGGATGCCTCCAAAACTGTAACACTTTCCAAGGCTCTGACCTCTCTCTTGGAGTACACCCATTCCAGGGCACCTGCCCTTCACAAAGAATTCTCCCCAGGGTTCCCACTGTCTTCTCCAAGATAGGCTGTGTTTCCACACTGGATACCTCCTGATACCTATCTCTACCACTCCAGGTTCAGGTATCTGAAACAACTATTTTCACTCTATTGGCTATTTGGGTTAGTGAAGCAAGTATTCTTTCTCATTCAGAGCTAAAGAGAGTTCATTTTCTCATGTGACCAGTAAATAATTTGTTCAGACTCTAAGTAAGCAATCCAATTAAAGGCCAAAATTAAAAACTACAACCCATTTTTTCTCTCTGGGTTATCTCAACCCTTATCCACATCAAGGATTTCTAAGAACAGTTCAGATAAAGTCATAGGCCTGTACTAAAATCAAGGAGCCTTGGGATTCCAAGAGAAAACTCACCCCGTTCACCTGATGAGAAACGAGGAGCTGGTGGGCCATAATGGGCCCTTGATTTTACCTGGTACAGGTTCCAGGTCCATAGGGTGGTCCAGGGTGGGCTTCTTTGGAATCCTGATACATGAAGTAAATGTTGACGTAAGGAACATCCAAACCTGTAGAGAATTTTTACAATAGTTTATTTGAGCCAAACTGACAATAATTGCCAGGAAGCAATTGTAAAACAAATTTGTAAAATCTCAAATGCTTCAGGATAGTTTGCAATTTCTTTTATGCATTAGCAATTGAGGGAATTTAAGGAAGATTACATGAAGATAGATGAAAATGAGGTAAGGATTGGATTATATGATAATTAACAAGATTATGTGCTCTCTTGAAGGTGGATAAGTCTTCAAGGGATATACCTTCTGGCATTTCGAACCTGTGTTAACCTAGATGCACAAGAACAATGAACAGGCCTTACTTAAAAACTTTTCACAAAAGAAGTTATATAGGCCTGGGTTGTGACTACCCACCATAACGTGCTCAGCTAGGAATTTATGATCAGATCACCCTGTGATGTTACCTTCTGTAGAATCCCTTTTTTGTTCACACAAGTGAATGGAACACAGGATAAGCAGAAAAGTTATAATGGTTAAGGGTGAAACTCATTCCATTAAGTGAAAGAAGCTGAGAAGTATACACATGAGTGTGTGTTTGGAAGAGGAAATATATAGGAAGTTGAGGAAACAGGCAGGAATCAGGCAATACTGAATATTTCAGGCATGCTATTAAGAAAAATGGAAGACAACATAAATGTTTACGGATGATAAATAATAAATTTTCATTTTAAAATGAAAATTAGCATTTCTCTTCCTGATCTGACAAAGTAGCTTATCTTTTGACTATAAACAA
>NW_011888799.1:10845867-10850139 GCF_000151845.1 Pteropus vampyrus
TGGATAAGTCTTCAAGGGATATACCTTCTGGCATTTCGAACCTGTGTTAACCTAGATGCACAAGAACAATGAACAGGCCTTACTTAAAAACTTTTTACTAAAGAAGTTATATAGGCCTGGTTGTGACTACCCACCATAATGTGCTCAGCTAGGAATTTATGATCAGGTCACCCTGTGATGTTACCTTCTGTAGAATCCCTTTTTTGTTCACACAAGTGAATGGAACACAGGACAAGCAGAAAAGTTATAATGGTTAAGGGTGAAACTCATTCCACTAAGTGAAAGAAGCTGAGAAGTATACACATGAGTGTGTGTTTGGAAGAGGAAATATATAGGAAGTTGAGGAAACAGGCAGGAATCAGGCAATATTGAATATTTCAGGCATGCTATTAAGAAAAATGGAAGACAACATAATAGTTTTGGGATGATAAATAATCAATTTTCATTTTAAAATGAAAATTAGCATTTCTCTTCCTGATCTGACAAAGTAGCTTATCTTTTGACTATAAACAACTATAAAAGCTAGATGAAAATATACAAAACAACTTTGATTTTTTTTTTTTCTCTCACTTAGTGTAGCAATCAACCCAAGGCTATATCCTTTTATGGAAGGAAAGGTCAGAAAATGAGCCCTGCATTCAACCAGACTACTGCTCTGAGAGGGTTTTTAAAGGTTCAGTTCAGGGAAATAAAATCCAGAGAATTTTACTCTTGCTGGATAAAAATGTCAAGCACTCACAGTTTAGGACTGTAAAGACAACTTTGATTTGTATGGGTGGGCAAGGGGTAGTAGACTGAAGAAAAGCAAGCTTTAATGTACGTGGCTATTTCCCAAGTTGTCCTTGTGCAAAGAGGTACTCTTGGAAACTGAGAGGCAATTTCAGAAGCCACGAAGGACTGAAGAGATGCTGGTAAGTAGGAGTAGCAAAGAGGAGAAGTCCCTGTCTTTCAGTAGAGAAAGTAGGAGTAGCAAAGGGGAGATGTCCCTGTCTTTCAGTAGAGAAACCAAGACCACACCATAAGAGGAAGAACCACATGCTAAGAGTAAGGGCAAAATTGAAAGGACTCCTCTTTATGAAGCCAAAATACAAGATTTGACAAGATCAAAGAGACTTGCCAGGAATTTAACAATCTGCTAGAACAAAACATATTTTAGAAAAAAATAATACAATCCATATTCTTTAAAATTCATAATATTTTACAAAATTCACGGCAAACAGTAAAAGTAACCAAAACTCCAGAAATTAAAAAAAAATTACATTAAGGAAATTTTTGCTCCCAGTCTAAGTGGCATTAACAGGAACCAGATACCTTTGATAATCTGAAATATTAAAGGATTAATTTGACAAAAATATGGAAGTTTATACTTAAAACTGCAAAAAACAAACAAACAAAAACCTCCTATGAAGAAATTACAGAAGATCAAATAAATGGAATACATCATGTTCATAGACCATAACATACAATATTGATAACATGTTAATTCTCTCCAAATCAATTCATTGGTTCAATAAAATCTCAGTGGGGTTCTTTGAGTAAGTTAATGAGCTGATTCTAAAATTCATATGGATATGCAAAGAACATAGAACAGCAAGAAAAACTTTGAAAAGGAAAAAAAAGGAAGAAACTACTTAACTTCAAGGACTACAAAATTTGAGTAAACAAGATGGTGTGCTAGTGGAGTAAAGATAGACGATAGATCAAAGGAATAAAGAATGTAGAAATACTTACATGATTAATTGATTTTTGACAAAAGTGCCAAGACAATTCAATGAGATAAATTATATTTTTTAAATGATGCTGGTTAAAAAGAAATGAACCTCAAACTTTACCTGACACTATATCTAATCATTAACTAAACATGGATTATACAACTAAATATAAAACCTAAACCTATAAAATTTCTAGAAGTCATAAGTGAAAATCCAAGTAACCATAAGCTTAGCAAAGATTCTTAACTACAAACTAAAAGAAAATAAATCAATAAATTGGACTTCATCAAAATTAAAGTTTTGCTTTTTAAAAAAACACTGTAAATATAATTATAATGAAAAAGTAAGCCACAGACTGGTAGCAAATATCTATAAAACATAAGTCTGACACATACACAAAACATCTGTGTAGAGTATATTAAAAACTCTTACAATTCAATGTTAAGAAGCATAGAAACAAATTTTTAAAAGTAGGCAAAAGACTTGAATGTATATTAAAGAAGATAGATGGATAAAAAACAATCACTTGAATTTAATGTCATTCATCATTAGAGAAAAACAAATTAAAACCACAATGAGATAACTAAACACACCCAGAAGTATATTTAAGATTAAAAAGACTGAGCATAATAAGTGTTGTAAGGATGTGAACCAAATGGAACTTTCCTACTTTGCTATTTTGAATGTAACATCATAAAACTACTTTAGAAAACATCTTTGCAATTTTTTAAAGTAAAATATAAAGCTACCACATGTTCCTTCCATTCTATTCCTAGATATTTACCCAAATAAATGTATATTCACACAGAACTTTGCACAATATTCATTGCAGCTAAGCATACAATAGCCACAAACTGGAAACAACTCAAATGTCCATTACCAGGTAAATGGATAAACAGTGATATATCCATATAATGAATGTTATTCATCAATGCAAAGAAATAAACTATTGTTACATACAACATAGATAAATCTCAAAATAATTATGCTAAGTAAGCAAAGCCAATCAGAAAAGAGTATATATGGTATAGTTCCACTGATATAAAATTTTAGAAAATCCAAACAAATTTATAGTGACTGAAAGCAGCTCAGGAGTTGCCTGGAGCAAGATGAATACAGAAGGAGGGGAATAAGACAAGATGTACAAAGGACAGAAAGAAATTTTGTGTACTGTATCCATTATCATGATTGTTTTGATTGTTTCAGGGATTATACATGTCAAAAATTATCAAATGTTACACTTTTAATATGTGCATTTTATTATAGGTCAATTATACTAAAGCTGTCAAAAATAACAAAAAAACTTGAACATTTTCTATTTGCACTTTTTGATTTCACTGTGTAGAAAAGACTAAAAATGTAAAGAATGGAAGAAATAACTTAGCAAGCCTCTCAATTTTTCTAGGAACTGTGGCAGAGGTTATAAACTGCAGAGGCATATAAAGATTGTAAAAATATTTGGAGGAAAAATATGTAGCTCTCAGTGCTAGATTGATATGAGAGAGGGATGAAGGAGAGGGAGAAAGATTAAAGCATGACTCCTACATTTTCATCTTGCTCAAATGGATTAATGGAGATTCTTTTCTATGCTATAGGGAAACCTGGACCAGTAGCAGATTTAAGAGAGGAAACTGTTTACTTAAAGCTCTACGATTGGACAAGTTGAGTAGGAGTTTGGGTATATGAATGTGATTTGGAGATAAACATTTGGGAGTCATTAGATATTTATTGGTAAATGAAGCTTTAAAAACATTAAAGAGGGAGAGTGAAATGAGGAAAGTACTAGTTGGAAAGAGAAGAGGCCTAGGAAAGAGATTTGGCAACTCTTTATGTACGAAGATGAATCAATAAAAAGACTAAAAAGAAGTCTCTAGAATATCATAGTTGCTATTCTATTTACATTTGTACTGAATAAATGAATGGATGACTTTTCCCAGATCCCATCTTTATGGTCTAGAGACCATAAACGTGTAGAGACCAAATGGCATTACTTTTCTTCAAACGTATTAGAATTGGTGAGTTTTGTTGAATAATTCCAGATTCTCCTTGTACCCAATGAGTTGCCATGAACAAAATTTCAAATTAGACATCCAGTCCTTTAGATAAAGACTTTGGGAACATATGTTTACACACACACATGCAGACACACACACACACACACACATACACACACATCTCTCAGAGAAATTTACTTTTTGTGGTAACAATTATTTATCTTAGTTGACTGAATCAAAACTGCATTAACTTGAAGAGAAAGGGGTTTTGAGAAAGAAGAGAAGCAACAATTATAAAGAAGTTAAAAAGAAGAGTGAAAGCATGATTCACATCGCCTGATACCTAATTGTGCACCTATTAATCTCACCTTCAAAGATTCTGTGAAAAGTGTCACATGGAGGTAAATACCTAACAAAGAAGAACTTAAAGTTAACAGGAATTTTAATTGTTATCAATACCAAGGAGGTACCAGGAGTCTCTAATTTGTTTACAGGAAGCAAAATAATGCATACTGGCATTATCAGGGTAGGCATTTCTCACAATCACTTTTATTGTTGGAGGGTTC
>NW_011888799.1:10851114-10870034 GCF_000151845.1 Pteropus vampyrus
CACACATACACACACATCTCTCAGAGAAATGTACTTTTTGTGGTAACAATTATTTATCTTAGTTGACTGAATCAAAACTGCATTAACTTGAGGAGAAAGGGGTTTTGAGAAAGAAGAGAAGCAACAATTATAAAGAAGTTAAAAAGAAGAGTGAAAGCATGATTCACATTGCCTGATACCTAATTGTGCACCTATTAATCTCACCTTCAAAGATTCTGTAAAAAGTGTCACATGGAGGTAAATACCTAATAATGAAGAACTTAAAGTTAACAGGAATTTTAATTGTTATCAATACCAAGGAGGTACTAGGAGTCTCTAATTTGTTTACAGGAAGCAAAATAATGCATACTGGCATTATCAGGGTAGGCATTTCTCACAATCACTTTTATTGTTGGAGGGTTCTAAAATCTAGAATAGAAGCTTATTTTCTAAGTGCTTATACAGTGTTCTACGTTTAACATATTTATTCATTTGGTATTTGGAGAGCTCTTTGTACTTTTTGTTGTTGTTGTTAGGAGAATAGGATATCTAGAAAAGCTGAAAAATACAAGCTCACGATTGCACACCCATGTAGGGAAAGAGACTGGATTTAAACCCAGATAGTCTGGCTCCAGAGCTTGTGCATCCAGCTGCTCTACCATGCAGTTTCTTATTACACAAAACCCTCTCACTACCACCAAAATATTGGTCATAGCTGAGCTCCTAAAAGCAGAATAACACAAGTGTGTTCTTCCTTAGGACTCTTCTGAAATCTTCAGAAATCTGGTTCTCAGTTATCCTCTTGATTTTCTTTTATCCAGATTTGAAAACATTTGGTTTCTCAATATTTATTCATATATCTTGGATTCCAGACCACCTGGAACGACCTAATTGTTATATATTAGAGATGTTAATTGTTCTATTAAAACACTGTGCCTTGAATCTAAATCAATGCACCTTATTTGGCTATCACTGCAAAAGAGTGAAGGACAATTGGTTTTTCTGATCTACTGATTGTACTTTTATTAAAGTACTCTAGAAGTCACACTTGGGTTTTGAAAAGTTCTGTTTCAATGTTTGCTCCAATAGAATTTATGGTGCATGAAATCTCCTGGCTATATTAATGTAGATACTGAAGGCAAACCACATAAATCATCTGGACAACTGCTTGTATTTTGATATAAATGCAAGCCTTAATTTTTATACCCACTAAATTCCAGCATGTTGGCATTTACCCAGTACTTGAATTTTTAAAAAATCTTTCTCAGTTTATATCAACCATATATTTAAATATTATTGTTTCTACATTTTCATTCATATAAGTGACAAAATTGTTAGAGAGCACAAGTCAAACAAATGGCAGTTTAGTAGACTCATAGCAGTAATTAATATTTTTCCCTAATCTCTTGCTAGTAGTGTGGATTTAAATATGGGAAATCTTTAATTTCACATAAAAATACAGTTTTAATGTAAACTTTTGTGGGTTAAGGAGCTCTGCGGCTTTAGTTTGTAAGGAAAGCAGAATCTCCTTAAAATATCTGAAATCTCACAGTAATCATATGGATAGCTCTAACAAAACACTCTTTTGGAAATTTTTTAATGGAATTTTGAAATACATTAGTTCATATTATCACCTAACAACTCAATATATTAACGTTTTGCTTTTCCATTTTATAAAGTGAAACTAAAAATATTGCAACTCTGTTCAAGGGTATTACAACTGCATCAATGATTTTCTTATAAAGATTACATCATATGGTTTTGAATCAAGAGAGTTAAGAAAAAAATGTTTCTAGATTTTGTTACCAGACTGAACGGGGTCCAATTACTCAATAGTTGCTAGCCAAAAGACGACTGAGATTTTATGAGAAGGAACTTTACTGCAATCAAGGAACACATTGGGGCTTGGTCCAAGAGCAGCGTGTCCCCTAACAAAGTACTGGATGCATCTTTGTATTCAGGGAAATCATGCATAAACATCAAGGTGAGCTACAGTCACAGGTGGGAACATTCTTGCCCCTGCGCAGTTAACAAACATGCCTACCTACACATCGCATGTTCAAAAATGGCAGAAAATACCTGCCAGGTGATTTTAATTTATAATGAGGGTGTAATGAGAAAAATTAATGAGGAGGTCAGTAGAGAGTTCTCCAGGCTGTTTTGGCTGGCCCCCAGCAGTTTGAGCTGGGTTAGCCCCAGGTCTGTGAATCATCCTGGATGTCTCCCTAGAAAGACAGGTATGGCAAATGTCAAATTCATGTGTAAGGATGGCATAAGTATGGAAGAAAGTTTGACTAAGTTTCAGTCCTTCTGTTAAACTCTTAGCAAATCTTACAAAATTTAGGGTAATCTAATTGGGCTTACAGGTTATTCTAAGCAAAGTTATGACTTCTAAATAAAAGTTAGTCTATGCTAGGCTACCTACAATGCTGTGGAGATTATATACACACACACACACACGCATGCACGCACGTACGTATGCACGCACGTACGCATACACTAGGTTAAAGTTTCTCTTCGGTTCTGGTTTCCATCACTAAATCTCACCTTGTCACTCCTCTTAATCTCCCTGATTTATATCTATCTAATTGGTTATATAATTCTAAGACCTTTTAAAAACATTTTCCTGATGTCATCTCCAGTTTGAATAAATTATCTTGGTGCTGCACAGCCTTTTCTCATCAGTATGCAACCTCACTGACCAACCATGACAGAGAAAAAATTGAAAGACATAGAAGAATTAAATAAGAAAGGTGGATTTTCCCACACTAGGGGGGATGGGTCAAGTGGTTGCTTAAGCATGCAAGTTTTAATTTTTATACTTTCCTTTAAGGAAATTCTGTAGCATTTAAGACAAGCAATTGATTTTACCCAAAGACACATCTAAAAGAATTACACCTTGATGTCAGCTGGCTGAATTTATCCTTAGCTTATGAAAAATAAAATATGTGCAATTTTAGGGAAAAGGTAAGGCTACAAGTAAACTTATATACTCCAGCATTAACCTGTGGTCAATCTTGAGGTTTATATATCAATAAATACACAGGAGACCCAAGATGAGAATTAAAAGTTTTATTAAATTGGTGACTTCAGGCTTTTGAGATGCACTATTCTTCCTTTGTATCTGATTGGACATTTGTTCTTCTATCATGTAGATGAAGCTAATATAAAGGCATGACTATTACTATAATGTGTTTCTTTTTTCTTAATTTTTTTTGTGTGGTTATTATTGATAGGACTACTAAGTTTGATGGGGAGATGAAAATAAGAGGTTTTTGACAGGAACAGTCTGATAAAAAGTAGAAAATAAGACCAGGACTAAGTTTGTAAAGTTTAGAAAAGGAGATTAATTTTAAGTCTATATATAAGATGTGCAAAAGTATTTCTCTTAAATAATGCTCAGATGTCTAGAACAGATTCTCCTTGAAAGGAATTTATAAAAAATGCAAGACAGGTGCACAGAACAGGATTATACAACTTTTCTATTCCTTCTATCCAATAAATAAATCATTTACATTCTAATAATTTCCAAACTAATAATTTGCATTGTCCCCTTTACTACCTTGAAATAAAATTCATTGAAAATCTAACCTGCGTATATACATATTGTTTTAAAATCAATAAAGGCCTACGTGTTCTAAGAAAGAAAAATAAAAAGCATTATGCCAAATTAACCAAATAAAGACAATTTGATAAGCAAAAAAAGTACACAAAATTAACACAATGTCTTTAAGTGTGAAAATCCTGGGAGAATCACTGGCTTGGAAGGTCATTATGTGAATCTCCATCTAGGATATGAATAAATTTTAATTTTGTTTGTAGGCAGGGGAGATGTACTTCGAAGCCAATATATTAAGCAGAGTTCCTACATGATAAAGAGTTAAAAGGCAGAGCCCCTCTCTGTGGGGGATAAAGGTCTAAAAGTCCATCTTTTTGCTCTTTGTGTACTGCTCTCCTTACCCTCTAAATCAATGTTGCTTGAGAGTGATCTGCCAATTGGAGATGTCTGCAGAATGATTATTAATAGTGTGAGATAATGTATAGAATTTGAACGTAATCATTTAGAAATTATATAGCTTCGGAACAGAGTAGTTTTATGTCTGTTGAATCTACTGATAACAAAGTGGAAATTGCATTTTGTGTGTTTTTATTTCTTTTTTTCCTCCAAATTCATTTTTATTGTATTTTACAAAGGTATTGGTCTATAACAGACTGAGAAAAATAAAAGCTTACCCTACACCCCAGATAATTGAGAAGCATTTCCCCAGACAACACCTGTTTCAGAAAAAAAATGGTGTGTTTTGGAAAAAATGCCTAGATAGCCAGGGGAGATGCAAAACTTACCACCTTAGTGATTTTTGCAATTTAAATTCTCTTTATGTTGATGGAAAGAAAGGTACAGATGCAATATTGTCTCTATGGAAGTTTTAAAAAAATAAGACAAAAATACTCTCTCTTTTCTCCATTCTTTTCTATTTCTCAGGGGCTGAGAATTCCTTTTCCTACCACATGTCTATAACTGATCTTCCCTCATCCCAACTTTATGTCTTAATCAGATCTGTGCTCTCTAAGAAGTTACCATCTTCCACAACTAGTTTCAATATTGAGTATCTATTTAATTGTACATTCAGGACCAGTATGTCCTGGTAAATAATTAATTAGGCGATTAAAGGAAATCAATAAATGTAAAGTTACAAATAACAATGTGCTTACACTTTTATGGGTACTTTTCTTTTTAAAAGGAGAACCCTCAGCATTCTACAATATTGTATCTTTATTAAGAAAACTTAGTGGGGGGCTATAGAAACACTATATTGTGAAAGCACTCTTAAATGTCACCATCCTTAAATTTCTACATAGGCCTTTGCCCTCTTTTCTACACTTATGTCTAAACCTGTTTCTACTTCTCTTTCTGCAAAAAGCATAGCACTACTAGTATCAGCAGATGTCCCAAAAGAGATGTTCTTATTTGCTTCTCAGATTGAGTGAGGGCATTAGGAAAAATGTACTATGGTACATTATGAGAGGAAATTCAAAGATGGCGGTTTTTAATGAATTGCTATTTGTAGATTGTGATATCAATTCCAACATTAGAGTGAAATTTTCCTGGGTACCAGTGACATTTTAGAGTTTATGGACTCTTTGAAGAAGGCTTTGAAAGAAGAAAGGAAAGAAAGGAAAGAAAGGAAAGAAAGGAAAGAAAGGAAGGGAAGGGAAGGGAAGGGAAGGGACGGAAAAAGGAAAGGAAAGGAAAAAGGAAATGAAGGAAGGGAAAGGAAGGGAAAGGAAGGGAAATGAAGAAAAGAAAAGAAAAGAAAAAAGAAAAGAAGGAAAGAAGGAAGGAAGGAAGGAAGGAAGGAAGGAAGGAAGGAAGGAAGGAACGAAGGAAGGAAGGAACGAAGGAACGAAGGAAGGAAGGAAGGAAAACAAAATTCCATCTCCCAACAGTTCACATTTTTAAGGGATTTTGGATCTTTGAGATGCACATACTACATACACTACATTCATTAAGTGTAGGCTAAGGATTTATTTTCTACACCTACAAGAAAATTGGAAGTTGGCCTTGAGGAGAGAATGCAAAGGAAATAGAAACTGTCATCCATTCACAATACTTTTAAAATGAACAAAATGTAGATATGTTGTCATTAATAGCAGATACATAAAGCAAGCCCTCCACAGAGTTCTATTGTTGACAAAATTAGGCTATGATAAAATGCTTTCATAAATTTGTACCATTTAGTAGTAGTGATGGTAAGACAAATGTATGTAAATCCGCATAGGAAAAAATGTGGTTTAGAAGCATAGATTTTATGCTTTTAAATTATGTTGACTTTTTCAATAAATATAGAAACACTATGAATAAATACCTGTGCATTGGTTAGCATAACAATGAAACTGGATTTAATATTCCACTTTAATAAGCTTTATAGAGAGCGACACACATAGAGCTCTTGGGAAAATGATAAAATGCATCTTGAAAGCTAGAGACTGAAAAGGAAGAATAAAAGATGGTGTAATATAGAATCCTCACATCCTAACCTTATTTCTCTGTTTCAGAGGTGCATTATGTTATGCCTCCTGTGAGTTCAATAAGGACACTGTGACCCATTTTCATTTCATAAAATGCCCCTATGACTTCCATATGATCCAGGAAATGATACCACAATTAAATCACCTAAAGCTCCATAGTCTTGGGAGTTTTACATTGAGAAAGTTGTAAACTTCTGCTGAAACATCAAGTCTTACCTAGAGAGTTACCTGTGCAGTTAGGCATTTTAGAAATAGATTTAAGATCTCTGTAACACTAATTATCAACTGTGTGTTTGTTTAATATTGGATAATGATATACCAAGCTCTAGTATTGTACCAAAGATGATTCCTAAAGTAAAGGAAACATATTGAAGCAGTGTCTAGGTATGCAAAGGAGGTCACATGCTTTACTTCTCTATAGTAATTTACTTTACAGAAGAAATTCTATATATTATTTCCTGGCATACATAATTTTGATCTCCATTACTTCATCAAGACAAGGTCTAAATCATTCAAAATTGACACGTGTAATTTAATTGTTACTTGAATGACAATTATGTAAAATTCCAAAGGACTTCTTCACTGTTAAACCTAAAAGCCATGGCAAAAAGTAAAACTAACCAAACAATATAGGCTACTCAGGTAAGTAGCAAGTGTTTCCCAGAAGCCAACTCCTAATGACTACCAAACTACAAATTTTGCCACAGTAAGCCTTAATTCTTTAATTTAAAATATTTCTTTTGAATCTTAAACTGCTAAGAGTTCATCTTTATTTCCTTATATCAAATACATGTGTCTCAAAAATGATAGTTAATTAGGGGAAGTTATCTTTTTGAAAGCATTACAATAATAAAATTATAATGGATTAATAGATCTAGGTAATGATCACCAATGGTTAACACCACTAGAAGAGTACCCAACACCTATGAAGCAGTATGTAAGATTTGAGTATCAAATCTGATTCTGAGCAAGCCTCTTCACCTAGGGCTGGTTTCATGGGTATCATCTGTACCATACACAGGGCTCTATGTTCAGAAGGGCCCCATGTTTGGTTGAACACTCTGCTTTTCCCATCCTGAAATTTGAACAGGGATCTCATATTTTTATTTTGCACGGGGCCCTGCAAACTATGTAGCCAGTCCTTGTCTACATATGACTACCAATTTGCAGGTAATAAAAATGTGGTGGTTTAAAAGAAATGATGATCTCTAAAGACTGGACTTCCCCAGAGCTTACCGTTGCCCTACTGTCCTATTTTTATAGTTACTTTTTTATGATCTCGTCCAGTTAGATCTGTCACTATCTTAAAGGCAATAACATTAACATGAAAATCTCCTGTCAAGTTTGTTCAATGCACTCCTGATTTGCATATGTAAACTCATTAAATATGTTCACTTATTTGGAATAGATACTAAACCATCATGTCCAAAGCGAAATTCTGATAATCTCTCCAAAAGTTGTTGACCCTCAACCTCCTAAATCTCAATTAATAGCACTTCACCCTTCCAGTGGCCTTAGACCAACTGCTTTACACTTATTCTCTCATATCCCCATCTAATTCAGTAGGAAATATTGTTGAAACACCTATAAAATATATCCCTAAAAATGGTTTATTGTAGTAAAGAAATGCTTCATATTTTCTTCAATTATGAATAGTGTGACCAAAATAAAAATGTTATTTTTTATTCTATACATTATCATAATGGGGTATATAAAAATTAACGCATATGCAGCTCTGAAGAGCTATTATTGTTCATTAAATATGCATCAATATTTAATCTTAGAAGAATGAAAATCATCCCTATTTATGAGTAGATTTAATTGGAAAGTAATATTCAAGCCATGAAATTACCAAAATCTAGTCAGTGAGTTGCTGGTATTTGTCCTTAAATCATTTTATCTTTAACTTTCCCTAGTCATGTAATATATATCCAGATCATAAAATTGCTTCTTGCCTCTTAGAAACAGATCCTGTTTGAAGGATTCTTAAGGATTAAGTGTTTAATTCTGTTGGTTTCACATGTGCCAAGAGAGTGTCATAATAAATTTGCACTTTATAGCTTGATGAACCAAACTGCTCTGACAATCCTTTGCATCTTTAGTCACAGAGGGATTAGACTTAGGCTGTTATCCAAATCTCATTTAGAAAATACATATCTCTTCTAAAATAACTCATCCAAACTTGTTGCACATCTTTTTGTATCCTGGCAAGACACAGAAATACATATGGTTTCTGTCCTCCAAAAACAAACAAACAAACAAAACAGGCCAGTTAAGTAGTGGAATTTGAGAGGACTTGAAAAATTATTTTATATGATTTACTTATTAGCATTTTGAATCTTTTACATTTTTCCAGGAAAAAAAAAAGTTAAAAAAAAAAAAAGGAGAAAGAATATTCACTCCTTATTTTTGCTTAATGAAAATATATCAAGGATATAGCAGGTTCACATGGTTGAGTAGTTCCTAATTTGTAAAATATAAAGCCTTGGAAAATTGTTCTAAAGAGATCACAAAGTATATATGCAGATCAAATGCATTTTAAAATATCAATACTGAATATATGATTTTTTTTATAATATGATTTCAAATAAGGACAACACTGAAATATATAATGTTGCTTGCTGTGAACATTCTGAGCATCTCAGAATAGACCACAAACTCAAAAATTTGACAGGAAATTGCCAGGAGGTCCAGAAGGAGCAGAAACTGTCTATCTGGGTCAACCTGGAGATAAAAACTATGGACTTGCCTTTTCTAATATGCACTGTCCATGCATAATACAGTTAAAGACTATTAAGAATTCCTTAACCATACCCTCAGAGATGCGATTTTTAAATGTTTTGCCAAATATCAGACCTGAGGAGGGTGTTTTAGGCATGATAGAAGCAAATGAGATATGGAATCAATAAAAACAGATAAAATAATTTGATTATAATTTAAGAAGTTAAAATAAGTAAATTGAAAAAAAAAAATTAGCAGAACATGAGAAAATGTAAAGAATGGGACAGACTGCCAAAGACCTTTGTCTGAAGGTGAAAATACCGATGCAAAATTGAAATCCTAGAACCAGTTATTTTCATGCTGCTCCCTCATTTAGACAACCATCAAATCATGATAAAATAAGATCAAAAAACAAATACTTATGTCATTTGCTCAGTTGAGTGCACAATCTATATAGAATCATTAAATTATGAAAAACAAACAAACAAATAAAGGCCATTTATAGGATCTCAAATTCTGTAGATAACATTTCCTAAAATTGAACTGCAGATGTTATACCTTTACTCAAAAAATTTTCTTCCACTTTACACAAAAAGGCAAATACTTTACCTATCGCCACTCTTATCATGGTTACTTGCCCCAGACTGTAAAATTTTCATGGGTGCTAATCAAAAGGAAGATTCTTGGGACAGAGACTACAGGGGTCCTCAAATTTCACACATTTCTCAGCCCTCCATTAGGTCGGGCAAGAAAATTAGTTCTGATTAGTGGGCTTTGGTGGGGAAGTGTGTGTCACTTCCATTCCAAAGCATAGATGAACTTAAATGTCATTCTTTATCTATTTCTTCTCTTGCTATATCAACAATACCACTAATGTTCCAGATGCTGGGGTCTTCCCCAGAGTGGGGTCCTTAATGACTATGTTGCTGTGGAGTAGAACATACATTCTCATCACACACACACACACATACACACATCAACCTTTACCTGACGTATAGTATGAGTGGGAAACAAGTAACACTGAGATCTGAGGTTGTTTGTTAATAAAATGTAACCTCGTGACTGTCATATTATTTTCCAAGACCATGTTAGTGTTATACTAAAAACCACTATATATTAGTTGCTGGTTCGAAACAAAAATTCCAGATATATTTTTCCAGGTATACTCCACAACTAAACATTGACTAAGTTGTCTCACAGTCTTATGGCTGTTTTGGATGATGAGATAATGGTAGTATCAGTGAATACCGTGGAATTATTGTTCACTTTAGTATTAAATGAATTTCTTCAGAAGTAATTTTTTTTAATGTCTTAGTATTATAAATTATGCAGCATTACCACAGATGATAGTTGTACAAAAAGCATCCTAAGTAGAGAAAATAATTCACATCAAGAAAAAAAGCATTTGCTCTGTTGATACCTCCATACCATATTGGGGGTTGTATTGATTTGCTCTCATGTGGAAATCACAATTAAAACTGCAACTTTAAATGGTGTTACTGCCTAATTCGACTGATGACAATCTATCGTCATTTCTAAGTCACTTACCCTTTTTAATGAGGACTTTAATATTTCACAGTTTCTTTTTACAAGTATTGTCATCATCATGAGAAATTCCTATAACTATCTATTCTTTCAACATGTTTA
This sequence comes from Pteropus vampyrus, assembly GCF_000151845.1. Classification (NCBI taxonomy): domain Eukaryota; kingdom Metazoa; phylum Chordata; class Mammalia; order Chiroptera; family Pteropodidae; genus Pteropus; species Pteropus vampyrus. The sequence goes on from NW_011888799.1 coordinate 10,861,492, forward strand.
TATTCTCGACTTCGACAACAAACACCATCATTCTTTTAGTCACACGTAAATCGGTATCGCTCAGAAATGTTAAATTCAAATAATAATTTTTGACACAATATCTTTTCTTTCTTATTTCCATAAATACATTATTTTATATTAATGACCTTCCAGCTCCCCCCACACTACACAACTTACTTTCGCATTACATCTAAGGCCCATTTTACTTGTCACTTTTCTTCTTATCCAGTTAAAGCTTCAAACAACAAAACTTCAGTTTCTTTCCCAAATCTTAATCTCCTTTGCATCAGAAAACAGAACAAAATGAAACAAAACAAACTCATCCATGGAATAAAATACTCATTTGATTTATACTCTCCTATACCTGGGATATAAGATGTTATTAAAGAAAATAACAAAACAGAGAGAGATGTTTCTGTAAGAACCATGGTCTGCAAACATGTCTGTATATTGACAACGACCCAGAAATTCTTCGATAATTTCCAAGTAATTTCTTTTCCCCAATTCTACTAGTGTTATTTTAAACTGTTTCAATTCTCCTCGAACTTTTGAAAACAAAATGACCACTCTTAGGAATTTTGCACTCTCCTTCATTTATATGCAATTTGATTTAAACACCTTAAAATTTTTCCAGCCATAGAGATTTTTACCCAGATAGTTTCAAAATAGCAAGGCTATCTGAAATCTTAATGAGAGGCACGGATAAGAGCAAATTAAAACTCTTATATTTTATTTGAGGCAGTTTGATTGACAGTTTCCGCTCTGTATTTCAGTAGCATCATAAAACAGATAAAGTATAATTGTGATGCAAAGACATTTCCTGTAATAATTTTCAAAAGGTGCGTATATTGTTTATTGCAGCACTGCAATATTTGATGGTGGTGATGTATTTCTCATTGTATCTGGCTAAATAAGATTTTTTTTTTTTTCCATGAGAGAGAAGAAAATTTAGTGATTTTGATGAAAATAAGGCTTCAGAACTACACAGAGAAATTTTATTGTTTCTCAAAGCACTAAATAGATTGAAGTGTTTGCGCTAGGAAGATAGCATGGTTTTAAGAGGTAAATAATTTGAATTGGAATCCTGGTTCCACTTAATTATCTTTGGACTAGTTTACTCATTGAATTTCAATAGTCATCTTTTTAAAAGAAATTAATGACACTTTTGGTCATAAGATTGTCCTTAAGAATTAAACACATTTATATATGCAAAACTGCTTATACACAGTTGGTACTTCTTATATGAAAATTTTTTGTTTGTTTGTTTTGTTTTGTTTTGTTGGTTTTGGTTTTGGTTTTGGTTTCTTTTAAATGCAGTAAAGGCTGAAGTAACAAAGTTAAAGTTAAATTATTAGAACATGTTAGCTTGGCCCAAAACATTAAAGCAAATCTGACTTCCTAAAAGATATGCTCTCGAGAAAGTTAAGGCAGATGCAACAATAGTCCTTACTAAGACTCCTACCTTTTAGCAGCTGGATGGAAAGAGAAATTCCACAGTTAGAGCGCCAGTCTTTAACCCCAAGACAGTATTAGACACTAGTTAAAGAGAGATAGACAACAGTGTTAAAACAGCATTTATTCTGAGCAAATTCAGATTGAAGCAAGAATGTTTATTACATAAAATGTATAAATTATGGCAAAGCATAAAGATGATTATTTAAATTACTTATAAACCCTTTACCCCCATAACAACAACTAACATTTGCTCTATATTTTTAAATGGTATTTTAAAAATATATTTATTGGGTATTCTAAAAACTAGTAACATCTACATGATATTTGAATATACCACAATTTACCAAAATACTGTATGTTGGACAAGCCAGGTTTTTTATAGTTTGTGACACTAATAAATAACAATGAAATAATTTTTGATGATTACTGATGAATTATCCTAGGTACAAAATTATTGCATCAAAAATTTTGAATATTTTTGGGAGCATTTGTAATCTTGCTTCCAGCCATGTGGTCAGTTTGGTTTAAATAAATTCTTATAAAAATTTTTAAAAATTGAATATTCTTTATACTTTTTGTCATGCATTGCCAAATCACAGCATCTTGATATAATGAAAAAAATGTTGTGTGTTTGGGGAGCAAAGGGCAGGGGAAGAGAGAGAGGGAAGGAGGGAGAGAACTAAAAAGGAAGATTTTATTCAGGAAAATTAAGGAAAGCAAAAGCAAGGGAATAGGAATCCTAAAACTTTAAAGAATAGGTTGAAATGTAGTGAACCATAGGAAAGACTAGGAGAACCCTAAAGAAATATTCCAGACAGCTTAGAAGCAGCCTACTTGGTTCAAGAACTGAATCACAAACCATGTCACAATAAAGTGGATGTATTTAATAGCTTTTGTTATCTTCATTAGTTGTCTTCTGTTGAAAAATTTTTTCCAAAATTTCTTCCATAGACAAATATAATCTCCCTCCTACTATTCTTTATTATATGACAAAAATAAAATGTGCTTAATAGTGGGTACAATTATAAAAGCCATAGACATTTATCAAAAGAGCATATATAACATGAAACAGTGTAACCTGTGCACTGATTCTGATACTGAGGAACATGGAATGTCTTACTTTTTTGTTTTCATTGATCACAGAGTTTGTGGGTTTTCAAATATCACTTCCTCTGGGAAATTCTCTTATTTTCTAGTAAAAGATTCTGTCCTCTACATTTTTAAACCTAGATTCTTATTCTGATTATACTTTTACCATATTTTATATTTTTCCTGATTGGCTTCTACCTCAAATATATTTTATAGGGAACAATTATTGAGACCTTCCCACAGGCTGGAAATATAATCCTTATATGTATGAACTTTTTGTTGCAATGTCAGCATCTAGTTCAGTGCTCAGCAGGTACATTAAAAATGCTCAGAATTACCTGAATGAGTAGATAAAAGGATAATGCAATGATACAATGATAAGACTTTCAAGTGCAGAGTGTTATTTAACTAGTGGGCCAAAATAAAGTCACTGAATCAACTGCTCTGTAATAGGGCAATCCAGCACCTCAAAGTGTTTCTGGTTCACAAGTGAACCTGAACAAGGGGTAGAATCCTAATGTGCTCTACAAATAGCATCATTGTTTACACATACCTTAATGTGGATGAGGTAGGAATGTATCATTGAATTTGGAAAATTCTTAGCATATGGTTACATTATTGAATTTGAAGAATTCCAAGTGTAGCTTATTCAACATCTGAGTCTGAATATTGTCTTCTGACGAGGGCTGACAGTGTGTTGGATCTCACACATAAAGCTCAAGAGATAGGATCTCTATCCAGCCTGACTGTTTATAGAGGATGTCACACTGCCTGAATAGTAAGTCTCTGTATTTGAAAGGGTCATGTCTAATGGTGCCTGCTCCCACAGCAGGTAAAATAGTGTTCATGCTACTAGAAGTAAGTGCTGCTTTGGTTGTATTCAAGTTACCGATATTAATTCTGTTTCGTGAAATTTGAAGGCTTTTCCAACTGGGTAAACCTGTGTAGTTACTACTGCATGGAACTACTTACTGGCTTGCAAAGTAGCAAAGTGGGGATAAATATGGCAGATACTTTATATTTTGCCGAGAAATGGGAGGCTGGCAATAATATGGATGTAAAGTTAAAAAATAAGTGTTCTATTCATTTAAAAATATTTCTGTACTTTAGGTTAGTTATCTAACCTAACTGAAACTCAGACTTATCTGTAAGACAAAAATATTCTTATTTGAATATTCTGTTTCTTTTTATTTCTAAAATGCTATTTTTTATGTATAGAAGTAGCAGAGTTTGTACAGATCTCCCCTAAACTCTAATAAACAGCATTTATATTATTTAAGAGAATGCTGGACTTTACTAGAATAAATGATGAAGCAGCAAATTCTTATGAATGATATCTATGCTATTATGAAAAACAGAAAACTGATTTATTTTGAAGAAACTATGGAGGCACAACAAACTCTTGATTAGGACATTATCTCTACTAAAATGTGTCCCTTTTGAACTATTATTCTCTATATAATTTTTATCTGAATCATGCATCTAGGTTTCTGTAGCTGGTAATAAGCATATGTCCACAGCTGGTCCTGGCTCTTTGTTCTCTTATCGGCACTATCTATTTCACAGCAAAATAAAACCAGAGAGAAGCCAGAGTCCAGATTCTTCTAACCTCATTGCAAGGCTTTAAATATGCATTCAACATTAGACTGCAGCTAGATCCATTTGGTTTAGTCAGCATACTGATTTAAAGCTTTTGACTATGAATACTGTCAGGCAGACAAAAGTCTCAATTTACCATTTTCCCACTATTCTCTCCCAGTATTAATGTGCTTCATTCATCTTTATTATCTGTATGGTTTCTGAAGGTATTTACCATTGAAAACCCTGATTTGGTGTAGGCATGTATTTATTTATTTACTTGTTTGAATTAAATTTTCTCTGTTTTGCTTTGGTTTTAATTATCTTGGCAGCCACTGTCTTCCATCTTATAGGGTATTAAAAATTCTGGCCTAAAACGTAAATAACTTTTCATGGGGAACCTGCAACACTCCCTGCTCATAGTGCTGCCTTCCAAAATGAGGGATAGAGGGTGGCAAAAACAAATGCAGAATTCTATATTCTGAAAACAATCTGCCAGCATACAGAAAATATTAAACCATTTTGTGCCTTCTGAATATAAAATCCTTCAAATATAAAACCTAATATAGTTTAACCTCAACATAGCCTGGCTGGGGCTTCTAGTTATGCAAAGGAATCACCACACAGTGTTAATCTAATAAAGGAAAAACATTCACCTGATTTGGTGAAATGTCACATGTTAACTTTATGATGTGAAATTCATTTACTTTCATCTTTCTTATCACCATGAAGCATATGGGGGCAGAAAAATTTATGATAGATGAGCATGTCAATGAATTGCTTAATCTTTTCTATCTATTTAATCTTAAGAGAATTATAAATTCACTGCATAATAAACCTTGAATCAGGGAATCTAGAGGAGAAACATATGCAAGCTGTTTTCCTTAACAGAGAAATCTGTGTATTACCATATTTCCAGTATATATTAAGAAACACAGAATTAACATTTGGAATATTTTAAAAGCAATATGATTATCTGGATTTGCTGGAGTTAGTTGGCCTTTCCTTCCATGGAATTTAGAGGGGATTGCCATCTACCAAGTAGTAGGTGAATCCCAGGCAGACTTCTGAATCATAGAAAGTACAGCTCAAGGGAGCCACCTGCTGCTGGAGGGATATCCAGGGCAGAGAAAACTGCATATAAAATTAGCATCGATTCAATATTTTGTCAAGTAACAATAATACTACTGTGGCTGTGTTAAACAATCATCAGTATAACATAATAATAAACAAGATTTTAAATTCTTTGAGCTACCCCTGTCTCTTAGCCTTTTTTGAGAGACTTCCCAAAAGAATAACTTACTGAGTAAGAAATATGTGAAATGATTTTAAATTCCATATTTAGGTTCAAGGCTCTATTTCCTTTTCAAACTATTATAGAAAGCTTTCTATGGCTATTATTCCAAGGAGAAAAAAAAAAAAACAGAGTGTGAAATGTATGCCCCAAAACAAAAGGTTTGAAGGTTTGGCCAATATAATTGGCATCAGCAAGCTAAATTTGGAATGAGGACCAGTCCTGGGATCATCAAATTTATCCATGTTGCCAATGACTCTTATTTGTAGAGTGCTCTCTAGATTTCAAATCTATGATCTCATCTAATTTTCACAACAGTCAATTAGTTTTGTCCTTATATGTTAAGAATCTGAAGCACACAAAGGTGAACTAACTTATTCAAGGTCTTATTGTTACTTGCAGAGCATTACTGCAACCCAGGATTCCTGATATTTTCTCCAGGTGTGTTAGTATATCACTATGCCCACCATATTCTTCTGAATTAAATATCCATTAGCCACCTTTGACCTGTAGGATTGTGGGTATAGTGATGTCAAGAAATGAGTAGTATGCAGTCCTACAAAAAGGGAGTCCCAAGCACCATGGAGTGGTTAGAACCTAGATGTGCATTACACAAAGCTGACTTCGAATTTCAGATTAACTCTTTTACTTACTTGTTTACTATGGGACTTTTATTGAGGGTTTTAAACTGAGAACTTAAGTTTCCTAAGATGCAAAACAGAAATATTATCTATTCTACAAGATTATTTTAAGGATTATATAAATTATTTTAAGGATTATATAAAATGTTTGGTTCAAGTGGTTGGCGCATATTGTTATTGGTAAATACATAACTATAATGTCATAAAAAATGAGAAGCAGAAAAAGGTGCTATCAAGACTATAGACATTTGATATACAAACATTAACATTATGGAAATATTTACACTATCTATATCCCCTTACTTAGAAATTTAGATTCTCAAGATCAGAAGGTACACACCATTTGCTGTCATCTCACTATCATGAGTTTGGGGGACTTAGGTTTTTCCCTGTGGTTTAACATTTTCTCCTATAAGCCCCTATATTATTTTAATGATAAGTTTTCATTTATTAATTCCACATATGAAGAAGTAAAAATTCAGAAAAAAGTGTTTACCTGCAGAGAGCATTCACTATAATGGTAACTGAACAACTTTTACTTTATCAGTAATTATATATCAGCTCCATTTCCTTGAATACCTTAAAAATAACTTACCAGTAATATAAGTATTTACTATGTGTGTACTGAAAATGCTAATGACAACAATATTTTTACTCTTATAAACAGCTAATATCATTACCCAATATTACAGGTATAATTTCAAATTTTATATTATCAGAAAATATACATAAGATTAAGACTTTATGAATTTCTATCTAGAAAAAACTAATATGTAGGAAAATACATAATAAAATATTTATATATAATAAATTGTCAAATATCTTTGAGATTACATTTTATTTAGTAAAATCATCAGCTAAAGATTTGTGAAAGATTTTTACACTTCAAGTAGCGTTATCATTTTTCCCTTGATTAGTTTTTCTTATTGTAATATGTTTCTAACAATATTTACATGAAAATAATTTTTTTGTTGTTTTTAGCTCTTGAAAATTATTTCCCACAACAAATTTTATATTTGAGAGATCAACATAAGATGGCGTGAAAACTATTATAAAATGTTAGAAAAACAAAAGTTAGTAAAGAATCCTAGAGAACAGATGCACTTGAAATAAAAGACCTTGTATTAAGGCAAAAATAATGTACGATTAAAATGAATTTGGATGAGGAAAATTTATAAATCATGCATTACATAAATAAAAAAATCTAGACTGCACATGTTTTTTGAGTATATTAAAGAACACTGAAACCCAATATCACAAATAGAATGTTGAAGAGAAGACAGCTGCTTTCCTTCTATTTAGTAGCTATTTGTTATTAGCTATAATTTATTAATGTATATATAAATGACTTCAATTTGAATGTGGTGGTAGTAGGGGTGGTGGTAAATGAGGAGTCTGCTCAATTCTGTCCGCTCAAATCAGAAGAAAAAAATTAAAGAGGTTACAAAATAATTTTGTGAAAGTGCAGTTCCATTTTAAGAGGAAACAACCTTCCGGGGGGGAGGGGAGGAGGATAAAACTATCCCCTCTTTCATGATGAAGCATTTTTTTAAACACTGAAAAAATTTAGAATACAGAAACTAACGTGTCAATTACAATTATTGGATTAAAACTTTTTTGAAAAGTTTCGGAAAATACTACCTTGATTTGGGTTTCATGTCCTATGCAAAATAAAATGTCCTTACTTATAGAGTGAAGAATATGGCCAAATGATCCAAGTCAAGTGTCTAATTCTGTAACCTGAATGGCATGTCTCCTTGAACAAGATCAGGTGGAGGAATTGCATAGAAAAGATAATAGTCACTGCTTTTCCACCCTTATAGATTTGTGAATACATAACAAGATCATGAATATTTTTTAAATATTACAACTTTATACAGAGGTCAGTATGATCTCTTTCCCCTTCTCAATTTCCTTATAATAAATATTTCCATGAGGGTATCTTTGCATAGCACTGATATAGGCTCATGGAAAACAAAAAGAATTAAAGTGAAAAAAATCAGGTTTACCTACAAATTTTTTTATGGTGTAAACTCCCTTACGGCATTCAAAAATTTTTACCTCTGTTCTCTTTGATATCACTTTTTTCTTTTCCATTTTTTGCTCCCATAAACCTCAGTGTACGTCCACACATGCACACACTTTCACTATTTCAGGTACTCACTGTTGTCTACTTTTCTCATTTTCTTGATCACAGTAAGCCAATAATAGAACTAAGGATAGATAGACAGATATTAATTTTGGATTACAACAGAAAACAGGGCAATCATGTGTTTCTAACTTGATTTTTAAAACTGCAAGTTTTTAAATATTGCAAAATAAATACACTGAATTATATTTTAATTGTTTCTAGCAGATTCTTTTAGAAGCTAAATTGTTTCTCTAATTGAAATTTCCAACCGAAAAATTTGGGACCTTACAGTAATGTTTTGGAGGTAGAGGTTTAAGATTGGAGGAGGTAAACATTTATATCCGCATTTATGACA
>NW_011888799.1:10870334-10872505 GCF_000151845.1 Pteropus vampyrus
TTTTTAATTAAAATTTAATAAATATTTTAAAAATTTTATTTTAATATGTTTTCTTTGTAATCATATATACAGTTTGCCCTTGAATGACATGGGGGGTTATGCACGCCAATCCTTGCAAAGTCAACAAATATTTTAAAAATTTTATTTTAATATGTTTTCTTTGTAATCATATATACAGTTTGCCCTTGAACAACATGGGGGGTTATGCACGCCAATCCTTGCAAAGTCAACAATCAATGTAAAACTTTTGACTCTTCGAAAACTTAATTACTAATAGCCTACTGTTCAACAGAAGCCTTACCTATAACATAAACAGTGAATTAACACATATTTTGTATGTTATGTGGATTATATATTGTATTCTTATAATAAAATCAGCTAGATAAAAGAAAATGCTAAGAAAATCATAAGGAAGGGAAAATATATTTATAATATTTATTTTTTAAAACACATATATCTGTATACCCAGGCAGTACAAACCCATATTGTTCAAGGGTTGACTATATTTTATATTATGAATAAATTTAGAACATTTTCAGAAACAGAGTCCATGGCTTCATCTTATTGTAAAAGGAGCCTATGGCAAGCACAAAAGTTTAAAATCTTCTATAAAGGTGCCTTTTAAAGATGTTCTTGGTCACTTTCTGTTCTTAAAAAGTCTTATTTTCCTGGATGATCAAAAACAGTTATATATAGAAAAGAGTAAAGGATTTCGGCAGAAAAATTGATTTTTGTTGTTCAAGAGTGCTAGCTTTTATTGGTGTAGTGAAAGTTCAACTTCTTTAATTCAAGTGCTCCTCTTTGGGGTAGGAAGGAGTTGATGTATATTCTGGTTTTATGATTTTCTTTTGTTTCTGCAGAATATTTAATGTCTTCTTTCCTTTGCTTATCTTAAAACTTCCAACAGGGACCTCCTCTTTTCCAGTTGCTACCTTTCTCTCACTAAAAATGCATTCCCAAGGTGGCTACCTCTGCCCCCACTATACTTCCAAGCCCCTTCCTCTTTATTTCATGGCAATCAGGGCTTTGACCTACTAGGTACCAGGCCTTTTGAGTAGTTTCATTTGTGTTAACTATTTCTAAGCTCCCAATCTCTCTCTCTATACTTTAAGTGGTATAATGTCTGTTGATTCTATTCAGACTTTACTTGATTTGTATAGTTTAACTTTTTGTTTTTTGTTTTGTCTCCTAGTAAATTTGCATGCATGGGTTATGGGTTATTTTATTTGCTCTCATAATCAATCTATATGAACTTTTCCCTCCTTTCCTTCTTCTTCCCTCTCACTCCCCCTCTCAGGCACTCACTTGCTTTTTTTTTTTTTTCCTTTTCTTTTCTTTCCTTTCTTTTCCTTTTTTTTTCTTTTCCTTTATAATGTGAAGAGATCTGGATTTTGATGCCTGTCATCATCTTTGGGACACCAGAGAACATTAAGAATCTATTCTTAATTACATTCCTACTCCTGATTACAGTACTTTACATACAAGAATTGCTTAATAAATGTTAAATAAATTCATCTAAGAATTTTGTAAGTTAATCCCAATCAGAAAAACTTTAATGATTCATCTTACTTAAAATGGAAGCCAAGTTTTTTTTATGATATTTTATTCCTTTTATAATAGTGCTTAATTTGATTATACAATGTTGCATTCAAGTCCTCCTCTGCACAAACCTCCACTGTGCTTAAAATGGTACACCCATTTTCATCTGAATGTGGTATATTTATTGCTAACTCCTAATTTCTTCTTGAAACTTTTCTTTTTTCCAGAAAAAAAAATCTTTCTCCAATATTTCTTCTATGTTCTACCATTTAAGTTTTATGTTAGATTCCAATTCTCCTTGAAATCTTTACCAACTTTCACATTCTCTTTTGGTAGTTCTTCTTTTACGTGATTTGAGCAAAACTTAATGCTAAAATCTCCCATTTGGAACTTAGTCTTTACTGATAATATTTTATTATTATTACAGACACTACACTGCCAAATCAAACCATCACTGTACACACTGTAACAACTCTCAGCACATGAAGGAATAACTAGGACTAAATTATTACCATTATAAAGTAGTTCAATTAAACCTTAGTGCATTAAGTCACACACAAACAAATCTGTCTATTATTATCTAAAATATAGATCATTTTCAAAGTCAGTATATCCCAAAAGATTAAGTTAGA
>NW_011888799.1:10874201-10898072 GCF_000151845.1 Pteropus vampyrus
TGTTAAAATGTACAGCTGAAACTTACTGGATTTCGTTAACCAATGTCACCATAAAAATAATTAAATGAATGAATGAATGATAATGGTTAAAAATTTTTCAAAATGATTAAAGTTAATGAGCAAAAGAGTTTGAACTCAAGAAGGATACCTGCAAAACCAACATGCACTTAGGTACACTACAGTAAAAGTGCTGAGGGGGGAGGAAGGGCGAGGGGGAGAGATTGATTTAAAAAATGTGGCTCAGGACCACACATCCTTCAGTGAATCAGAGCACCTTCATTATTGGGTCTTCTTCCTAGTGAATTATTTTTTCTTTTAACTTTCCATATACCTATTAATTTAAGATTCTGGGCATTATAGTTTCATGTAAATGGGCCCTTGTTTCTTGTTTCTTGTCAGCATGCAAGCAATAAAATCCAAGCCCCTAACAACATAAATAAAACATTTCCTCCCACAGAAGCCACAGTGTTTTTATTATTCTTTTCTTTTTCTGACTCCTGGTGATTTCAATTCCTTATGAGGCTGGACAAGTAAAAAAGGGCATTTGTTTTATTTTATCTAGTATGGCTAAGGTGTTTTTAAAAGAAAGATTTTCTAATTATTTAGATTAACATGGTGCTAGAAATAACTGTTTAACTTTTATTTATTTATTGAAGATAGTTTCACTGAGTATGAGTCTAAATTGTACTTTTAGGATTTTGAAGACATAATTCTAATGTCTTCTGTTTTCTATTATTTTTCTAGTGAAGTCAACTGACTTTGATATCCTTTACTTTATCATATTTGATTTCCTTTACTTATAATATTTATGTAATTTCTCATTATTTGCTTTTCTAGAGTAAATATTTTTTCATTATCTTTATCTTTTCCAAGAGTTCACAAAAAGTGTTAATACAAGTAGGAAGTCTAGGTGAAGATGAGTAGACATAGTCTTTGTGTAGTAATAGCATAATAGAAGTTTCATGAGTGTGCTGAGGGTTGATTGTGGAATCTCAAATTCTGGGCCAACCATTTGGAAAAAAAGTGTAATGACTAAGGATAAAAATTGGGATCAAAATGCTTTGTTGCCATTTCATGACTGTGAAAACATAAACGAGGTATTTATACTCTATACTTCAGTGTGTCATCTGTAAAATAGGGACATTAATAATACCTAGTTCATAGAATTGAGAATTAAATAATGTTTATAACTAACAGCGCCTAGCACACGGTAGATACAAAAAGATTACTACTATTACTATTTTTGAGCAGTATATTATAAAATGATTCTCTAAATTCTTTGAACTTATGGGAAATTTTGTTCCCTATTATGTAAAGCAGAATATTCTTAACATAAAATAATGCAGTACTTATTGTGGAATTAATACAACCAATGTCATAGATCTATTATCTCATTTCTCATATTGAAACAGTAAAAAAATAAAAACCTTCACCTTTGTACCTTTTGTTATTTTCTTTTCAACTCCCTCTATCCATAAATCTAATCAAAATACTTTAAATTTACAAAAGGGAAAACAATTTAAATTATATATCTATGATGTTTGTTCTTTAAACCACCACCTTGCTAAATAAATATATAAAACACTGAAATATGTTTTTGTTAGCTTGGCTTTGTGGTTTTAAAAGATACCTTATGAATGTCTCAAGCCATTTGTTAGAAATAGACTGGCCACTGGTTAGTGAAAACCATGAATATAATGTTATGGAATACTGGGGTGGGTTGGTATACTTTTAATTTCTTTTTATAAATAGGCACTAAAACCTATTAGTTTTCCTACTGAATCAATGGTGTAACTGGCATGATTACTGCTTATCCAGAGATTAAGAAAATAAAACCATGTTGGGACCATTCTAATAGCACTATATTAATAATTTATTCTTTTCAAATTGCAAAAATATTCACTAAAATAGAATTTTTGTTGTTGGTGGTATAGATCTTTTTCTCCACACACAGAAACAAAAGTTCTTATTGAAAGTCAAGAACATGCATCATTTAAATAAAATCGCTTAAAGTATTTTTTTTAAAACAAGTGCTAATTTATTTCAGTCTGTGCTAAACCAAGTGGAATGGCCAATAGAAAATAATGACACTTTTCCTGAGGAACTTAGAATCTGACTGGGGAAATGACACACTTACAAAAAAACAAACAAATAACATCTAAAATAACATGTGCATCACAGTGACTCATTTCAGCATAGATTGCATGAAAGAATTAGGGGATGTAATTTACATGGTAGGATTGATTCAGAAAAAGTTATGAAAAATAAATGGTGAACAAGGAAGCAATAACAAAAGGACCAATAAACAATAACAATTTATAATATACTACTACATAACTATTAGAATGTCTAAATTTTTAAAAGACTGATTATAACAATTGTTGCTAAGGATATGGAGGAACTGGGTCCTCATATACTAGTGATGGAAATATAAAGTTTTACAGCCAATTTTTAAACAGTTTGGCCATTTCTTACAGAGTTAAACAGACTTCTGGTTACAGCTGTAACACATAAAGGATCTGTAAGTTGTCAGTCTCACCCTCATACTAAGAAAACAGCTGAACAAACTGAAAATCAACACCTCTTCTTGGACCAATCAGAGAACTGAGATCATGGGCAAACTGTCACCAGAGATCCTGGAGAAACAGATGAATGAAGAGGATCATGACTGAGGTCAGTTTACCTGGACCAAAATCCTCTGGAACCATAAACTAGAAAGGATGCTTAAATAAATGATTAATTTAGAAAAACTGCTGAAGCCTGAGTGTGGACAAGCGCGAGAGTGAGAAGAGAGTGAGAAACACATTGGTCCACTATCTTGGCGGAGGCACATTTTTATGCATTTTAAAAACACCTTCATGTTTCTGGCAAGGGGAAGGGAAAAGTAACCGTTTTGAAATGTAACCAAAATATTCTCTATATCAAAGGCATATTTTTCAGGAGAAAAGCTTTGCCAGAGCCTTATTAGACCTGGGGAAAGGGCAGTTACCCAAATCCAAAGTGCTCTTTTGTTTCTCACAGAGGAAAGCTAGAAAATACTTGTGAAGGTCTCAGCTTAGGGCACAGCCCCATGAAAAGACTGAATTTTTAATCTTAAGCTTATAGAAAAATTCTTCTCCTGCCACACCAACAAGGCTATAGAATAACAACAGTAGGAAGAGCTGCTTACATGAACTCTATTTGAGAAAGTGTTCTTAGAAAAAAAACAAAATCAGGAGAGACAAAAATAAAAAATGAGGACATTAGTGGAGTTTGAAGCCTCTAGCAAACACAGCAAGAGCAAACATTAAGCACAGGCAAACTCTTAGCCAAATTAACATAAAATCTCACACTAAAGGCCTACTGACATCAATTCCTCAAATCCAATACTTTTTTTTGTGCCAAAAACTGAAAACATCTCAGATATTTATCAATGGGAGAATAAACAAATTATAACTATACAATGGAACAATATTCATCAATAAAAAAGAAATAAAGAACTGATATATATCTTGAATTGATTCTCAAAAACAAAAATTATTCTAACGGAAAAGAAAAGCCATTCAAAAAAATAAAACATACAGTATGATTTTCATTTATACAAAATTCTAGAAAACAATCTAGTTTTATAGTCACGGAAAGCATATTCGTTGGATATGTGGAGATAACTTGGGGGGTTGGGGATAGGTGAAAAAGAATTGCAAAGGGGTATGAGAAAATTTGGGGGGATGACAGATATGTTCCATCATTTTAATTATGATGGTAATTTCATGTATGCAGACTTATGTCAAAATACCAGATTGTATTCTTCAAATTTGGAAAGTTTATTGTATGTCAATTATACCTCATTTAAGCTTACACATTATTTACATGACTGATAGAAACTCATGTAAGATAATAAAAAAATTACATTAGTCAATTAGAAGCTTTTCTAATGCTATTTCAGATTGACAGAGGCAAACTTTTTTTTTTTTTGGTTTTGCGACTATTTTATTTATTATTTATTTCTTAAATTAATTAATTTATTTTTTATGGTGACGCTGGTTAACGAAATCCAGTAAGTTTCAGCTGTTACCCTTTAACAGTTAGGCATGTATATGTCTACATTGTGTGTGCATCTCCTATAATTAGATTCTTTCTGTCACCACATACTTGACCCCCTTTATTCCATTTACCTCCATTCTCCCCCTTACCCTCTGGTAGCCACTAGTCTATTGTCCATGACCATGAATCTTTGTTTGTCCTGTTCATTTGTTGCTTTTAGGTTTATATCCCACATATAAGTTATATCATGTGATTTTCAACTTTTTCTGTCTGGCTTATTTTGCTTAGCATGATTATCTCGAGGTCCATCCATGTTGTCACAAATGGCAGTATTTCAACTCTTCTTACAGCTGAGTAATATTCCATTATATATATGTACCACAGCTTCTTTAGCTAATCATCTATCTTAGGACACTTCGGTTGCTTCCATGTCCTGTCCACCGTGAATAATGCCTCTATGAACATCGGTGTGCAAATATCTTTTCAGATTTGGGGATTTCAAGTCTTTGGGGGTAAATATCCAGTAGAGGAATTGCTGGATCATATGCAGACACAAACATTTTTAAAAGTCTAAACTTTAATTTTCAGCATGTATTTTCTTCTCTATATAAATTTTAGATTAATAAATATATCCTGATCATTTAGATGATCACCATCAAAGGTAGTCACATATGCTTCTAGTTTTATTAATTTATTCTTTTAACAAATATGAACTTATCCATTTGCCAGAAAAGGTACATTCTACAATATGGAACATGCAATACATTCCAAGTAATTCTATCTTTCCCTCTTGCTTCTTCTGCCCTGGCACCAATGCATCTTCCCTTGACAACTCTTCAAGTGACTCGAGAAAATCATGTTGGAAAGCTTTTTCTACTCTGTCAAAGCTGACTTGTCTCTATTTGTTTTTACTTGTGATAGATACATCCTCTGTATGTAGATACAGAGCACAGCTTCAAAAAAAGATGGCTAAAACTTCCCACAGTCTACTGTCAAAATTATTTTATTGATCCCAATTCTATAATGTGTGACTTATTGGGCAGATATGATTAGCTTCTAAGCTCATCCAGCATTTATTTCTTATCCTCTTACTGATACTTCTGGATATCAAGTCAATCTATATTGAGAGATAAGTCTTTTAGTTGTTCCTTAATGCAACATATTCTTAAATGGATGAATATTACTTGCCATGACACAAAGGGAAAAAAGATAATCAGGCTTTTATTAATTTACAAATTATAGGTTTATAATAGCTAAACAAATAAGGCAATGAGAACAATGGGCACACTTAGAAAACTTACAGACACCGATAATTGAGTAAATGTATATTTAAGTTTCTCATTTCCAGTGGTACTTGCTCAAGTGCTTGAGTTAGGATGTTAGTCAACTTACAGTGTTAGTTATTAAAAAAAGAAGGGCTTGTATGAATAAGCCTCAAAAGGCTATGGCCTCAAAGTTGAGTAAATTAAAGACATGTAAAGCAAGAGGTACAAATATCAAATTGCTGTCTTAGAAAAGACCAGTGACCAGTAGAGACAAATGAGTTAGTAATAAGTTCTAATGAGGAGATATGGCATTACCTTACAAATTTTCTTAGTGATTTTCTAGTGAGGATTCTTTTAAAAGTTACATAGCTTTGTAATATAAAACCTATTTTATATACACCCTCCAATGTGTCTTATCTGTCATGTGACAAAAAATAAAAACATTAATGACATTGTCATTAAAATAAGAAATAGAGTTGGAGTTTATTTATAGTTATTCTAAGAAACTAATTTAGCATATTTATTTTTAATAATAGCAAACCATTTAGAATGATAATATTTTTCACAAGTTAAAATTGGAATTGATTATAGAGAAAGCATTTAACTTGGGCACCACTTGAGAGTTTAATGCAAATTACTGAATACCAAAGAACAGAAATTAATATTAAATTTTGAAAGATGAAAAATATTCAACGTGATTATAAATGCTAAAGAGATTTGATGACAAAAATTTTAAACTTCTAACTTCATAAATTTATGGAGGAATATTCTTACTTATAGTTATTACTCAAAGGAGTAATGCTTATAGCTATAATTGTGTTTTAGGAACATTATCCATAAGGAGATAAAGATGATGATGATGATGATGATGATGATGATGATGATAAAATAGGCTATTTTTTATTGAGTGTTACTGTGTATGAAATACTTTTCTATGTGGTTCTTTCTATTTAATACGCACACACCACAAAGCCAACAAAATCTTATGAGTTAAATTCTATAATTTCTTAAATATGTAAGGAAATTGAAGATCATAGAGTTAAATAAGTTGCTTATGAGCATATTGACAGTATGAGTTGGAGCCAGTGTTTGAAGCTAGTATTTTAGAGCCCACGTTTTTAACCAACATGCTATATTATTTATTTAATTTCAATATAGCCTCCAAAACTCAATTCAATATTATGCAAAAATATCCAAGGAATAGGGAAAACAGAAGTTGATACATGTTGATCCAAGGGTAATCATAAACAAATGTATCATCTGATTTAAAGTATAAAAATTGTTTTATCATCGTATATGCTAGAGATGATATCACACTACTTATTATTTCTCTGACTTCATTCCCCTGCTTATAATTTACTTCCTTCTGTTAACTACTTGAATATTTTCAACAAAGCAAAAAAATAGATTTTCATGGTACATGTTAATAAAAATAGATATAATAAAACACTAAACTTGAACATAATCCACCTATCTTTTCTAAAAGTATTCCATTTTTGTAATTATCATAAATGAATTTTATTTTTTACCTTTACAAACAACCAAAACATTAAATAAATAACTGGTTTTATTAAAGAAACCCAGTAAAATAAAAAAAACTGTTACAGGTGAGGAATGCCATATGTGAACTGATTATTTCAGCACTGTGGGACATCATTTTAATTACTCTCTTAATGTTTTGGTTCAGCCTGTTTTAAAGGACATATGGTACATTTCCCTAGGAATGAGAACTGCTCTAGGATTTTTATTATTTTTCAATGGAATTCAGAATTCTAATGTGAGCTTTCCTCAATTGAAATCATTATACAGTTACATTTTATCTCAATGTGACTTTTTAAAGCAAAGGAATCACCATCTAAGATGTTGGCATTCAGAGTCATGAAGGTTAATGTCATTTTGCAAAGTCACAAAGCAATCGTTTTGTAAATTTCACCCTAACAGAGGTTTCTGACTAAATCTGAAGATGAAAATGACTTCTTCAAAGTTATCAACAGAGTAGACTGTCTTCCTGCCAACGTTTGTCATTTAAAATATTATTTCATCAACACTGAAAGTCAATTCTGTCTTCCTGCCAGTGTTTGTCATTTAAAATATTTCATCGACACTGAAAGTCAAGTCTCCTAATGCCCTTAGAACAAACAAAATTACCAAGTGCTTTCACTGTAATTCCATAAGGGAAATGAAGTAAATTCCATGCAGTTATTTTGAATGCTTTAATTTTATGTTTTGTTTTGGAGTTTATGGATCAGTTAGCAATCAGTTCATAAGAAACAATTTTATTCGAAAATGCAAATTTCTGTATGCTGTAAGGCTGTAAGAGGTTAGTTCTATTTAAAAATGCCTGAAAATTTTCCAGCACATCACTTTTATTTCTTGCAAGACCTTCCTGGAATTTAATATAATTTTACTAAATCTGTGCGCAGAGCAATGCCTATGGATTAAGAGTCAGGAGACATACTTTCAAATCACTGTTCATTACAACCTAATTTCATTCTATTCAGAAAGATAATTAACCCTCCTGAACATCAAATTCTTTATCATAAAATGAGGATAATAATATAAAGCTTACCTGATAGAGCGGTGGTATTGATTAAATAATAACATATATGAACGTGCTTTTTGAATATGAAAACAAATCTGTACTGATGTTAAGCCCAATAATCATTTCCTATATCTGATAGCATTCAATATCCTGTGACACGTGTCTCCTGGGAAATCATCTCAAATAATTCGACAGCAGGAACCAGGTTTGTAAAGTGTTCTCTTGATGTAAGTTTTCAGTGCTTAAAAAAAAAAAATTGTATGATTTCTTCTTCGAGATTTCAGAAAGAATTTTTCTCTCTAAATTTGACTCAACTTCCTTGAGATAAAAATGCCTCGGCTATTTTCTAGGATCAACAGTAGAAACATCATGAAGGGCATAAAAATGCACGATGTAAAAATTCAAGTGAATATCTCGGTTATGTATCTTGCAAATTATCTTTACATAATTATGAAAAGCATGTATCATATTTACAGTTTCCATTATAATGACTTGTTATAGAAACCATTTTGAACATATTGCTTTTCTTTAACTTATCTATGACCTTCACAATCAATTACACGTTTTTACGTACTTTAATAACACCCAAACTCTATTATTTTTTCAATAACCAGAAGCAACTTTCAATCTGTAAATGTGGAAACAAAGGCTATAAGTTACCACAAATGATAAAGTAGTTGATGAACTTAGAGTTTCCTCAGAGCCTTATTTTTAAATGAACTGCAGTTCTAGTATTAATAGTTATCTCCATTATCCACAGTTTCCACTACCTTACCATCCATAGTTGACCCTACTCCTGGGGTTACACAGGACAAGTAAGTCCTACTCCCATTACTGACAGTCACAAGAATAATGCATTAACCACCCGTGCCATATTGAGACATATATATATATATCAGCGAGAATAAAGTTAAGCTAAAGACCCTTTACAGCCAAATGCAAGCATTTATTTGCAATGCCTCACTGAGTAACTGGAAACACTATTTGAACCAATAAGCTAAGGGTAACATTTGATGACTTTTAGAAGAGAGCAGCAAAAACAAACATACTGAAAGAAGTATGGGTTCCTTAAAGAGTTAGCTCATGTGGCTATTGAGTAGGCAAGAACAGCATACCAATGCTAGGTTGAAGAGGGGACATCGAGGGCAGACATAGCTCACTACATATATTCAACTCTAAGAAAGGGATTTGTCTTGGTAGAGGGAAAATGGAGCTATAGTGTTGGGAGAAAAAGTATTCTGACGACTTCAATTGACATCTGGAGCAAGGTGGAGATTCTGTGAGAGGAGGAAATGTTTTATAAATATATATTTGGCTACTACTTTTTGTTCTCTGAGCATGATTTTGACCATTATAGAGTAGCAATTGGAGACTGTTCTTACTTTAGGGTTATCTCTTTTGTCATTGGAATATAAATAGCAATTTGTATTTTACATCTAGCTGTAGTTCATGCTTATATTAATATCTACCAGATTACCATCCTATTTTATTCCTTGTTTCTCCTCCTTGCAGAGCAGCTTTGCATATTTTCAGAACTTGTGATGGGAATATATAACTACTCAATGGTGATATAGATGTTATGCTCACAATAGTCTTACAAGAACTACATCTCTGAAATCGGGCCCAAAATCAGTATGTTGCTTTAATCATCTGCCTACCCTGAAGTGGTTTCAGCATCTTAAACACATCAAGAATCTTCAGGAAAAAGAAGATTCTTCACTGTACTAAAACACTGTCTTGAAAAGGGAATTCCCATTAGAGAGGTCACAGAATCTCAGTATTTCTAGAAACCAAAGTTTGATGCCAGAAAAAAATACTGAGTGACATTAAAAAGGACTTCTCTGGTAAGGACACCTTTGCCAGTGCCAATCAGTACCTAAGTCATTCAGAAAAAAACACTAGAAGCTATACCATTGCCAACCCCAATGAACCTAAAGCTTTTGCCATTGACCTTTTCAGAAAGATCATGGCTACCACCCAAAAATTATCATTTCTAAATTTAACTCTCATTTGAGAATTTTATATTTAAATACTTCACCTACATGCCTATACTCTTAGTTTTAAGACAGTTTGAGGATACATAATTTCTGTCTTCTCCTTGACTAAGTGAGACATGTAATGTGAAAAATGTAAAAAATATATGGGAGAAATATCCACTAAACCCTTTATATGCATGCTTATCACTTCTATACACAGACAGAGCCCAGCCATCTTCACTGTAACATGACTTTCTCCAACTCGGTGGTATGTCATGATTCTCATGGAGATCAGCAAGTTGCTTATGGCAGTGTCTTCTCCTCAGCTTAATTTAGGGATATTTTGTTAGCATCTTCCTCTCTGGGATACAGGAGAATTAAAAACAAAGCTTTCTCATTAAACTTTTAGAAACTTGTTCTGTATATTTATAAAGCATCACCACACAGTTTAACAATTAGTTTTCTTTAGGTATTTCAAATTTGTAAATTTCATTAGCAATTCAATTATTGGTTGAATCCCATGCTAAAGTTGAATCCATGCCAATTCCTTCAATTATTAAGTATGTGTACTTTTGGACAGTTTGTGAACATAATACAAACTACCCCACAGTACACAAATCAAATAATTTTCCAGATTAAGCATATTTGTTTGCTCCAATGGAGATGATAAGAACACTCCTAACATGGAAGAGAAACATGTCTACACTTGCACCAATCCTAATTCTACTTTTTGCAGCCATTAAAAATATCCAGTTCATTTTGCACAAGATGACACTTAAGTATCTTTAAAAATGTTTAATCTTTCTCTCTGTAGGTCAAACATGCTCTATTCTCTAAATACTTCTACATTATTTATTACTTTCATTTCAATCTTCATCACAATTTTTCTGTACACTTTTCAGAGCTCAGCTCCCATAATTAAATATAATGAAACTTTTTTTCTTTTCTTTGAAGGTATCTAGCATACAACAGGGCACTCTGGATGTACTTAATAAACGCTGAGATTTGCTTTACTGAAAACATGATTACTTTGATTTAGAAAATCACTGCATTGAGATAAAATGATAGGATATGCATTTATTACTGTTCTCTACTTTAAAGATGTGTATTTCCTACATACACAACTTCATTTTCTTTCACAATCTTCCTCAGTATTTTCCATTTGCTTATTAAATACCTAATTTAAACCACAAGCCTTCTAGAGATTTTGGTTGTGTGGTATTATGGTGTTTAATGAGCTTTTAAGTCTGATTTTGCTACATGAAAAGGGACAGATAGAAAAAAGAGTATGTAAATACCCCTATGAGGAGAGATGTCTTATATCAATGACCATCTATGACACTGTCCAGCTCCTTGGGCAATATATGAATTTTCACAAAATTCACTTGTGACATCATACAACATTTGTAGTCAAGAAAAGCCCCACTTTCCAAACCCAAACATGATCTCTGGCTGGCATTTTATCATATAATTTTCATACCATATCTGTATAGTGGAAAAATTAATTCATTCCCTTGATAGGTCTGATAGAATGCTGGGAAGAGGGTATTCTCAAGAAATTAAAATTCATCCCAAGAAAAGTATTCTAGAATCTGAAGATCAAAAGATAATGTGGAATACCTGAACTGCTGGACAGGGAGATGACAGAATTTAGTATACAGGACAAGGTGAATGAGCAACGTTGAACAATCTATACTGAAATACATATTCACTTAGAAAAATATCAGCTATTGTAGCATCCGTATCACACATTTTAACTTTATAACTGACTTTAAAAGTACAGATTCCATCAATGAAACAAAAAGGAAACAAACTAAATGGGCAAAAAATACCTCTACTAAGGGGCTAATATCCAAAATATATAAAGAACTCACATAACTCAACAACGACAAAAAAAATCATATTAAAAAATGGGCAGGAGATGTAAATAGATACTTTTCCCAAGAAGACATACAAATAGCCAACAGATAAATGAAAAGATGCTCAACTTCACTACCTAGTAGGGAAATACAAATCGAAACCACACTGAGATACCACCTCACACCTGTTAGAATGGCTATTATCAATAAGCCAAGAAATAAACGTTGGGTCATACATGGAGAAAAAGAAAGCTTCTGCTGGTAGGAATGTAAATTGGCACAGCCACTTTGGAAAACAGTATGGAAGCTCCTCAAAAAATTAAGAATAGAGCCATCATATGACCCAGAAATACCTTTTCTGGGTATCTACTCCCCAAAATTGAAAACCTTTATTCACATGTACCTCTATGATCATTGCAGCATTATACAAAGTAGCCAAGATATAGAAATAACCTAAATGTCCTTTGATGGATAACTGGATAAAGAAGATTTGGTGAGTGTGTGTATATATACACACATACACATACATACACACACACACACTAGAATACTAATCAGCCATAAGAATGAATGAAATACTGCCATTTGCAACAACATGATGGCTCTCGAGAGTATCATGCCAAGAGAAATAAGTCAGATGGAAAAGAACAAGAACTATATGATTTCACTCATATGTGGGATATAAAACAGAAAGCAACAAATGAACAAGCAAAACAAATAAATAAGCTCATAGACACAGAAAACAGAAGGGCAGTTACCAGAGAGAAAACATATTTCTGACTCTAATACTGTAAAGGGCTTGGAAACAATCAAATACAAATCAATGTCCCTTTAAGTGGATCAGGATCAGAATATTTTAAAATAGTATCAAATTCAAACTCTGCAGTATTCATAAAACGGCTAATAAATGATGATGAAGACAGAATTTATTTGTATGTTTTTAAATCACTGGGCATTTCTGAATGCTGATTGTCTGGTTGCCCTCTGAGGTCCTGCTGTGTTATACTACGACGAAATATGTAGAGATGGTCTACAGTAAATGGTAATTGTATTTGCGGTGGAGAACAAGGCCTTGAATTGACTTTTGATGGTCACTTTAAAACTTTATTTTCTGCACAAAAAGAGAAAGATCTAGTCTGTGAAACCTGTAGCAATATCTAGTCAGTTTTCTTTTAAATAATGTGTTGTAGCATTGGGGAAACAAAGCATTTGTATATTTTAGTAGTATGTGAAACATTTTAACTTAAATGGAACACCTAAATGTATTAGATATAATATAAATGGATTCTCTAGGAGAGTTTCCCAGCCTTTATGATTGAGATTAGATCCACAAAATATTTATGAACTTTAAGTTTCATTATAGGAATGAGAATAATAACAACATTGCTATGAACAAAAAGGACAAACATTCTTAAACATATGAAGTAAATAATACTTAATATATTTGATCCTGAGTCATAAAGTGACATTTAACAAATGAAAATATAATCTCAGAGGCTTGACAGAACTCCATTTGAGTTAAAACTTTTTGCTTTGTGCTTACGTTCTTTGTACCAATTTTGGGACACTGTTATCTTCCCAGATGAAATATTAATGATGCATATACAGCCTGGCAAAATAAGATTTTTGTGTGTGACAGTTGAGGAACTTTAAAAAGCTTATAGCAGCAAAATATCTGGAATGTAAAATTAGATTTTAGTGACAAAAAATTTATCATGTAGCTGAAAACTCTGATTATGCCCTTGTAGTTCATTCTTTTATTCCACAAATATATCTATCAACTACTATCTTTAAAACGTATGCAAAACACTATGTTAAATATGTGAAAAATTAAATGACTAAGAAGCCCCAATCCTTGCCTGTAAATAATTCAGTGATATTTAACCAATAGTTTTTGTAATGTTCTGTCTCCACATTTATAGCATCCCTTAGAGCCTGTGGTAGGGCAGAGAAAGATGCTGAGTGGGAGTTTTTCTATTCTTTCTCTCCTGTCTTAATTCAAGCCAGAAGTGTTCTACTTTTCTCTTTTTACATAGGAGTAGCAACAGAAGTTTTTGTTGGGTAAACCTTTTCAACTTTTTCTTTTTAAAAAATTTTTATGTTTATTTAAGCCAAAACTGAAAACACATGCCAGGGAGCAAGATCTCAAATGCTTCCTAAACCTTTTGAACTTCTAATGAAAAAATTTAAAACCCTTACCTTATCAATGGAGACCCGATATAATTATTTATGAAAAAAATAGGGGTGTCTACAAAGATTTTTTTGTTTGTTTACATAGGGGTGCCAACAGCAGTTTTTGTTGAATAAACCTTTTAATTTCTAATGAAAAAAATTAAAACCCTTATCTTACCATGCTATCACTAGAGACCTGATATAGGTATTAAAAAAAAATATATATATATGGGTGCCAACGAAAGTTTTTGATAAACCTTTTTAACTTCTAATGAAATAATTGTAAAACCTTTCCCTTTCTATACTATTGATAGAGACCTGATGTAAGCATTTTAAAAAATAAAAGATTAGGCCTATTTAAACATCATGTACTTATCATTTCAACAGAATCCTAAATTCTAAAAATATGAGATGTTCATTAATATTTTATATGTTCGCTTAGTCCTAAACCCCACTAAATCTCCTACTCTCAGGAAAGATTTGACATTGCTTTATGTACTCCACCGTCAACATTTGAGAAGTACAATTTAAATTCTCTGTCCACACAGTCAACAACTAACATTTCTCCCTTCTCTTGCAGTGACTGTGTAGTTTTCTATAGTGCGAACAAAACAAAGAAAATTCAAGGCCACACTCTTCTGAATGGCCCTGATCTGCTCTCTTTGAATTGCTTCTCCTGAGAGGAGGAGCCATCTATCTTCCTTCCTGTAAGCTCATCATCACTTCAGATTCTAAATCAAACTTGCATCAATTCATCAGCGATTTTTTAAATAACTGCTGCTTTAAACTTACATAGATATATTACCCTTGATACTAGTTCCATTCTGATGGTATGACTCAATTTTAATAACAAACTTTGACTCATTTCATCACACTAACTCTACATTACATCCAACTCTTGAAAGTAAATATCTCCCATATCTCACTTCTTGGTCCCCAAATCTGTATACTCATGACTTTTCAGGATCTTAGTCATTCCAACACTGAATCTCTCCCTTGCTCTACCAATCCTCTCCATCTTGGTTGAGAAGCTTTATTGATGTTAAAAGTGGCTTATTCCTAAAATCCCATGTCCTATGCTACATGTTCACCTGTGAAGAGGTACCTGCTGACATGGTCTCTGGATTTTCTGTGCCTCTTCACAGCTAAACCAAGAATATATGTTTTGAGGAAAATCCATTTTCTAAGAAAATCTAATACCAAAACCAAATATATTTAAAAAGCAAGCAATAAAGCTCATCTGTCCTCTTGTCTCTCCCAAACTTCACCAAAGCTCTTTGAAACAGATAAAAGCCACTGGTTTGCTTGGTCAAATATTCTTGAGCTCTAGATAAGGTCACTGAATCCCAGATACATTAGAAATGACCTTCCTAGGGTCGTAAGTAAGACTGGTCAACATCCAACTCTTGGTCTCTTTCTGTGTTTCAAGGCTAAACATCTGTGGACTAAATTTTGTTTCAAAACGAATGGAATTACTATTATATTTAACCTTATAGACAATACTATTAGTCTTTGTTTTCATTCTTTGTAAATTGAACTAAGATTTGTGAATTAATTAACTTTTACAAATATCTGCTTTCTTTTATAAGGCAAACCCCTCCTAATTTGCTTCTAACATTTTTGGATTAGCTCAATGTGGTACAGGTACCCTTATTTTGGAGGATTTGTGCCTTCTATAACAGAACACGGTTTTTGGAACACACTTTAAAATATCACATCAAGATTTTAAACAGATATAAAAAGGTTTTTCCACACTGAATGAAAAAGTGCTACACCAAATAGGTTGAGTCAACTAAGAAAAGCTTGAAAAAGTTTCAGTAGTTGGAATAATCTGTTGTTTCACAACTGGACTGCTTTCATTAGATTTTAGATTAAAAACTAGTTTTTGGATTCATCTTGTATTTACCTGGATTGTGGATCAAACTATACTTACATATTATGATTAAAATAACAAAACTGTCTATTTGAATGGATTGTTTTCATATAATTAGATATGAGTTCCAATTCAACTAAATATTGACAGATCTTAAATAATTTCTTATGAGTCTGATGTGATCTCCCTTTAAGTAATGGCACCCCTAGCTTGCCAAACAAGCAGATGTGGGTTATTATATTGGATCTCTTCTAAATAACAGTGATTAATTAAGCTAGAATTGATTTTTAGCCTTATTACAGATGATGATCAAAATATGTGGGGAGTTCTGCAATAGGAAATCAAAGCTAGATGATGCCAGGCATGCTGGTATTCATACATAAAATGTCATTGAGTGAAATATGGAGACAGCACTAGGAGAAGAAAATCAACTGAATGTTTACTTAGCGGTCAGTTATGTGCCTAATTGTTATCACATATCTAGGAGGTGAGTGACACTTGGAAGATGACTGATTCTAATCTGCTACTTAATGTCCATTATGAGGCTGTTTCTGCATTACCATGTTTGGAAAAAAAAAAAAATAGAAACAGAACATTACTTCTTAGGTACTCTTTCTAACATCCAATAACTCCTCTACCTCTCTTCCATGATATTTGAGTTCCCTCACTCAAAAGAAGGTATTAAGTATGCAAACTTTGTACTGATTGCATCCTCCTTTTTTCATTTAGTCCCATTTTTCCTTTCTTTCCAAGAACTTTTCATCAATTTGTAAAACTCATATGAAGATACCTATTCTGTATCATTCTCTAAAATAGTGATTGTTAGATTTAAATAAGTGGTGTTTTTGTTTTGAAATTGCAAGTAAATTGTTAATAAACTTCTGTTTCAGAATCACCTGAAGGGGGTGGAGGTGGGGGTGGGAGTATAAAAATAAGAATTCTTAGACTTAACACCTTAACGTCTTTATTTAGTATGTCTGTTTAGAGCTTAGAAATCTGCAATTTAAAAAATTTATCCAAAGACTGAAGCAGGTTGACCCTAAACTAGATTTTGAAAAACACAATCAGAAAATCCCAAAGCCCACTGAGGTCAATTTGCTTTCAATACTTGAAGGAATAAGATTCTCTGAGGGCTCCCTTCATCTCACTTCCCATGGAAACAGAGTAATTTCCTGAGGAACTCATCAGTAATGTGTTTTAATGTTTTTAAATGTACTTTCTCATTCATTTAAGTAGGTGCTTGTAAACTTTTCCATCTGGAGACACATATTACTCAATTCTGAGAATCTTTTTTTTTTCCTTATTATTTTTTTTTATTTTTTAGGCAAGGCAACCCTTGGTTGACCTCACAGATTGCAAAGACCTTGTCGGCTTATTTTTTACGCCTACAGTACCTTGTCTTCCTAAGTGGTCTCCCATCCAAGTACTAACCAGGCCCAACTCTGCTTAGCTTCTGAAATCAGATGGGATCTGGCTTGTTCAGGGTAGCATGCCCGAAGACTGAGAATCTTAAAAAATAGTATTGCTGTAAAAAATTTTCCCCAACGTTTTCTCTTATCTATTTCTACATTTTTTATTAACCACATATGACATCCTGAATTGAACCTGTCATCTTTTCATTCTATACTGTACATCTATTTATTTATTTGTTTGTTTGTTTATTTATTTATTTTTTTTGGGGGGGGGAAGGGATTCCAATAAGTTTGGCCTTAGTACCCATTCACTGAATTTTTAAAAATTTCAACTATCATATTTTTAATTTCTATTTTTCTTCCTTTTGTTACCTTTAAAGCATTTTTTTTCCACATAGAAGAAATATCTTTTTTGAAATAACTAATTTTCTTCATTTTTGCTTTATTTTTTCTTCCTCCCTTTTTAAATTGTTTTTCTTTCTTTTGGAGGTTTCCTCATATACCTGGTAACTCTTGCTGGCATTTTTTTTTTTTTTGGAGACACATTAAATGGAAAGTAGAAGATCTATTGGATTGTCCCAGTATGTTCCTCAGAGTAAGATAAGATGACTATTTCACTTTTATTTGGAAGGGAGGTAACCCCTAATAGCTATCATGTTTTCTCTAGATAGCTTAATTTCTTCTGAAAAGCTTTCTAACTGTGAAGTATACACTGGCAAACACCGTTCTGAAGGAGGCAACTCAGGTGGCAAAGGAGTTAAGCCCTGCCAAGATGGGTTCACACCTACTCTTAAAGTTTTTGATTCCATTCCTATGCCTCAGCCCTCCCTCCTCTGTACCTGAATTCTCCACAGGCTGAGTCTCTTCTATGTTTAAAATTCTGAGAGACTGTATACACAGATTTAAAAAGGGGGTGTTGCGTATCTGTTCTGACCGGTGAGTGAGAGTTTGGGATTCTCAAATCTTTTTAAAGAGATGATCAGACAATCCTGTTTATGTATCTATTCAGGCTATCTGGGGTCCCCAAACCTGAAGTTTCTCTTGAGCCCTGTGGGTGGTACATTATCCTGACTATCGTTAATGTATTTTTTTGCACTGTTTGAAGATTAATTTTTTTCCTTTTATACATTCTGCCAAGTTGTTTATCATTTCTACATTCATTATTAAGGGTAAAGATTATCTTCTACCTTCACTGAAGACCACAGCTTCTATTAGGAAGCTTTCTTCTTACTGGTATTCTTTCCAGATTCCATTAACTTCTCCTCTCTTTGCCCTTTTAAGCCCAGGATGGTAGCTCCCCACTGTTACTAATCCAGAGGAACATCATTCTTCACAGTTTTTCTTCTTAAATTTATATCAATAGTCCCTTTATTAAACTCTCCTCCATTTCCCCTTTGAGGCTGTCATGTTTTTGAGGAGACTCCAAATGAAAAACAAACAACAAAAACCAAAGCATTGAATTGGTGACATATTGGGTGTGATGTATACTTCCTCTAGATTGTACAAGAAACCAACCAGTTACCATTTATGATTATCTTACTGAATCTATGAAAAGCCACATTTAAACAGAACTGATAGGTTTTCAGAAAATTAAAGTGGATTCACTATGCTACATATTCAGGAATTCTTGAGTTATTAGATGATACAGGAAAGCTATAAAAGTAGTGTATTTTTCTCCATGATCCCTCTGATGGGTTATCTTCCTATCTGTCTCAAGGTCTGCTATGTGGGCTGTACAAGGTCAACCTAAAGTAACAAGTACCCACAAAGACCAGGAGATGGACCAAACCATATTCCACCCAGAGTCTTACAATGTCTATTTACCTACTGATACCATACACATTTATAAGTCAAGCAATTGCACACCAGCAAAGACAAAGCTATGCAGTGTTTTTGAAAAAAGAAGATCTGAGTCATTCCTACCATGAATAATATAAAAATATTTCTAGCATGTTTCACATAGAAAGGCATCGTTACACGTCCAGTAAATTTTGACAATGCTCAGTCTTTAATTTAGGAATTGGATTGGGAAGTCTAATAATACATGTTAATCTATAACAAGTATTAAAAACTGTGCCTCATAATATATGTCACCATCATAAAATTTTAGTTCTTTTAATAGCTATAGTTATGCCTCAGACCACTTTCAATCAATGATCAAAATCAGAATTAATTACTTGGAATATGTTTTTCTAGAACAATCCACATTCCACATCTTCTTTTATACTTACTAAGAAAATACTGAAAAAGTTTAAGATATTACTATGATTTTAAAAAATTGTTTTAATCAGACCTTAAAGAGTTTTAGTCCACTGCCTCAGAATTATCTCTACAACATCTGAGAA
This sequence comes from Pteropus vampyrus, assembly GCF_000151845.1. Taxonomy (NCBI): domain Eukaryota; kingdom Metazoa; phylum Chordata; class Mammalia; order Chiroptera; family Pteropodidae; genus Pteropus; species Pteropus vampyrus. The sequence goes on from NW_011888799.1 coordinate 10,893,669, forward strand.
ATGAATCAAATGTATGCAGGGCAACTTCTCTCCAAAGGACAGGCCGTGCTATCAGATGAATACAATAAAGGTGTTGACTCCTTATAGATTTATTGATGAAATTCTGCATATACATCCAATTTCTCTAAATCTCTCTCTAATCTGTTCCTCATATATTCAATAACAAATCAAGTAACAATAATAATACCATAGTAATTTCTTTGATTTTCTTTGATACTGAATCTTGAAAAAAAAAGACAACTATTGAAAAGATGTGAATTTTTCACTAGTGCTTTTTAGTTCTTGTTATATCTGAATAGATATTCTACATAAAAAATATGCTAAATGCTAATTAGGAAGTCGACATTTTAATAGGCTATAAAATATTTTAACTCCCTTGTTTTTAGTTATAGAATTTACCATGTTTTTTTAGTCATTATGTGAAATAAACCCTATTCATTTTCCCCCTTTCTACATTATAGAAAACATCAAGCTAGTTGCCTTGAGAAATTTTTCCAAATAGATTTTATATACATTTTTGTTTCTGGGTACAAATTGCAATTGAGAACAAAGAAAACATTTATTCAGCATACAGAAAAGATGAAGAACAATTCCAAAATTAGCATCTTCTTATCAATAGTCTGTCAATACACTCTCTGGTTTGTTAATTACCCAGTAATTATTATTCCTATCAAAATACTTTCATGTACCTACCTACCCAAATAAAGTTCTTTCTCTTGATAATCACAGTGTGACTCAATGTTTTAGTATATTCATGGTAGACTGGATATTAGACAATTTGATAAATGTCATTTCATTTATAAAGAAAATGGAATATATTTTAGAACTAAGCATTCATTTTATAAGTTTCGTAAAATATATAAAGGAGAAAATCAAAACATAATAATCATGCCTAAAGCTTACAAGACAATGAACTACTAGAGTAGAAAAAGAATGTAGTTGCTAGAAGGGCAAATGTGTACAACTTAACATGTGGTGTTAAGAAATTCAAAAATGAACAAATTAATGATTTTTGGTAAAGTCTTTCATCTTCCTCAAAATCTTTTTTTAGAAAACACATTCTATATATCTGCTTATTGCCGGAATTTCTTTTTACCAGTTCAGACTGCAAATAAGCCAAAAACTCTCTCTGAATAAGTATTTTAGAAACTATCAAGAGACAAAATGACCCCTCTCCCCATGTAAAATCCTTAATTGGCATAAAAAGCTGAGGAAATAATTAGATAGAAAGTGGTTAGAGTTTTATCCAGTCTATATTCCATATTCAAGAAAAAGCCAAAAAATGGTGAGGTAAGAGTTCTACTCTCATTGTCTGAAGCTGTTGGTTTTCAGACTAAAATTTCCTATAATCCAGAGTTAATCCTGCCAGCTTTGGTTCTTTGGAGTGGATGCGTGAAGAGTGAGAGTCCAGCACAGCCATTACAACCAGTCAAGCCTCAGCCAACTTTCCAAGGTTTCTCTATCAATAAGGGCGGTATAGAGGAAGGGATATTAATTCTACCTATGAGATCATGCTTATGGTTTACAAAGAGTGTTGTTATTATTTAGAATACAAATGAGGACATTTTTTATTTAATGTATTTATGGAATCATACAGACATAACAAAAGGTAGGTATCAGGATAAATAAACCAAGTGTCAGATTTACCTATTTTATTTTTCTCCCCTATTGTAACCATGCAACAACATTTTCACTAAGAAGTGTCTTGTGGCTGTTGGCTTATCACATTTAAGAATAATGCCTGTGATTTTAGAAATCCTTGTTTCCTTAATTTGGAAAATTAAAAGGCCAGCTTCAAGGGCAATTTGAGTCTCAAATAGGATTTTTTGTTCTTGTTGTTGTTTATTTACTATTTGCCATGCACTTTCCTAATCACTTCATATATGTTCTCTCATGTCTCTTCTCAATAACCAAGTGAGGAAAACTATTGGATATTCCCCCTTTTTAGTGACCTAAATTGCTACTTAGAGCATTTTCATAATTTATTTCTCAAAGTTAATTATAAGAAGCAAAGCCAAGATTTAGATCCAAGTATGGCAGTAAGAAAAGCATTCCTACCAACTACAGGTGTGTTAAGAGGTTATAAAAATTAGGGTGAAAATATATATCATAATCTAAAATGAGATTCATATTTTAAAAAGGACACTGACATATAGACATATTTTATTTCCTAACACACTGGTCTATTACATTAGTGGTCTAATAAAATATTTTGAATTAAAAATTAAGAACAAAATTCTTTCTTAATAAATTATATCTATGTATATAAAAGCAAAAGTAATTTTTCAAATTTATTATTTGAACCTTACATAATAAGCAGGATATTTTTTGCTTCAGGATAATGTACATTAATCAGATTCTTAATCATATCTATTTTAACATACTTTCATTGGTATTATTCTAATACATGTTGTTTTAAAAAGGATGCTCTTGAACTGATATTTTATAAAACATTGACTAAAATTATTTTTAAAGTTGTATTCTGTTTAATAAATTGAAAATTATTGAAACCTTAATTCAGCTCTTCTCTGTAAACCATAATATTTTTTTTAATTGAAAAAATACTTTCTCTGTGAGTGCTGAAGTTCCTGATAGCTCACAGAAAATTCTTCTAAATGGAAGATATTCTAAATTATCTTTTTTTTTTTTTGCATGGAAACATGCAAATATTTCAGCTAGATATTTTCAGATATCATTTTCTCATATCCACTTGGGGTATCTATTTAAGAAAATACTTTTATAACCAAAACTTGCCAAATAAATTGCTTCTATTGATTTTTTTGTAATGGTTAGCCCTGTTTAGATGATACAAAAATTATAGACCTTTTGGCTTTATTCCATTCAAATAGTAATTATAAATTTATCTAAATAAAAATATAAGCTTGATAATAAAGGTTATTTCTAAACTCAGGACAGTCCCAAGTACAATTAACAAATTATAATAACAAATTTTGCATATCCCTTGAGTTTTCACCATTATTTTTCTGTTTTGTTTTAGTTGAAGTTCAAAATCATCCTACTCTCAATTTTTGTTTCCCTAAAATTATAAATACTCTTTAAAAAGTTTTTGAGTAAAGATTTCCAATACCTTTAAAGTAAATGCAAGCATTTTTCTACACCAATAATAAACTATCAGAAAGAGAAATTAGCAAACACTTTCATTTACAATTGCATCAAAAAGAATAAAATACCTATGAATAAATTTAACCAAGCAGGTAAAGGACTTGTCCTCAGAACATTACAAGACAATGAAGAAAGAAATTGAAGAGGAAATAAATAAATGGAAGAATATACCATGCTCAACTCATAGATAGGAAGAATTAACATTGCTAACATGTCCATACTACCCAAAGTGACCTACAGTTTCAATGCAATCCCTGTTAAAATATCAAAGGCATTTTTCACAGAACTTTTTTCACAAATAATCCTAAAATTTATACAGAATCACAAAAAAATCCAATAGTTAAAGTAATATTGAGAAGAACAGAGTTGGAGGTGTGACACTATCTGATATCAAACCATAATACAAGGCTATAGAAATCAAAAAAGCACCATACTGGCATAAAAAGAGACACATAGATCAATGGAATAGAGAGCCCAGAAATTATCTCATGCTTATATGGTTAATTAATCTATGACAAAGGGGGTAACAATATACAATAGGGCAAAGACAGTCTCTTTGATAAATGGAGTTGGGAAAACTGAACAGATCCACATGCACAAAAATGAAACTAGACCACTTTCTTACACCACATATAAGAATAAACTCAAAGTGGATTGAAGACAAACATAAGACATGAAACCATAAAATTCCTAGAAGAAAACATAGGCAGTAAACTGACATCACTCTTAGAAATATTTTTTTAAATATGTCTCCTTGAGCAAGGAAAATTAAAGAAAAAATAAATAAATAGGATTACATATAAATGGTACATATACACCATGGAATATTACTCAGCTATAAAAAGATAATGAAACCTTACCATTTGCAACAACACAGATGGACCCAGAGGGTATTATGCTAAGTGAAATAAGTCAGACAGAGAAAGACAAATACCGTGTGATTTCAATTATATGTAGAATCTAAAAAACAAAATAAATGAACAAAACAGACTCAGATATAGAAAACAAATAAATAGTGATCAGATGGGAGGGGGTTTGGAGAGATAGGTGAAAAAGGTGAAAGAGATTAAGAAGTACAAATTGCTAGTTATAAAAGTAGTCATAGGAATGTAAAGTATAACATAGGACATATAGTCAATAATATTGTAACAACTAATGTATGATGTTAGATGGGTACTAGACTTATCAGAGTAATCACTTTGTAAGTTAAATGTCTAACCATTATTTGTACACCTGAAACTAATATAATATTGTATGTCAACTGTAATAGAAAAATAAATT
>NW_011888799.1:10898968-10952773 GCF_000151845.1 Pteropus vampyrus
CAACCAAAATTTAAAGTATACCTTTACAATAGTTTCAAAGCAAGGTCAGAACACTTATGTTGATTTATAAAGTAATTATTTAAAGCCTCAAATATTTCTAAAATCTGATTAATAATGAACAGCAAAGAAAGTACATAATACTCAGCATATTATTTTTCACATTCCATATCAGCTCCATTTGTAAATATAATTTATCAGTATGTGTATCTTGCATGTTTGTATATGTGTATTATTTACTAACCACTCTATCAAATTACTAATTTAATTTTGAAATAATGAAGCTTTTTTGGATAAATTATTTACTATGTGTAATATAATCATTTCCAAGTACTTTTATTTCCATACTTTCTCAACATAATGAGAATGTTTTTACCGACTATGTTCTCCCAAAATTTACATTTCTATATACACTGCAAAAAAATCAATGGTGATTTTTTAAACTTAATCTACACTACTATTTATAGTAGCACATGATCTTTTACCTTCAATGAAATAAATTTCAAAGTATTTCTTTTGATTTCAAGAACTGATTGAAAAAATATTGAACTGGAGTTAACTGATTTTCAAAAGTATGATGATAATAAAACTTTGTTTAATTCTGCAAATTTTAATTTTTGCTAATAAAATTAACACATTAAAAGTTATACCTTTATGATACATATTTGAACAAAAAAGTTTTTGAATAAAAAATGAGTAATGTTGAATTAGAAAATTTTCGTTTGACATAAATGAAAAGTCATGCATCTCAGAATGATGTGTAAGCATGTGAAAGTAATGAAGCTCCAAAAAAATAAATTGCCATCTTTGGAAAAATTCTTAAATATCCGCTAATTTTGAAAATTGTTATATTACACAGTCCTTTCTTCTAGTTTTTATATGGTCCATGATATCACTGTAGCTTCCTTGATGAGGGGTATCTGTCAACATTCTCTGCAAGTTACATATTTATTAATAGTCTTGATTAGCAGAAATTTATTATTTTTTATTTACATGAGGTTATATTTTTATTTGATGATGCAAAACTGATTCGTTTTTAGTTATTTTTAATTTACCAAACAATAAATTAAATGAATTGTTTTAATTTGACACATCACAATAGCAAACCTCAGTAAGTCAGTCATTCAGACTATTCTCTGATCTCAATAGAGCACTCATCCTATTCTTTGCATGTGTTTCACATATTCCTAACCTATAATTTCTCCCCATGTTAAACTTTTCCAAAAGAATGGCAGTCTAGAGACTAGAAATTCTGCAGATTGCTTCCATAATGATGGCACAACTGCCTGGTACATTAAGTGGCCACCTGGCACAGACTAGATTACATCTCTCACCTTTAAAGGAAACTGGAAATAGTTAATTGGTTCATTGATTTCTGTCCAAGTATACTTTATCTGTGCATCTCTGTATACTGTCCTTTAAAGTGAGATGCTAATTTAAATCTGCCCAGAAAGGTGAAAGAGACAGGTGAGTCCTCATTGTCTTTCAGGTTCTGCCATAAGTTAGTCTGAAAGTTGTTTTGTTGTCCATGCATCTCACACACTACTAGATGAGAACTTTTCACAAGCTAATAGGAAAAAAAGAGTTATATTAAGCTTGTCCTGGCTTATTTAAATGCAAATATTAACAATAGCACATCAAAATTTTAAATTCTGGGACAAATGCAAAATTCGATGCTGTGGTGGGACAATAGGCATAAACTGGGATTGCCCCTGCCAAACCTAGACATGTCACCTTTGCTACAGGACAAAATGAGAATGGACATTTTAGTTTTAACAGGAAATAAAACGTATAATGCTAATAATCATGGGTTCATGTGATTGAAAGTATGTAAATAACCAGGTTGAGAGGAGCAGTAATTTTTTTAAAACAAGATCATCACTGTTCCTCTGGAAGAGCTTCTCCAGAGAGGCACCATGTCCCCAGAAGCTCTTCAGTGTCTCAGTTGCCATCTAAGTCACATAGACAAAACTATTGAACCGAGATATTTTCTGAGTTTGCATAGGGTGTCTCACAGATTGAGGCTCATACTTCGGTAACTCTTATTTTTCAGTCATCACGTCAAGCACACATTTTTTTTTTCTTTTTTTAAAGCAACATGAAAATATAATCATGTGCAGACACAGATTTTGGCTCAAAGCCTTTCTGAAAATATTGAATGAAGTTAATGATGTAGCATGAAGCATAAACAAGTTACAGGATGCAATAAAGTCAGAATTGACAACAGCTGTAGAAATGTTAAGCGGCTGGAAGGCAGAATTTCTGAAAGGGGGCAGAATGAAATAGTCTGGGGAAAAAAGCATCTGTCATGAGAAGGTAACTCACTATTCAGCATCATGAAATAAATGCAATCAAATAAGAAATTTTATTTTTATTTGACTTGACAAGGATATCTGTGCTGCACTTAATGGGTATAATGATGTGAGAAAACAGAACATTCATTCAGCAGTAACAATTTCAGCTCTGTAAAGACAGATGTGCCCCAACCTGTTCATCACTGACTTTCTTCAGCTATTTTAGAGAATTCCTCTGGTCTGTGGAATGATTAGGTTCCCCAAAATAACATATAAAATGGGGCATTTCTCCCTGCTTTAACAGGGACCATGCGTAAGTGTTGCATGCTATAAATGCAGTGTTCAGAGGTACAGCAGATTCTATTATCAGAGAGTGGGATGGGGTGTGGCAAGCCCGGAGGTAGATCCTTCACATTAGTTGGTGGGTTAACGGGAAAGTAAACACTCTGTGTCCACCTTCTGTGCTTGTCTCACAGGCTTGCTTTCACGCTGTGATGTTATTCAATCATAGTGCTAATATCTGTAATGTCAACGTATCATTTTTAAGGATAATGAGATGGCTGTGAATGTGAAGAAAGTGTTCAGAGAGAGCAACTGCTCTAGCTACTCTCTGCCTACCTACACTTCTGGTTAAGTTTAGCACATTGAGAGACAGAGAGGGGAACACTGCTTCTAGTAATTACCCTTCCCTGAAGTTGTCTATCACTCCTTGTCTTATTACTCAGAAGATGTAAATGGATAATTGTTCTTGAGCTAACAATTATTGCTCAGGTATTTGCCCCTGAAGGAGAGATAATTCTGGCTGCCTTTATTTTATAGATAAGTCTTCTGAGAATTTCATTAGCATTGAAAGTAAGAAGCCCCCAGATAGATACAGAGATGGATAGAAGATGATAGATAGATAGATAGATAGATAGATAGATAGATAGATAGATAGATAGATACATACATACATACATATGTAAGAATGGTATTCATATTTTTTAATGTACTGTGACAGCTCCAATTTGTGGTCCAATTTGTGTACTAGATGAGCAACTATCCTAGAAAAATGCTTTAGAAAAAAATTATTCAGCTGTCTCTATAGAGTGCAGAAAACTGTAAGGTAGGATGAGTTTTCTATATTCATTAAGCAAGTAATGTGGCCATTTCCTGGGTTTGGCTCTCTGAGCCTTAGAGCCTGTAAATCATGGGTTGCTAAAGCATCACTTTGCAGCTCTATGAAGACTGAATTTTTTGTGTGTTGAGGGAAAGGGGTGGAAATAAGACAGAGAAAGGAAACAACTACTAGACGAGGATTCTTTAGGGAGCCTCTTCTTGCTCCCAGATTCCCCATGCATGGCCTGAAGGAGAGAAGAGGTGATGGGAACCAACTCCTCTCTGTTGGATTTTCCTATTCATCGTTCCCTGGTCCAGCATTTATGCCATTTTGACAGAGTTCTTTCAAAACTCCTCTAATTAGTCATATTTTCAAGTCTGACATTAATCTTGAATGAGGAGCCTACGGAATGTTAGCTGTAGCTGCCTAATTTGTCTTAAGTCTCCACCATCTCTTCCTTTTCTTCACAGAGAATCTCAGTTGGCAAACATGACTACCTGGAAAGAAGATAGAAGAGTAACCATTTTATGTCTGTGCTATCTCATACTTGGTGCAGTTTAATATGTAAGTACATATCGTCTTTTCTATTTGCAATATTTCACTTCATTATAATTTACCATTTCTCCAATCTAGAGTCATTTGGTTTGGGGAGAAGAGAGAACAGAGAAACCCTTGCCAAAGTCTCTGAGGCTACCCTAGAAAGCCTCCAGGATTCCCTCAATAAGATGAGGTGCCCATAGGAAGAAGCTGGTTTGTAGTCAGGGTAACTCCATAAGAAGAACTCACCGTTTGTCGCCAGGGAGATATCTTTTTTCTAATATTGTTATTTTTTTTCTCTTGGTCATACTGTTTAATTAGGTTCTCTGACTTGACTGATCTATATGACTATTTTATATTTATTATGTCATCTCTTCTATGTTCAAAAATCTTGTTCTTTTTCAAACACCTACCCTATTACCTTTGGTTTTAAAATGCTCAGTGAGAATCCATCAATAATACCATTGGCTTTCTGCCTAAATCCTTCCACTGAGCAATTCTGCAAGTGTGGGATCATGTCCATGTACTGATAGCTATTACAGCCCACCTGCTACTCACAAGTCCAAACTTCATATCCCGTTTACTTTCTGTTTAGGATGCAAGTGTTTAACATTCTGAAGAATTTCCAAATTATCTTTGATTTGATCAAATAAAAGCCTTTTCCTGTAACCCTGTCCCATCTCCTTAAGTTGTCTGTCATGAGAAAGTGCAATTAAAGTTAGTTGCAATATTGAATCAGATTATGGGGTTTAGAGAGAGTCCATAGTAACCCCAGCAAATAAGAAAAGGGCATACTTTAAGGGCATGTTGTATTGTGGGCAAGTAAAATGTGTTCAACAGGGACATTAAAAACAGCTCTAAAGCTGCTGCAAGGTGGCTGCTTTAGTGGAAGGAAATGCTTTATTGAATTGTAATCTTCAAGAGAACCAGGCATCCTTTCCCTCCCAGCATCTTGTTGCCAAAGCAGTTAATTGAATCAGTGTTTTAAGAATAACTTTTATCAAGGCTGAAGTGAATCAAGTATTTACTTCATCTTTATTTAGATACTTGTCTTAATTCTGAGATTCCTCAAGGAATAGTCCTAGATCCTCTCTTACTTATTTTCACTCTATAATTCCGCTGAGCATAAAATGAAGAGTCCCCCATATTCAAAACTAAGCAGTCCAGACTTCTTTAGTTCCAGAATTTTAACACATGATTTTTGTCTCTTTTCATATTACCATCTCAGTGAATGGTGTCACTTTTAATCCAGGTGTACAAATGAGAACCCAGGAGGCCTTCTCTGCCACCCCTAAGTCAAGTTGATCTTAGCTATAAATTAATCTATTGAGTCTATCCCCTCACCTTCCCATTGGATCCCTCTCACTTCAATGTAGGAGCAATATAGTTGTCTACTCAGTTCAGAGCCTATTTTGTATGTTCAAAACTCACTAAGAACTTCTGATAAATAAATTTTAAAAACCTACTCTGGATTATATCAATTAAAAATCAGAAAACTTTGAAGATTTGTGAGTATTTTTTTAACCTCTTCTATTGTACCTGTCTATATCAATAGAAGGAAATAGTATCGAGACTTAATTTTTTCCAATTATTATGTCATCATATCCTGTTAGATTTCAAGTGGATTTTTCCTTTACATATATTCTTATAAAATCTCATATGTTTCTTTTTTTAAAACCAAACAAAATCTTATTTCTCCTTATCAGCATTATTATTGAATATTCCCTTCTCTCTGTTTATATCTAAATGACAGATTTTTAAAAATATTTAACAGAACATGAGCTAATGACTTTAAGATTTATAATTTATAATTTTTATAGTTTCATACATGTGATCTGCTAACTCTATAGAAAATTAAATGGGATTATATTTCATAGTACAGGTTAGAATTCTATATGTATTGCATAAACTAAATACGGAGTAAGTAAAGGGATGATGAGTTTAGTGGGGTAAGAAATAAGGATGACCAACTACATAAATGACTAGTGGTTCTTTTAATTATTTAAGAAAAACTTGCCAAAGAGTATAAATTTGAATGCTTATTAGATAGATGAACAAGAGAGATGAATAGAGGAAGACGGTCATTCCAACATAAAATCTAGTTTGGGGAAAGCCTTGAAGATGCCACTGAGATAAAAAACAGAAAAGGGAATAGAACAGTATTGTTTAAAAGAGAAAAGCAAAACTCAGCTACAGCATGACATAATGTGGTACATTTTGATCAATAGGCTTGAAGGAAAATATGAGATCCATTTCCTCAAGGTTATCATTTTATCAGATAAGATGTACAAAGAGGAAAAAATAGTTTGAAAAAGTAAAGTTTAAGGTGGAAAGGATAGTTAAGTAAACATTTGATGATTAACCTAACTCAGCCATCACATCTTTATCTATGGTTGCTTCTGTATAGTTCATTTCAATTTGCAAGTAGATTTCTCAGCTTATTTATTAACTAGATCTCAAGTTCACTGAGAGTGTGAACTGTGTCTTCCAGAAGAGTATCTCACAAAAATATGTAGAATTAATGAATGACTAATGAACCACTGATTTTGAATAACAACAACTGAGAGACAATGCTGGAAAAATTATTTTAAGGTTCAATTTCCATATTTAAAATTGCACTTAAAACACATAACTCATCATATATAGTTAGGGCGAGATTAACACATAGAGACCTTCACAGAGGAACCAAACACCAAGGAAACTGAAGTACAAAAGGGGAAAATACAAAAACTTTAAAACACTATACATACACATATGTGCATGCGCTGTTTGTTACCTAGTTAAGAGGAGGAAAAAAAGAGACTAAATTCATACTAAATCTGCTTGGAGTCATTAACCAAATAGTTCTGATCATGGAAAATGCTATACTTTGAAAATATTTGTTTCAGATGTCCTCAGGCTTCTAGATGTTGGTAACACAGTACAACTTAGTACTGCCTTTTATAAAGAGTTTAACATGATCAGATATGTCATAATGTTGTCAACTGGTTTAACAATTAATTAGCTATCAACCTAGGATTTTTAACCAGAGGAAGAAAAATCTATCTAGGTTGTCATTAAAATATGCTATTTTAAAAATAGTCTTCAGTATTCCAAGGAAGTTATCAGTATATGATAAGATTAACTCAATCTTAAAATGAGAACAAAAATTGATTATGAATATTTTATATTAAAAATATTGATATGATTATAAATATTAAAAACAGTCCTCAGTATTCAAGGGAATTATCAGCATAAGATAAACTCCATCTATTAAAATGAGATTAAAAATTGCTTATAAAAAGCCTAATTTCACATCTTCACCAACACATGTTATTTGTTAATTTTTTGATCATAGCCATTCTGACTGGTGTTAGGTAGTATGTCACTGTGTTTTTGATTTGCATTTCTCTTACAATTAGTGATGCTGAGCATCTTCTCACATACAGATGGTCCGATGGCCATCTGCATGTCTTCTTTGGAGAAATGTCTTTTCATGTCCTCTGCCCTTGTTTTGATCAGATTGTTTATTTTTTTGCTATTGAGTTGTATGAATTTCTTATAGATTTTTGGATATCAACCCCTTATCAAATGTGTCATTTGCAAACTGCAAGCTGGTGCAGCCCCTATAGAAAACACTATGGGGATTCCTAAAAACAAAACAAAACAAAACTCAACTAAACAACTAAACTAAACTAAACTAAACTAAAAACAGATATACTGTATGACCCAGTGATTCCACTTCTGGGTATTTATTCAAAGACAACTAGAACATTAATTCAAAAAACATATGTACCCCTATGGTCAATGCATCATTATTTACAACAGACAAGATATAAAAGCAACCTAGGTGTCCATCAATAGATAAATGGATAAAGAAGATGTGTGCGTGCATACACACACACACACACACACACACACACACACACACACACACACACACACGCACACACAGAGGAATATTAAGCAGCAATAAAAATGTATGACATCTTGCCATTTGTGACAACATGGATGAATCTACAAGATATTACACTAAGTGAAATAAGTCAGGCAGAGAAAGGCAAATACCATATTATTTCACTTATATGGGGAATCTAAAAACAGACTCGTATAAACAGAGAACAAATGGATGGTTACCTGAAGGGAAAGAGTGGGGGGATGGGTGAAAAGGAGAAGGAGAATACAGTCAATAATATTGTAATAAGTTTAAACAGTGACATGATTACTAGGATTAATAGGGTGGTCTTATTGTATGGTATAAAAATGTTGAATCACTATACTGTATACCTGAAACTAACCAGTATAAGATTGTATACCAACTATACTTAAATAAAAAAATAAATTTACAAAAAAGCCTTGTGTTAATTTTCTGAGGTCATTTTATATATTTGGAAGTTTATAACATCTGACAATCAATTACAAATCCTATAAGAATGCATTAAATGAATGTATATTTTGCTGTATGACGATTTTTGCTTATACGTTTTCCTCAACACAAGACTCCAAAAAAGAATGCTTAAGTAAAATGAATTCCTGGTACTTCATTTTTTATTTCAAGGTTAAGCATGGTTTAATGTGTAAAAAAAAAAAAAAAGAAAAAAAAGCATAAAATATATTTTAAGTTTCTAAAAGGACAAAAGATGCAGAAAGATCTTTTTGGAATACTAAGTAGCAAGAAGTTTGGAGAAACTATTAACTTTGAACTTGAGAGTTTTTTGCATAATCAATAATACAAGTTTATGTAGATTATACAAAAAGTCACTGATCAAAGTACAACTGTAGACAACTAATGGTTAATGGATTAAATTTTCATGAGTAATACCAATAATAATGTTTTAGAAATTAGAGACATAAAATACCCTTCAAAGAGGAAGAATTATTAAAATAAAACATTAAGTAATGAAAGAAGACTACACTCAATAAAAGATAGAAAAATAATAAAGTTGAAGAAAATTAAAAAGAGGTATGCCAAAATAATTTATGTGCATAGTTATGTGTCAATAAATATGAACGGACTGAAGTGAAATGGATCACTAAATAGTCTTTAATAATAAAGAAATAAAAATTAAAAAAATAACTACTTAAATATTTTTCAAAGCAGTATCTTTATATTGATATACTGAATATTGTTATGTTGAATATTATTAGTATACTTCTTATAATCTATAAATATTTTAATTAAGAAATTAGTGAGTATGAAGCATTATAAGAAAAATATTGTAGTTTCTTCTGAATAAAGGAATTTTTAAATGTGGTAAACAACCAACTCAACAATTATTGAGCAAATACATGTGCCCAGCTATGTCCCAGAAATTTTTAGTCAACAGGACAAGAAAGTTCATTAATAGCAATTCAAGACTAGTGCATATTCTAGATCAATTTTCCTCAATGGAAATATAATTTGAATCACAAATGCAATCTGCATATGTAATTTAAAATTTTGTAACAGGTAAATTTTTAGAGTAAAAAGGCACAAATGACACTAATTTAAAAAAATTTCTTTATATAAATATATCAACATTGTTATCATTTCAACATACAATCTATTTAGAAGTTAGTATTATATATTTAGTTTTATGTACTCGGTCTTTAAAATTATGTGAGCATTTCTTACTTATAGTCATCTGAATTCAAACTAGCTCAATTGCCACATGCGGCTAGAGGCTGCATATTGGATAGTGCAGCTCTAGAAAATCAAGTAGGGCAAGAACAAAAAATTATAAAGACTGATATAGAAGGAGTAAAACTTTCTTTAGTGCAGTTGAGATGGTTTCTATGCAGAAAAATGCATAAGACTACAAACAAACTGCTAGAATTAGTAAGTGAATTTAGCAAATCTCTAGATTCAAGATACATATACTATACAAAATCAATTTTATTTGTATCATAGCAACAAACAAAAGGAAAATAAAAATTTCAATAAATTAATCAGAAAGATTGAATATGTAGCAACAAATTTAATGAAATAATTGTAAACCCTCAATGCTGAAAACTAAATATTGCTAAGAGAAACTAAAATAACAAAAACGAGAAAACATAAATGATGTTCAAGAATTGAAAAAACTTCATGTTATAAGATCTGGGTCCACAGACTTATTGTGTCTCTTTCAAAATTCCAACTTTCTATTTTCTTGTGGAAATTGACAACTTGTATTCTAAAATTTCTGTGAAAATGTAAGTGATCTAAAATACCTAAGGCTTTCTTGAAAAACAACAGACTTGGAGGACTTGAACCACAATAATTAGCCCTACTTTGAAACTGCATTAAGACAATGTGACATTGGGACATAGATAAGGACAGTAAATGGAAAACAGGGTGCCAACAGGGGTTCAACTGCAATTAATTTGGTAAAACATTTTTTAAAAACTAACAATTCTGAGACAAATACCCATTTAGAAAACTGTAAATTCTTATTCTTGTCTCATGCTATACCAAAAATAAATAAATAAAAGAAATCGATCATTGACCTAAATATGAAAAGTTAAAAAAAAAATAAATAAAGGCTAATAGAAAAAATTATAGGATAATACCTTATGTTCTTTAGTAGGTAAAAAAGTGATTTAAAAAAAATTAAGAAGCACTAAGCATTAAAGAAAAGATTAACCTGAACTCATTAAAGAATGTTTGTTCATCAAAAGTTACTATTAAAGGAGAGAAAAGACAAAGAACATAGTAAAAGATGTTTATGATACATATAGCCCACAGAAAATCATCTGTTGCATATATAATTAACTTCTACAAATTAATTAGAAAAATGAATAACCCCAATATTACAGAAATATCTTGAATGTACTTAAAAAAGATATCAATAGAGCTAAAAATATATTTAAAGTTGTTCAATACTGTGGTAAGAGTCAGAGCATGTACACATCCTAATATGAGTGCAAATTGTACAATTGCTATGGAGAAGATATTAGCAATGTATGGCAAAACTACAAAGTATTCACGTACTTTTGACTTTTGAAAGACATTAATATCATACATATTAAAAACAATTATATCAACAAATATGGGGTAATTATAAAATTTGAATGCAGACAAAAGTAAAAGACTAATATTTTACATAAACACAAAGAAAAAAACCAAGGTCCATTTAATTTATGAAGACCACACTGTGGCTCTCTATCCTACCTGGATGTACTTGAAGGACAAAATGATCTGAAAAAAATCTTGAACTTAATTTGTCTCTTCTTGGTAGAGAATTGGTGTAGTGATTCTGAAATTATTTTCTGTACACAATAGGATTCAGCAAATAAGTAAATATATTAATGTTCTTGGAAACCAGCTTTCTCGCTGAAGGAGAAAGAAGCTAGGATTGTGTAATAAAGAAAGGAAAGAAAACATTTGTAGTGACAAATGGAAATTTTTAAGAATCAGTGTAAACTCATCTTTTTGTAAAAAAAAAAAAAATAGTTCCTAGCTCTTTGTATTGAAATAGCTTAAAAGCTGTCATACCTCAGTGGAAATAGATACATATAGAACTCTAAATAGGAGATAGGTACATATAAAACTTCTACAAATCATTTCCTATTTAGAGAAGCAAGGCTTTTGTGAAAATAACTGATTTCAAGTCTGGGGTATGATAAATACAAATTGAGTTTAAAGCTTCAAGTTAAATCAGAAAATAAAGACTCAAAAATTGATATTAACATGTCAAAAGAACACAGGACTACCTGAAGGGATTTCTACTGGTCAAGTTGGAGGCAAATTAAACATTAACACGAATAATGACAGGAAGATTCAAAGCACATATATTGTTGATTTCTTAGTGATTTTTATACACAGAAAACAAATAATGTTAGAGTATAAGAGAGTTATTACTTACAGAATAAAATGGCAATTAAGAAATGTAAAAGAAGTTCATCGCTGCTAAGCCAGTATTACAGAAAATGTTACAGGGATTTTTTAAGAAGAAAAAAAATTGTATCAAAAACAATTTTGAGTAATAAAATGAGTAATAAAATGGCAATAATTACATATTTATCAACAATTACTTTAAATGAAAAAGAATTAAATGCTCCTATCCAAAGACAGGGTGGTTGAATGGATAAGAAAATAAGAATCTTACATATATGCTGCCTACAAGAGACTCACTTCAGATCACAAGACACACACACTGAAAGTAAAAGGATGGAAAAAGATATTTCGTAAAAATAGAAAAAAAAAATTGGAGGTAGCAATACTCATACCTGACAAAATAGACTTTAAAACAAAGGCTATAACAAGAGCCAAAGAGGACTCAGTAATCTCACTTCTGGGTATTTATCTGAAGAAACCCAAAACACTACTTTAAAAGGACATATATATCCCTATGTTCATTGTAGCATTATTTACAATAGTCAAGATATGGAGGCCACCTGGGTGTCTATCAATGGATGAAGTGATAAAAAAGAGGTGATACACATATACAATGGAATATTACTCAGCCATAAAACTAAACAAGGATATAATGAAATCTTGCCATTGGTAACAACATAGATGTACCTATTGTGCTGAGTGGAGTAAGTCATACAGAGAAACACAAATGCCATATGATTTTCCTTACATGCGGACTCAAACAAACAAAAAAAACAGAAACAAACTCATAGATACAGATATTTTGAGGGTTACTAGATGGGAGGGGATTGGGGAAAGAGGGGATTGAAAAAGGAGAAAAGATCAAGAAGTACGAATTGGTACTTATGAAATAGTTATGAGGATGTATAAAATAAGGAATATAATCAATAATATTATAATAACTATGAACAGTGTCAGATGGTTACTACTGATCACTTCATAAGTTATATAAATGTCTAATCACTATGCTGTATACCTGAAACTAATAATATTGTATGCCAACCATAATTGAACAATTAAAACTATTAAAAAATAAATGTAAAAGAAATATAAAAATTAACTTTTTGAAAAAATGATAAATTTTATTGATTTTTGCAGAATTAGATCGAAACCAATGGTGTGATATGTGAATACTTATGGCCTAGGTATTTAATATCAAATTTAATAACTTCTAGTCAAAAAATTCCAAACCTCATGTAATTCCCAGTAAATAATCAAATAGTTTTTTTCAAGAAACTAGACAGATAATATAAGAATACTTATATGAAACTATAAAGGGCTAAGAATATCTAAGGCATATACAATGTAGAAAAAGAAGTAAAAGAGAAGAGACTATTACCAGATATAAATATTATTATAGTTATGTCAATAGAAACAGCAAAAACAGTATGCACAATATTAAAAAGTCAGTAATTTACAGAGAGAAGATATTTAAAATGCTACATGTATATTGAAATTAGATGAAATACTAGTTTTAACAATATATAATGGAAACTTGCAAATAAATAAGAAAATATAACAATAGAAAAATTAGCAAACAACAGTAAGTACTCAGTAAGAGATACTTCAGAGGTCAATTTCATCGGAAAGATGTCCTCCATTACAAGTCAAAGAGATACCATAAAACAAAATGAACTATCACTTACACACATAATATTCACAAAAAAGTCTTATATTATGTAATATTTATAAGGATGATGTAGAAGTGGAGCCCCCATACACATCTGATGTGAAATTAATTGGTCCAATCATTTATGAGGCAATTTGGCATTATTTACCAAATCAATATATGTGTTTCCTCAAAACTTAACATTTCGAAATAAAATTAACATTCTGTGACAGATTAATCAAATTAACAACATACACTTACTTATGCTATGTGCTGAGAAAAGAAACATTACCTACCTAGTATTTTTGTCAAAAACATTTAATGAGTACTAATTTATGAGGAAAATAAAGAAAACGACCTTAATTGAGTGACTTTCTAAAAAGAAACAAAAGAAATCTTATCTGGTCTTTCAAAAATGTCACTGTTATGAAAGACAAAGATTAGAGGACTATAGTGGTCTAGAATAAAGACAGATAATGCTTTCTCTTCCTTATTAAATTGGGCCTTAGAAATGACATTGAAAGTTCCAGATCTTTTAGTGGCATATCCTACTCTTCAGAATAATTATGATGCAAATTAATGAATTAACTACTACTAGATATCTCAAAAAGAACATTTTCCCTCAGCGATGCAAATATATGAAATACTGTATTGATAATTCTACAACATGGATGAGCCTTGAAAACATTAGGCTAATTAATGAAACTAGTCACCAAAGACCACAATATTATGATTCTATTTATATGAAATGTCTAGACTAGGCAAACCTATAGAAAGTACTAATGTGAGTGTCTAAGATCTGATGGATTGGTGGGAAATGGAAAATGACTGCTGAAAGGTGTGGGGTTTCATTATGAGGTAATGAAAGTGTTCTATATTTGATTGTGTTAATGGCTGCACAATTCTGTGAATATACAAAAAAAAAGAAAAAACCAGTAAATTGCACAATTAAAATGGATTAATTGTATGGTGTGTAAATTACATTTTAATAAAGCAACTTTTTATGAAAAGAATTGATAATTTGGTTAACTGTGTGTCAAAACTTTGATTAACGCTGTATAAATTTAGAGAAAACAAAAGGACAGGATAGATCTAAGTAAACAAATACTTAAATGACAGTAGCACAAAAAAATGCTTGCTATAATTGGATATTTAAAATTTTAGTTTTTGAGTTTAAATGTATAATCAGTGATCTAATATTTATTTAATCTGTTAATAAAGTACACCAGGGAAAGGGCCTTATAATATCTGTCAAACATCAGATTCCTAATTATAATCAGCCTTATGACACTAGGAATTAAATGTTACAAAGCTGGAATACATTAGCAGCAACCACTCAGAGACCAGTCTTCTACTGAATTTTCTCTCCTCTGAAAAGTATTTTTACTATAAACACAATTCCTTCCTTGCTGTGTAAGATTTTTTTTCTAATTATATTTGACATTACAAGATTGCCAATTTTCCTCTAACTTTATGTTTCTCATGAAAAATAAATCTCATTTATTCTGGTTTTTACTCTTAAGAATTACTTTGACTTTTATTCTAAGAAACTATTCCTGAGCATAATGTCCTCAGTCCTGATAAATAACTCATGCTGTACAGAGAATATTCAGATGAATTAAAGGTAAAGAATAAACAGGCCACTAACAAGGCTTTCTCATCAGCAGATTTTTTCCCCCCAAGAATGGCTACTAAATCAGATAAAAAATTCAAAATTACTGCTTTCTGGGGAAAAGCCTTTGTGGGACAGAAACTAAGGTCTGTGCTCAAAATTATTCCAGATAGTTCCGTGGACTGGATTAGGCTTAGAGCTATTTGGTTTTAAATTTCAAAATGCTAGTTCCAGCTAGAATCAGAGAGTGCTGTGACTAAAAAGAATTGCTAAATGCATACTCTCATTTAAGAGATGGCAAATGAATGGTTCAGAGTCATTAAGTCATTTTTCCCAGACTCCAATGGCTAGAACCCAGGCCTTCTAACTCAGAGGTCACTAGCAGTTCTGTTGTATGACACAAAGTATAGCTAACACTTTACTTTATAGTTTATAAAATAAATTTCACATTTCTTATATTCTTTCATACTAACAGGAACATTCCACAGCACATCAGGAAACTAAGAGTTGAAGAAATGCAATCTCAGGGATGCTGATAGTACAAGTGTCCTCAGAAGCTTTCATTGAGGTTGTTTTCTAAAACACAGGCTCATACAAATCAGAGGCAAGGTGATCAATTTATTTTAATTACACATATTCCAAACATTTGGATTTTGATTTAAAGTAAATTTAACCTAATTAATTTTTCTTTTAATGTTTTTGCTTAATTATTGTTGTTGTGGGTTTTCTTTTGCATCTAAGATAATTAGAGAGATAACAATGATTTCTCTTTTCTTCTCTAGGATGTGTTGACCACGCATTCAAAAACAACAGAAAAAGACTAACTTCTCCATGAATATTGAGCCCAAACAAGATTTGGACCATTTTTCGAATTTCTGTATCACTACTTCTCTTAAAACAGTTCACAAGATAACATTTATGTAATAAATAATTATTTACTATTCTTTATGTATGCTAGGCTCTCTGCTTGGTGTTGGATATATAATAGGGTGACTGAGATGCAGTCCTCACCAAGGGAATTTTTATTGTGCTTGCAGAAAAAGAAAAGCTGAATAAGAGAACATACACAACATGTTATTTCTTGTTGATATTGATGCTTTATGATCCTCGACCACTCTTGAACCTGTAATGAGTGCAGTAATCAGTTGCCTCTGGCAAGAAACAAGGTACAACTGACAACAAACCACCTTTAGGTTGTTTTCTGCTAGCTGTAGGTTAAAGACTAGCTTGATCATTGCCAAGTTAGTGCTTAAGATGAAAATGGAGCTTTGGAGTACTATACTAAGAATGAATGAATGTAAACTGATTTAACTGGGGAAATGGCTAATTTCCTCCCAGCTGGAGAAGTCTCTGATTAACAATTGACTTGTAATTGTCTTCCTTCTTTAGGAATCAAAGGGTAAGTACTAGGACAATTTATTGTAATGAATAAATTACGACAGCTGCTTGTCTTGTTCAGTGCCCGAGGGAAAGTCCAGGCACTGTACTTTCAAAGTCCAAAGGAGGTAGAGGCTACTTTTAGGTCATAGATATTGAGTCCTGAAAGCCTGCAAGTGGAGTGAGAAATAGCATGTGTGATATAAAATAAAAAAATAAATGTGAAAACAATGTTTTTATCTGAAACAGGGTCTGAATCATTCATTTTAACTTTAAAGAACTTTTAACTTTTACAAAGTGTTCTCACTTATTCACTAGAAGTTTACTGTGGCCCTACTATGCAACAAATTTGATATGGATACCAAAAATATGGCACAACCTTTGCCCTCCAGTAATGATGGGAAGAACATGGGTGTGTCAGAGTGCATGTCACTTAAGTGTTATGAGATGTAGCTTATGTCCCTTTCCTTTAAGTGTCTTGCTGTTAAAATAGTGAATAGGAAAATATAATTCCTGCTCTGGAAAACTATTTCATTAAATCCACATTTACTAGTGACTGTAAATATATAACTTATCACAGAATTCTCACACACACACATACATATCAAGAATAAGATATTTAGAACACTTATACCTACTGTGGTCTATAAAAAAATAAACATTTTATATATTACAATATTATTTAAAAAACATAAATTTGGTAAAATTGAAAAATATTCCGTGTTTATTTCATGTCACTCTGTGATCTAAGACTATAGTACGAAAGAAAATATGCGTAGGCTTTGGGAATGATATACATCATGGTGAATAATCACAAGCTATCTCTTATTAGTTGTGTAACCATGGGAAGATCATTTAATCCCAGTTCTATAGAGCGTAATGCTTTTTTAGAAGAGAGTAATAATATGGAATAAATGATATAATGGCAAAAAATTCCCAATATAAATTGGTCTGATAGCAAATTTTGGTATTTAATAAATAAGATATTAAAATATATAAAGACAATAAAACAACATCAAAAAAGATGGTAAGTTCACATCAAAATTTCCATACATTTTATTTCAGCAACTTTGTTTTTGCCATTATCATTTTTTTTAATGAACGATAACAACAAAATTAATGCATTTCTGAGCTAATCTCATCTTCTAAAAGAGAGTAAGTTGAAATATATCTCAATACAGGTCTGATTACTTGATGGAAGTTCTGGCATTCTTCTTGAAAGGAGACATGGCACAGTATACTAAAGAGTGTTTGCATCAATAGTTCTTTCGCAAGTATATACATAAAGAATAAAGGAAAACCAGTACGATAAGCATAAACACAATGTGGTGGAGGAACAAACTTTCTTCTACTCTCAAGGTTCTTCTGTTTGGTCTACTAATCAAGTAGACATGAGATAGATTAGCAAAAGAAAATAGCCAAATTAGTACATGCATATGTATGGGAACCCTACATACAAGAAAGAATCATAGACCCTATATGCACTAGAGGTTCGGAGACAGAAAGACTGATTTGATCCAAGGATGAGATAATACATCTTGGGGGCTTCAAAGAGTCATTGTAGGATGATAAGAAGAACAGACATTTAGCAAACAGAAGTTTGCCCTGCCCTATAGATAGGTCAAAAGAAGTTATCTGTGATAATAGCTTACCATGGGAAAGAGCCTAATTCAAGTTCTTCCAGGCAGTTAAAGAGAAGGGCAACTCTAGTCTCTTGAGTCTGAGACTAGACTCAGACTTTTAGCTCAAAGCAATCTGCATACCACTGAGGCACTTCCTGGGGTGGCTTCTTCTGAACTCCCACAATAACAATGAAGAATCTATAAATTATGTCTTGACTACATAGTCATTTATCATATATCAATGATTGGCTACGATGACTTATACCACCTTTTGGGTTTCGAATCTTGTCATTTAAGCAATAACTGATTTTAAATATTACACAATGATATAAGGGGAAGAGATCACTCTAGAAAAAGCTAGGAGTATAATTTATCCAACCACAAATAATTCTATGATGTGTACTCCACAGTTAAGCCAATTAACATTGATCTACATACATTTAATCAGAGTTCAGCAATGCCAGCAATCCAATTAAGCTCAAGACTCTATAAGAGTTATATTTGATTAATCCAATGACATTTAAAGTTATTTTATCTTGTTCTTTATTTCCTTTTAAGAACATATTGAACACTTGGAGGTTTTCCAGTAAATCAAACTATTCAATGTCAAATGAGTTGTTATCTACTGGTAAAACAAAAGACTTAAAACTGAGCACAGTATAACATGCTTTGAAATAATTAATATTGCATTTATTTTCCTCTAAAGAATCAATTAAAATTAGATACATTTTTTAACTAATACCCTATAAACCTTGTTAATCTCAAAAATATATTCTAAAATTTAGAAATTAAATTTAAAATTTTATATTTTAAACATATGTTATAGCACATATGGTATATGATATAAAAACATAATATAATGTAGCTTGTATTATAAACAAGAGGAGTGCTACATATACTATTTCATAGTATATTTTATATTTTAATATATGCATAAAAATTAAATATCCTATATGTGCAAGTAGTTTCCAAACTTGAAGGAAAACGAATAAAACAGTCATATTATAAAAGTTTTCTCATGAGTAACCACTATCCTTTGAGAATGCTAGAAGTAAATAAATAGTCTCAAGAAGATGAGTATCTAAAATTGTTCATGATGCTGAGATCATCAAAGCGAATAATGATACTAAATCAGAAAAATGAGTTTTAATTATAATATTTTGGGAGATTTTTGTAGCCTGACTCCCAGCTCATGGCTATTTGAATTTTTTTAAATGCTTTTTCTATATATTGTGATATGATTTTGTTTTATTTTCTTTTATTCAATTAATTGAGAAATAATTACTAATTTTCAAATGTTAACAAAACTTGCATTCCTGGGATAAAATTCACTTGGTATTGATGTGCTATTCTTTCTAAATATTGCTAGATTCTATGTGATAACATATTTTAAGGAGTTTTGTGTCTATGTTTATAAGGGCTATTACTCTATATTCGTGTGTGTTGATGTCTTTGAACGGTTTTGTTATGTTCGTATAGCAATTAGTGTAGGGCCGATTATATTCTCAAATGTTTTATACACTTTACTAGTGATGTGTCAAATTTATTGGCATGAAGTATTTCAGAATATTCCAGATTGTTCTTAATGACTGGAGGGTGTCTGATTGTGTCCCTTACTATTTTCATTTCCTAATCGGCCCAGCTATATACTTACTAATTTTATTCATTTTATTCAAGAACTACCTTTTGATTTCATTTATATTCTCTATTATTTGTTTACTACTGATTTCTCTGAATATCTTATTTCCTTCTTTCTACTTACATTGGGTTTAATTTCTCTCATATTTCTAGCTTCCTATGGTGGATGCTTAGATCATCGATTTAGACCTTTCTTATTTCCTATTTCTACTGTCTACACTATATGTGGTTTCCAGATGATGCATCGTCAAAGGAACAGTAACTCACAAATCACACTATACACAGGTCTTTCAAATTTAGTCTTCCCTACAGTTTTCGCATGTTTCTTTGCTTGGCTTACTTGGGTCTCCCACGCTCTTACATAATAAATAATTTGTCTGGTCTTTGTTCAGCGTTCCATAAAGGGAACTTTTAAAACTCTTGGAATTTTCTAGGTGATAGAAGTGTCTTTACACTAGTGAGGTGAGTAATGATGGGTCCACAGATAGCTTCAGGATAGGGCTGGTTACTACAAAGACCAACCCTATGATTAGAAGGTTGAGATTTTTGAGACTGGTGAGTGAACCAGGAATTCATATTCTGTAAGGAGAGAGCACAGAGGCTCTGCATTCCCTCCCAGAGCTCACCCTATGCATCTTTTCATTTGGCTGGTTCTCCAGATATGTACTCTTTATGATAAACTATAATTTTAAGTATAGCAATTTCCTAAGTTTTCTGAGTCATTCTAGTAAATTATCAAACCTCCGAGGGTCAGAGAAATCCCTGGATTTACAGCTAGTCAGTCAGAAATGCAGATGGCCTGGAGATCCCTGATGTGTGGCTGGCACTGAAACAAGAGCTGCCTCTTGGGGACCACAAACTTTAACTTCTGGGGTCTGTACTAACTCCACACAGGTGGCACCAGAATTGAACTGCAGTATACCCAGTCAGGACTGAAATGGAATGCATGCATATGATGGAGATTTGGCTAGCGATAATACTTATCTTCTAAATATCATCTCTCCCACAGTTTCCTCATTTTCAAAATCCTTCCCTTTAAATTTCCAGCTATCCTGCTGCTCTAAATCCTATCACCTTCCCTGTAATTCAGTTTTCTATAAGGAATGTGGGGTAGTGGTGGTGGTGGCTGCTGAGTCTTTCATGAAAGAAAAAAATAAAATAGAGTTCTTAGTGACACACTAGAAATCTTTCAATTATAACTTCTCATTATTTTGTCTAACTTTAGTCCATTTTTACTGCTTTGAAATATTTGTTTTTAATACTTTGCCCAGTTTCTTTAAGTGTTTTCTGCAGAGGAATTGTCCAAACTCTTCAAACTTTTATATACACCATAAGAAATAGAAAAAGTTTTCAGAATTATTGTTTTCATTTTTTTTTCTTTCCAATTGCAAGCTCTTTTTATGTTCCTCTGTACTTAATTTTTCAAAGAAGCTAAGAAATATTTATGGGTCTATAAAAATGAATCCAAGAAGCCAAGA
Organism: Pteropus vampyrus; assembly: GCF_000151845.1. NCBI lineage: Eukaryota > Metazoa > Chordata > Mammalia > Chiroptera > Pteropodidae > Pteropus > Pteropus vampyrus. Next base: position 10,920,048 of record NW_011888799.1, read on the forward strand.
AATGTTGAAGAAGATTTGCAATAAAGGGGACCCCTCAACCCAGAGAGATCACCCACTGTTTCCCACATTCCATTCATCTAATATATCTTCCAAGTAATTTAACAGTTGTCTCTCTACTCGTGATATCTATCTTAACCTGAAATTACTTTGTGCCCTAAAAAAAAATGGTTCCCTCTAGTCCTATCTGCACAGAAATAGATATTGCATATGGCAAATATACACCTACCTAAAAGTTAACTTTCCCCCTCCTTCTTGAAACCACTCTTGTGGTAATTCTTTCAAACAAGTTTGTCCTTACTGTGGAGGGCGGCAGATAATAAAATAACAATTTGTCACGCTACGTAAATACCAACACCGTTTAAAGTATTTTGAATATAAATTCAAAAATATATATATATGTATATATATATATCAAAAAATACAACAAGATATATATAATGCATTATTTTCATTGTTTTAGGTAATTTTAAGAACAATATGCAGTTCATTATATTTATTATTTCTATTGTTTCTGATGGAAAAAAATATAATCGACTAATTTTACATTGACTGTTTAGAACGTGACCTCAATAAATATTAACAATAATAATAATACAAGTTTTATTATTAACTGGTATCCATGCTTTAGTCATGGTGCAATACGTTCACTCTATTTTCTCACCACATCCCCTTGCCAGAGAAATGTGAGTGAAACAAAGGACGTACTCTATGTACAGAACACTATCTAAGGCCTCTACTATATAGTCTATTTTTTTCTTGTTGTCATTGTTGAATTGTAGTTAGACATTTATAAGCACATTCCTTTTTACTGTAATATAAAGTCATCTTGAGAAGAGATCATGTTATATCATCTGTATATTTATGGCCCCTAGGACAGAGCTTCAAGCACTGAAATTCAAGGAAGGAAGGAAGGAAGGAAGGGAGGGAGGGAGGGAGGGAAGGCGAGAGAGCGGAACAGAGGAAGGGGAAAAAAGAAAAAAAAAAAAGGAAAGCAACAGCAGCAAGAATAATGGTCTTCAAGTGAAAATTTGTTTTGTTTGAAATGTGATTGCTGCATAACAAACTTCTTTAATATGCAATGACTAAAAACACTAACTAGTTAATTATTTATTTACTTATGATTTGCAATTTGTGCAAAACTTAGCAAGGAATATTCATCATTGCTACATAGCATATTAGCTGAGAGCTCATTAAAAGCTAGAGAATTCAAGATGGCTTCCTTATATGTCTGGGACCTCAGCTTGGATTGCTAGCTGTGTTACTTCATGTCTTTTTGTATTCTTTCATTCTCCAAGGCTGCTTTATTTTCATGGAACCTCTCTCCAGCAAGTAAGTGTTCTCCTTGATTGAGTAATCATTTTCCAAAAATTAGAAGCTATAAGGTGTCTTAGAATCCAGAACTGAAAATTTTACAATGTCATTTTTACTATATTCTATGAGTCAAAGTAAATCACAGGACCAGTTTGGAATTAAAGGGAAGAGTAAAAGACTCATCCTTTTGATGGGAAGAGTAGCATGTGCTCACAAGCATGAGAGGAACTGTAGGCAGCCATCTTTGCAAACAATCTACCACAAGTTTTAATAGTCTATTATTGAAGTAACATAGAAAACTTTCTCAGACTGAACTGAGGAAGTATAATTCTACAGCTTTTCTTGTTCCATATTTCATTACTTTTTAAAGAGCACATTAAAATACTTGCTTCAATAACTCAGGTTGACCAATGTTAAACAAAATTCTTCAAGGCTGAACATTTTTCTGAAAGGGTTTATTGAGTCAAATGCTAGCCAGAAAAAGGACCAGGTCCTGGAACATGTAATAAGAACCATCAGCAGCAGGGCTAGATGGAGAAGACATGTCCACTGTCCTGAGATTGACGGGGCTTTTTTATACAATGAGTTTGAAGAAAGATGTAAGCTGTTTTGAAAGAACTTACATTAGCCATAGATAAAGCGGGTTAGGGGGAAGGTAAAGGGGGAAAAGTTCTGGAATAAGTACATAGTCTTCTGGATTGGTTGCAGGCAACAGTCTGGAAAGGTTATACGTCCAGGTTTCAGTGGCATCTGGTGAAAGGCTATTCTCTCTAGATAATCATGGAAATAGCCACCTGGAAGTTGATTCAGTTTAAACATACATTCAGGAATGCAGTCAGACTTTTGTTGGTTTAGGCCCAAGACTGGTAACTGATTAACTCTCCTTGTCTCTCCCTCTTGTCTGCTATAATTTAACTTAGAACATCTCATAATGTTTCTCTTGTCACCAAAAGCTTAATATGTCTTGAAAGTGTTTAGGTATACTCTGATTGAAGGCATCTATAAACACCAGAGGAACTATAAAGTGTTTTAGATAAATTGTGAATTACCATATCTATATAAAACTGGTCACAAAACTAATGTTTGCAATGGAAAACTAACGTATAGGAGGTTTCTGGATAGTCTTTCTAAGCTTAGAACCTTGGCCTACTTTTTTAGAGCACAGAGCTAGCTGAAGAGTGAAGTGAAAGGTCATATAAAATACAACATTTTTTATTTTGAAACACATTTAATTAGATTTGAAAAAATGTATTTGTGCTTGTATTTACATGATGAAATTTGTAATAGAAAACTTAACTGAGACGCAATGGAGTGTTTTATTTTGTTTTTTTAAATTTTCTCCCTTCTTTCTGTTTTTTAAAGTTCATTGTAATGAAATGAAATTTGATATATCATTGAAAGGAACTACACACATATCTAGGCTTCATAATGATTTAAAAACATATGCTGTGATAGTTACATTTTCTATCATCAAATCAGCACTTCAATTAGAATGCAATTTGATTACAGGAAGATTGACTTTCTTGAGCACCCTCTCCATGGAGTTGGGAAATATATCTAGTACAGAGAATTATTACAAGTGAGATGTCAGCCCTCAAATTAATATCCATCACTGGTCATTTGAATGGCAGTTCCTGTGGTTTTATTTCTTAAGAGAATATTTTAAAATACTTGTTAAACTATTTAAAATTATTTTAGTTTCAGAAGCTTTTTTTATAAAATTTCGTGTGGTAATTTTTAAAACATTGAAAATATGCTTATTCAGAACTTGTTTTTAATATAGTTAAAGGCATTAAGTAATTATAAATGGTAATGTAAATTAATAATGTTTACTACTAACAGAAAAGGATTCTGCAGCTAATTTTGTTATCTTCATTATTTCTAGAATTCCTGTGTCATACATTTATTAGGAAGTTAATGTTCAAGGTAAAACTTTGTTCAATAGACTCATGTAATTTTTTTCCCACTTCTGGTAACTAGGCTACTGAGCAAAGAAAAAAAAATATGTTGACAGTATAAGCTATTTTTGCTTGGCTGCAATTGCCTAGAGCTTCTATTTCAACTTTTTTCCTCTCAGAGAGTTGCCACTAATGTGACTATCAATTCATCTGTGTTTCTGGTTGTTAAGGAGAATATGACAGTACCTTTAATCAATAGCCTTGCTATGTAAGGAAGTAGTGGGGATGTTGAGGCAAAGAGGGAGAATTACCTCAACTCTGAAGTCAGTAATACTTTTTTGCAGAGGGAAAGCACCCTAAAAATCTCTGACCTATGGTGAGTTTGTATCCATCTCCTTTAATCTTACTCTTATTCTGAAATGACCTTGAGAACATATCAGATGATTTAGGCAGTCCAGGAAGCAATAGCCATTTTCCTCAGAGCTCTTAAGGTAAGAAGAAGCACATTTCTTAAAGGTAATACATTTTATTCATACTCATTTCTACATTTGAACCTTGATCAGCTTCTAGATGACCCCTTAACCTGCAATTTTTTTTTTTCTTTTTAATGAGGTATGTTTGTGTGCGTGTGTAATTTAAAGAAACACCTTGGTAGTCAGGAGACCCAGGTTTTCTTTTGATTATTCCATCTGGTTAGGATCCTAATCAAGGACTCAAAAAAACTATTTATTACCTGCCCTTGGAAACCTAAGTGCTTTTGACTAGCTACTTCCCTTAATCATTTCTAGAGTTTTATTCACTCCAACTGCCAACACAATCTTCCCTGTAGTCATTCCAGTTTCCTTTACACACACATACAACCCATTTCTATTTCCGCTGCTATGTCTTTGCTTTTGTTACTCCCCTAGCTTTGCAATTGCCTGAACCTTCTTACCCATTACTTACATAAAACATATCCTTTCTTCAAAGTCCAGCTAACATCGAAGCCTCTTTCCCCCTCTACTCCTCATAATAATTATCTTTTATCTAAGTTAAAGCAATTGAACTCAGTTTAGCAAACCATTATATATAATGATTTACCTAAGTTTTTTGTGATATTATGTCTGTCGGTTTGCCTTGCAATGTAAAAATTATTTGAAATTGAGGACTATATCCCTGTACACATATCAGGGAGTTAGGGGCACTAGGTACTCTACAACTCTTTACTGATTGATTGATATCTGTTAGTCACTTAACAATTAACAGAAGATCAATTTTTCTTCTCACTGTATAAGATTTCAAAACTTACACTGAAGTGAAAAGATGCTTTTTTTCCTACAAGGCAGACAAGAAGAGATTTTTTTAAAAAATATAATATATTTAGATATACCCCATGCAAGTTTTTTGGCATGTTTATATATTTACATTATTGTTTTTGTTTGCTACTACTATGATTCCCTAATATTTCTTAGACTGTCTTCTTTGATTAATTTAAATTTCTATTCAATTATTGATATGTAAGCATTTCAGTGACTGGAACATCAGAACTTGATCTTTGCTGCTTCTACTCAAAAACAAAAATGTCTATATTGCTTATGGATAATAAATTGGGATAAAGAGAGTTTCTTTGCTATAATTTTAATATTCATGATTAATCCCTATCTAGTTCTTATTCATATTTTCTTTATCAGGTCTCTACATGAAGTATAATAGCAGAATGGGCAAAAATGATCCTTTAATATAAAACTGCTCTCTGGCAGGAACACTTCGTTCTAGGACATAATAATATGGTAAGGAAGAAGTCTATTTAAAAATACAATTGCCACTCCTCTCTAAATAACACTATTTAATATAAGAACACATTTTGATTTTCTTTTTAAAAAATTCAGAATTTTTCTAGCAATTAAAAATGTCAATAGGCAAGTTATAGCATAAAACACAAAGCTTCCCCAAATGCTATGATTCTTGTGCCAAACTAAAAATATCCCATATTGCTTATTTTTAGGAAATAAATAGCTGTTGAAATTAATTGTTTTGTAAGTGCAACTGAAAGCATTACTGAGAGTGGATAATAAAATATGTAGTGGATCACAAGCCTTAATTTTGGGTGGTAAGAGACTCGGTTAACAACATGTCTGATGTCTCCAAATAGAAATTGATTGGCAGAAATTTGTTATGTAAAGGAACAAGGAAAGCTCATTTGATCAGAAATATGTTACTTATACTTTCAGAGGAAACAACATATTAGCAGGACAAATTTTGGGGATTGATTAGTAGTTAGTGCAAATAAACAGAAAAACTTTTCAGACAATTACTATTTAATTGGGCTTTTCATCACCCCTACTACACTGATGTGTTATCCTTACTAACTTTCCTCCCTTCTGCTCTGATGCCTCACAGTATAAATATTCTCTTCCTAGCTTCAGACTCACTACCAGAGTGTTTCCTGAAAGCCTGACAGGCAGGCAGTGGCTGTTTCACTGTCCTCAGGTTAGAATTAACCAAAGAACTAATAACTGAGTTCATGACTCAGATTTGGTCACCAAGGTCCCTACCATTCTCGTTTCTAGCCTGTTTTAAGGTCTCCTTCTTTCTGGGTTGGCTTTTGGGTACCTCCTTTTCCTTCTTACTCAAACATCTTGCTACTTCTCTGTCAGATTTACTTACTGCCTTCCCCGCCTCCCCATTTCCCGACCCCCATGCTATAACTTCAATAGATAATTAAGTTCTTCTTCAGTGCTGGAGCACTGCTCTAAAGCCATTTTTAAAAAATCTTAATGCCAGAAGTTGAGGTTCTATCCATTGGTGCTGATATTTACTAAATTTTTAGGCACAGATGGGTGCCAGGATGGCTTGCTTCTACATTCCACCTTCCTGATTTAATTTCCACTTCTGGAATGACAGCAGAGACCCTTGAGCTACTCTGTTGTCTGATGATCTAGCTTCTTGTGGATTATAAAACTACCTCACCTTATGCCATTTTCTTCTGGTCAGTGGAGAAATAACAGAGCAAATTAAAAAAAATAGAAGCATAAATATACATGAAAGAAGTAAGGCAAGTAAGATGCTATAGAGAGAACTAAGATATGTGAGATATCTTATGTAAAATTAATGTAACTAATTTTAATGATTAAGGCAACTTTTGTTGACAAGATTTGTTTCACCAACACCTATATATTAGAATTTTTAGAAGACTTTCTAGTTAAAAAAAAAAAACACACACATAAAATATGTGAATGTTTACTTGTATTTTTAATTTTTTCAAATAAATACACACTGAATTCTTGATGACTATTAGTCCTTCCCATTCTTTCTATTGGATTTATTTATTCTTATGAAAAATGTTTACTATCTATATGGATTAACAATCTCTTTAGAAAAAACTTGAACATATTACATGTCCAGAATAAGATGATTTTAGATTCAGGGCACCAAGTTTTAAGAGGAACACTGTCACACTGAAAAACACATTTTTTCTAATTAATATTGAAAGCCTAGCCCTAACTTCGAGTTCTTAATATTTATAAACATTGACCCTTATTATATATTCAACTTCAGTTCTATCTCCTCAGAGAAGCCCTTTCAGACCACCCTAAATCATTTCATTGTTCCTATTCCTTAACTTTTAAAACACATTTTGCCTTAATCTATAATTTGGCTTTGATTATATTAAGACCTTATGTTAGTTTTCAAGTATATACACAATCAAAATGAAAAAATAATTGGCTTAAAGCAGGGCTATTCTCTAGTGCTTCTCTGTATCTCACAAGCTCTTACACATAGTAGGTAATTTTAACAACCGAGGAAACATGTTATGAAAATGTAACCTTTAAACACATTTACTTCCATAATATCTCAACCTACATTCTACCTCTGGATTTAAAATATGTCCATAGAAATCTTCTTAGAGATATCCACTGTAATTTCACTGGCTAGCCTCTTTGTTGGCCCAGCATAGAAGACTAACACCCAGAGATGTGAATAAAATTATTTCTAACTGAAGCCTTTCATATGTAAGGAGAAATTTAAGACTTTGCAATAAGCAATGAAGATTATTGGATATCCTTTCAGTGGAATGTTAAAACCTCTGAAGACTATCTGATGCTATAGAATATGCAGGATTGTCTTCTTTAGGCTATTTTAAACTCTATAGAGGTTAAAGCTAAGTCCTACAAAACTGATGGCAATGCAAATAGATTCTGTTCACTGGCAAAGCAATCTTTACCCTCCTTGGTAAAAAAAACACTTTTGTATTTATTTGCAAGTTCATTTCAATATTTCTTATCAATAAATGTATCTATGCTTTGGATTCTCCACTGAACCAGTTATAACATCTACCTGGTTTCCTCATTTAATCGAGTTAAGCAATATACTTGGCATGCATTTATTTTAGATTTGTATGAGAGTCATAATTTTACTTTGTTTTGAAAATTACATTTTAAAGTCTCCTAACAAGTACTTGCTGCTTACAAAGAGTGAAATATCACAGTAAGGAAAAACAAAAAACAAAAAACCCAAAACACTGGTTATTTCTTCAAACATATTTTTTATTTTATTTCTTGGGTTTGCTAGTTTCTTCACAATTTCCCTTATTCGTAGCAGAAATATGAAGCTAAAGTAATTTAATTCAGTAAATCTTTCTATTTCCTTAGTTGATATGAAAAGAATTGTGGGAAGAATTTAAAGTAACTATTTCAATGGATCATGACTATAAGTACTTTTCAGTACAAAATCTTCTAGGGAGCCTCAGGGGATTTCCATTCTGTTTAGTGGCTAGTGTCTGGAAGCCTTCTTATACTGGGCATTTGAAAAATATAACTACTTTCTAGTTCATTCTTGTTCAAAATTAATAAGTGGCACAAAGAACAAAAAAGTAAAGAGGAATTTTCTTATCCTGCCATTCAAAATGTCAGTCTCGCCTTATCTTTTGTTTTCTCTTTAGCTACTACACACTAGACATATGCCCTAAATATTTTCTATGTTATAATTCATCTCCTGTTATGACTTTTCACTCCATTCTTTTTTCCTTAATCTCATCAGAATCCAGTTTCACTTAGCCTTCCTAGTCCAGTTCAAATTATACTTTCCCCATTGTATCTCTTAGCTGACTTAATCTATCTCATACCTGAATTCATAGATGGCTGTTGGGAAAGTCAGTCTCATGCCTACATTCTTTTGGCCCTTATTTGACCACATAAGAATGAGCTCTGGCTTAGAACACTTCCGTACAAAGAGAGAGAGTCCATACAGCCTGTATTTGGCTTATCACTTTGTGTGGGAATATTTTTCCCTGTTTCAGGCTCAGTGAATGCTCTTGTCTCTACTTAAAGCATGTGCATCATATAACACCTGGCAAACCCCTGTATTATATCTATCATCCATGGGGAAGGTATAGGGTCTTCCCACTATGGCATGAGAATGGTGTACATAGGCAAAATACCTTGTGTCAGTCACTGAGAGGGACCCACTAGCCATCAGAGACCAATGCCTACTATTTAAACTGATTTTACTCTGTCTCTTCTCTAGATGAATGTAGCATTGTTCTACTCAATACTTGACTGTGTTGCGTTCTTCTTGGCAACTCTAATACCAAGAAGTGAGAAGTGTTTGGACTTCTGTTCCTGGTGACTGGTATTAGGATGATAGTTGCTGTCCTCCACACAGTTGGAGTCCTCCCTTGGGACTGGCAACAGGTGTGCCATGCCCTACTTCCTCAAAATTGATAACTGGTGCATGGAAATGTTTGACAAAAAACTATAATTTTCTTGATTATTAATCGCAGAGCCTGACAAACTATCTGAGGAAACCCTAGTATAGGGTCTTAGTTAAAGTAAGTGCTTAATAAACATTGCTGATGAACTAAAACTGTGAATGAGTAGTTATGACAATATTCCATTGTATAATTTACAGCATTCCAAGTCAGAAGTATTCTAAAGAACTGATAAAAAAAAAAGTCATGTCATCGGAGAAATCATACTAGATTTTAAAAAATAAATGGTAGTCTTATTAAGACACTGGTAGAGTTTACTCCAGTAGTTAATTCCTCCAACATAAAAGTTCCTTTACTAATTCGATACCATGTTTAAAATAAACTTAAATTTTTTTCTATCTCATGATATGACAACTCAATTCCCCCAGACGTTTTACCTCAGAAACATAACTAGAAAACGAGTATTTCTCACCTCCTCTACTGCTAACATCTTAGTCTACATCATCACCAATTATTTCTTGAAATAATGCAAAGCTCATATTTGGCCTGCTGTTTCTATGTTGCTGTTTTTCTCTATTCTTCCTAAACCGGATATATTATATGTCATATCATGTTTTCCTAGACTCCAATGTCCTTGCTAATATCTACATAGGCCTATACAATAGTGACTTTGGCTAAACCTTGGACTCCAATCCCAAATATTACCTTCTCGCACACTATGCTCTGCACTTCTTGATGTTTTTTAATACTTCAAGCTAAGTCCTCCATCCAGGCTTTTCACTTACTCTTTCCTCTACCTGGAATGTTCTTTCCACTATATCTCCTAATCAACACTGCCTATCATGTACAAAGGAAATATCGGATACTGATTTGAAAATACTTCCTAACCACTTTATGCCAGGCACTGTGCCTGGGCACTGATAATGCAAATACAATCTTAACCTCTAAGCCCTTTATGTCCTAGTAATAGAGATGACTTATGTAAATAACAGTAGAAATGAGTAAATTAACAAATGCTGGAAATCACTGAATAAATGAATTTGTAAAATGTAAATCATTTACTTGACGAAGTGTTTGAGGAATTATGAGATGACAGTTAAATTTTACATGAGAAATTAAGATTAGATTCATGAAAGATACATTTGTATAACATTTCATTCATAACTATATAACTTCACTCTGTGATCAGCAGTGTTGTGATTTCCCCAAATAACGATCCTTGAGAAGGCATGAGCATATTTTGTATTCAAGTGACATATTAACAGTATGATTTCAATATATATCTGTTTGGTCTCATAATGTGTACATTACTAAGCTTCTTGGAGGACAAAGTTTTGGAATCAGTGGCAATTCGTTTTATCACAGAGCCCTTATAAATAAGATCATGGCTGACAACTGATATCCTTTGGGTGTTTCTGTGCTCTGAAAAGAAGATACTTATTAAACTGATATATAAATAGTTGTAGAAGTATTACTTTTGTACTTATTATAATAAAACACATTTGAATTTTATGCTACACAGGATATCAGCATGGTAATTAGGACTGCAGACTTTGTTGTCAGAATGCCTACATTTGAATCCTAGTTCTGCCACCCTTGATTATGTGTGTGACACTGAGTGACTGTCTCAGCAACTATGAGTCTCAGTTCCTTATCTGTACAGTAGTGATGACAGCATTTTTTGCCTTGTAAGCTTTTTCAGTTAAGATAATGCAATTATAGCCTTAGATCAGAGCTTTGTTTAGTATCTGTTCAATAATTGGTTGGGCATTTGTTAACACTTATTTGTTTTATGATAACTGCCATTTAAGAGAGAGAAGCATTCAGATAAAACTTTTTTGATTAATTTCTATTTGCTAGGTGTTGTTCTAGGGATAAGAAAATAATGTCTGACTTGTTTAACACTATCTTTTATATCTAGTACCTTTATTACTCTCGTGTTTTCTATTGAATAAATTAATGAGTGAATATATAGTTAGAGATTCAAAAATGAAAAAGAAAATCCTGATTTTTAAATAATTCTTAGTCCAGTGAAGTACTTTTCAGAGTATTCAGACCTGGAACCAAGGCAGCAAAGCTCAGGAACTAGGACCTAATTATGGACTGTAACTGAAACAGAGATAGAAAAGCAGCAGAGGGTACAGGTCAAGGCTCATTCCAAAGACTCCAGTATCATTAAAGGATGGGAGCTAAAAGATACTCTGGATACCACAAGACCCAAGCAAAAGAGAGTCCCCTTAAGTGTGTAGCCTTGTCCATGGAAGTGGGAGATTTATCTTGATGAAACTTTCCTTTTGCTATAATAAGTATAAAAATTTTAAATGAGGTTTAGGTATAGTTGGTTTTCTAGATGAGGACAGGTGATATACTGACTGAGCACTCTGATATACCTACAAAAACATGAAATGAGACTGGAAAGAAAAGTTGGAGGAAGGGAAAATGGAAGTCAAAGAAATGCAAATATTCTTTCAAATGTGTAAACAGTGTCTAGAAAGATGATAATCAACCATTGTTTGGGGTTCAATTTAACTGGAACAATAAAGAAAGAGATCCATTAGAGTTCGCAAGTATAGGATACAACAGAGTTACCTTACATGAATATCATTTATAAGGAGAAATCTGGCTGTTGCAATCCTATGTTGCAATCCTATTCCACTGCTGATGAAAACTTTTATACTTGTGTATGGACATATGATAGCAGTACAAACCAACCTCTGCTGGCTGCAGCTAGATCTAGAGGCAAATTTTGTATAATTAACCTCATAACAATGCAATGCATAAAGTGCTATGTTGGCCATGAAATTGCTACTGATGAGTTGAAATTCCACCCAGGAGATTCAAATCTTCTCCTGTCAGTCAGTCAAGGTCATACTTTACAATTACAGAATATCTAAATGGACACTCTTGTGGCAATATACAGAGGTATAGAAGAGCACAGAGATGAAATTCTAAGTGCTGATTATAATCTCCTGGGTAAAAAAAAAAAAAAAGTCATGTGGTATGAATCACTCTCTAAAACTTTGGAAGATCAATTCAAAGAGAATAATTAATTAAAGCAATTAATGACATTTATGAATATAACCCAGATAAAACAGACCATCTATTTCTCAGAAAATTCACTTTCTTGACTTTTCTACCAGGGATAGACATAGGAATTCTGTCAATTGTGTGTGATAGTTAGTGATTTAAGACTTTTCATTTTACATTCCCAGAAGAAATGTATGAAAGATCGAGTGTCTCAGAATCTTTGCCAGCATTTGTCTTAAAACAAAAACAAAAACAAAAATAAAAACAAAAAAAACACTGTGTGCTGGAAACCTGACAAAATGGAGGATGATATAGATAAAATTAAGCCAAGTGAGTTTAATCTAACTATTCTTGGGCTATTTGATTACAGCCAGTGTGAAATTTGGTACACGAGATTTTCTATGCATTTCTCGCAAAAGATGCTTGCATTGGGCTATCAGCTTGGCACACTTTATGTTTGGAATTTAGAAGATCTTCATAAAGCCATATGTAGAATACTGACTCATCATGAATGTGGTGCTATTTGACAAACCAGCTTTAGCAGAGATAGCCACACTCTTACAGCTGTTTGTGATGATGCCTGTATTTGGCACTGGGACCAACTTTGATAAAATACTTTTGCCTAATCAAAATTAGTGTGTTTTTGGTGTACAACAGAATTCATGTATCTTGCTAGTAAGTGCACAGAGAACATTTAGAGTTGTCTCTCAGCATTCAATCAGGCTGAGCTGAATGTAGTGATATTTACTTGTTTATACTCTTTGTACTCTCTCCTGTTCAGACTCCTACTTTTAATACATATTTATTTTTATTAAAAAAAGAGCTTCTGTATTGATGAACATATGGAGATTTGGGGAGAGAGGTGCACCTGGACAGGGCATGGAAGCTCTGCACCTATTCCCCCATACTTTGCCCTCTGTTTCTCTTCCTGAGTTATTATTTATAATAAACTAGTAATTTAGTAAGTACAGTGTTTGAGTTCTGTGAGCCACTCTAGCAAATTACTTGAACCCAAGGAGGTGGTCATTGGAACCTCTAATCCATAGCTGATCTGTCAGAAGCACAGGTGACAACCTGGACTTGGTACTGGTGTCTGAGGTGGATGGGTGGTGGGGGTGTGTGTGTGTTGTGATACTGAACTATTAACCTCTGGAATCTGATGCTGTCTTGGGGTAGATAGTGTCAGAACTGAGTTGACTATATAGGATACCCACCTGGTGCTGGGTTACTGGACATGTGAGGGAAGCCCTACACACACTAACATTGGAATTGGTACTAGAAACTTTAGCTTCTTTACCTTTCCCTACGGTAGCTGGTGACCTTGACTATCACCAGCTACAATCCACTCCTGCCTCACTCCTAAAACCAAGCATAATAACACGCTCTTTTTCCATGGTATTCACCTAATCATATACATTCCCTTCTTTAATAGAATCGTTACCATGACTACTGTGCTACTAACAAAGTTTCAAGAAACAGTTCTGCTGCCTCTTAAGATCACCTAGCATGGTGTCTTGTCCAATCAATAAGTACAGAATGAATGTTAGTTGACTAAGCAGGTATTTATTGAATGCATATTCTGTACATGTACATAGCAAGCACAGTATAAGACCTGAGAATGAAAATAAAAACCTAAAAATATGTAGGTATAGATTTTTGAACATCAACAAACATGTGATGAATCAATTGAAAATAGAATATAAATAAATTTAAAAAAACAACAACAACAGATCCTTACACTTATAAAGCTAGCAAGTGGTTAATTGAAGTTCCAAATAAGTCATGTATACTAGGTTTTCTACTGTCTTTTGTGGCAAGTACATAGAATATTATAATATTTGTATGCCAGGTAATATTTAACCTTTTCTAGGGTGGACCTATAACTCATTTTTAGCACACTAGGAATCTCTCACTCAAGACCTGTGAAAAGGGAAAATATTTGAAATAGTCTAGAACTGTCATAGAATATGCAGAACAAGAAGGCATAATAGTTATGCCCCATAAAATATACTTTGACAGATTATCAGAAGTAGATGCATTTAGGTATTTTCAGAAATACTTTAAGAAGTTATGTTAGTGATATTAAAGTATGTCAACCAAAAGCAGGTTGGAACTAGAGTGATGAAAGTGAGGTATTTGCCTTGGGCACAAAATTTGAAGTCTCCAACTCAGTAATCAAGATAAATAATATTTACTGCACTATTTTTAAAATCAAAATTAATGTAAAAAGATCACGATGAACAAATATCAAAGTTTTAAATAAAGACGAGATCCTACTTTTTTCTTGCATACCCTTACTTCATTCACCTCAACCTAATCCTATCCCTGGTTTCAAAAAAACTTTGTTTATAAAAGCAGACAGTGGAAACCTGGGCTATAGTTTGTCAATTTTTTTCTAATATATTGCATAAATATTATTTATCTTGATTACTGAGTTTTTGGTGTCCCTTAAATTTTGTACCTGACACTAGTGCCTCACTTGTCTCACCAGTCTCACTCTAGCTGGACTGGCCCTGAAAGATCATAAATAATGTACTCAATATACTTTTCTGCTATTTAAGCATTTACCACTGACTCAAAAATAATTTTTAAAAAAAGATTTCAACCAATGTAGATCAGGATTTGGCAAAATATGGCCTGGGCTATAGTGCAAAACCAGCCTACCATCTATTTTTATAAATAATAAACACATTTTTATGGGAACTTAGCCACGTCCATTCATTTAAGTATTGTCTATGTGTACTTTATGTCACAACAGCCAGGATGAGTAGTGACAGAGACCACATATGCCACAAAATATAAAATATTTACTGTCTGATCCTTTACAGAAAACATTTGCAAACAATGTTAACCACTGAAGATGTACCTAAATTTTAAATTCTACTAGTCTCTTTATCTAATATAATTCTAATGTCATTATATCTTAACATAAATTGTTCTGGACAAAAAGAGTCATAAATAACTTTCGGGTTGTCATGCCCTTTTTTCTTCCATTCCCAATTATAACTAGATATTTAAATCCAAATCTCGTGGTAGAGGTGGGAGAATCTAACCTTCATGTTAAGGTTAGGATTAGGGCAACACTGGTTGCTCAGGTGTGAGTTTAAAGTAATGTTTTCTTTTCTCAAAATGCCTTGCACAGGGCTTTCTGTCAAAGGCTGTTAGCCTTTATTGTGTTTGTCTGAAGCAGAGCTACTGATGATGGATTTTTTCCTTCAGCTACTTTAGCTAAGTAGGCCAGAAATCGAAACGATGGGAACAAAGCCAATTTCTGTTCTACAAAAAATGCTTTAACCAACTGATAGACTATGTAATTTCCCCTTCCCTTTGTGTGGTCTACAGTAATTCTACATGTGCTTTCCTGATTGGAGAGCAATGGGAGTGGAAAATTATAAACTACTTTATAAATATTTGACCTTCCTTTTGATGCTGTTTAATTCCATTAATTATCATTGGATTCAGTGGTAAAATAAATACTAAAACTCAACAGAAAATGTGCTAAACCAGTCTCTAGCTACCTTACTACGGCAGGGATCTTGACAAAAAGGAAAAGAATCATATTTTAAAATTATGCTTATTAAAGGCCAAAATACCTTTCATTTAAAAAAAAATATTTTAACAAAACAGTGGTCACTCTCATTTTATAGAGGTGCTCCCTCTGTGCTCTAAACATAGAAAACACAGAATCAGAATCCAGGCTCCTTTGTTAATAATCCTAACTTCAACTCTCTAAATCATAATCTACGACTGAGCCATGGATACTGCGGGGGAAAAAATGATGTTGACAAACTATCTATGTCCATTCAGGCTGCTATAAAAGAATATCAACTAGGTGGCTTTGGAAAATACACCAACCAGACAACATTTCACTTAATGAGAGAGTGGTTTATGCTCCTATCTCCCAGGCTCATGTAAGCAGGCTTTGGACTCCATTCTGAAAAAGATACAGGGCAACTGGATCTCCAAAAAGTCATCTTACATCTCACCTGGAAGGACAATAGATATTCATTGGTCACAAAAGGCAAAATATTTTTTCACCTCCATTGTCTTATTTGAGGTGTATAATCCCATATGTCTTCTAAAATAGTGTTACTTCTCTAATAATTAAAATTATTTTACAACATAATTAGTACCAGTAACCACCAATAACTAGAGGCTTATTTGTTACTTTTTAAGTGTGGCATAAGTCAATCTTTATTTTAACAAGATCTGCTAATAAGTGCTTACTATCTCTAGGGATGACTCTTGGTTATGTATGAGCCCAGTAGGTTTGATTAACTGATCCACACTCAGAACAGTACAATAGCTAACCCTGAAATGGTTCCCTCTTTATTCATTCTGCCAATCTCTAAATTATTCTCTCCCTTCTTCTCCCTCCCTATTTCTCTCTCCCTCTCTCTCCCATCTTTCTTCTAATTGGTCCCTTTGAATTCCTCCATTTTCTTTTCTTGCTACCTTCAACCAATCACCCTTAATAATCCAACTTTATATT
Source organism: Pteropus vampyrus (assembly GCF_000151845.1). NCBI lineage: Eukaryota > Metazoa > Chordata > Mammalia > Chiroptera > Pteropodidae > Pteropus > Pteropus vampyrus. Next base: position 10,936,465 of record NW_011888799.1, read on the forward strand.
TGAGTAGCGTTCTTCATCTCTTTTTCCTTCTGCTTTCTTTTCCATGTTACTAGCTGCATCTTTATAGTTCTTTATTCGATGTCCTAATTAATGAAAATTAAATAATTGTCTTCATTCCCTTCCTTCCTACAATTAACATTTAATAATCACTACTAGACAACGCAGATAAAAAAAAAAAAACACATACACAACAACAACTACATTGAAATCAGTCTCTTAGAACTCACGCTTGAATGTTCCTCCTTCCTCTCTACCAACACTTAAAAATCCCTATATGAAATCAGAGCAAGGAAAAATGTCAGGAAGCTTTGAGGGAGAAGAGGTAGGACCAGTGAGACCACAGTAGGAATTATGCTTTTCAGAAGTAATGTTTAATTCCATTTTTGTTGTATCCAATAACACTTTCTACACTGAAGAATTATACATTTATTCCTAGAAATGGTGAATTTTAAATTCTCTTTTGAAAATGCTAGTTGATACATTTTATACTTAATTATATTACCTTAAGACAAGATCTTTAATTGTTGCTTCCTGCTCTTAATTTTAGAAATATAACTCAGGTATTTTAAATCCTCATTAAATTACACATTTAAGCAATTTTCTACCTCAAATTAGAGAAATGATTTTTTACTGGTTGTAAACTTTAGTAAAAGACCAGGTATTGGCCTTACCTAATTGTCAGTCTCTCTGCAACACAACAATGCATAAGAAAGGTAAATAAAACAGAAGATGGATAATAGCCTGGGAACATACATACAGTCATTTATAATTATCGTATTAATAAAATGCACTAAGCCTGTTTGGAGACATTTTTCAGTGTTCTTTGTTTTTTTCTACATTCAATTAGTCAAAAAATTCTGTTGTGTCTACTTAAAATTCCTCTTGCACTAACTTCCATCTTTTTTACTACTACTTTAGTAGTTTTACTTCAAATTCCTATGGTCTTTTTAAAAAATAATGTATTAACCTATAACTGAGAGCAAACCCTCACAACTTGCATTCATTTTACCCAATCAAGACAGCTATTGCTCTAAAACATTTAAAATATTTACAGTTCGCACACACACACACAATTAGGTGACTATTTGAATTTCTTACTTTAGTATTTTTTTCTCCCAATCTAATCCCAAAATTTAGTTAATTTATTTAGCAAGTATCTTTGAGCACCACCATGTATCAGGGCTGAGGACATAATGGTAAACACAGAGAGACAGGAGGCTCACTCTATGGACCTTATTTTTAAAGAAAGAAGTCATAATTTTACATGCAAAAATATGAAGTTGCAATCCTTATAGGTGCTGGAAAGAACTGATATGTAATGCTCTGAGATTATCCATAAGAGAGATTATATATCCAGGGACATTAAGGAAGCCTTTCCTAGGAAAATTATACCAGAGCTCAGGCAGGAACAATTGAGAGAAGTTAAATTGATGAAAAGGACTTCATGCACTCTAGGCAGAGGAAAAAGGGAGCCAAAGCCCCATGGCACAAGGTACTAAAGGACAAGAGATGTTCAACTCACTTGGAATGGAGAGAGCAAGGGTAGGTGAGACATGATGGAGATGAGCATAGAGAGGTAAGCAAGGAACTGACTTGTGGTGCCTTGGAGACCATGTTAAGGATATTTGGCTCAGATTAAGGGGCAGATGGTGGAGTATCCATTAGGAAACTATTGCAGATAAGGAGCTACGACCAATGTCTTGGTTTCTGGTAGTAAACATAAAAAAAATAGATGAATTCAATAAAATATGCATTCAGTAGGAAATAAAAGGTTTGCAGGATTTAGAAAATAAAATTTGCAGAACTTGGTAATAGATCGGATATAGAAGGTGAAAGAGAAGGAAGAGTTAAAAATGACTCTTAGGTATCTGGCTAGTACAACTAGAGGAATAAGGAAGCTTTATTCTGAGAAAGAAAACAATTCAATCAGATTTGTAAGAAAAAATCCTGAGTGTTAAGATGGACAAACTGAGTGTGAGATATCCTTGAGTTAACCAAGGAGACATAATATGTTTACTGTTAGATTTAGGAACTTTTTTATATATAAATTCTTACTATACGACCACATACTATAAACTAATCATATAGGGATGTTTCCTGTTGCCTGGACTTACCTTGAATCTTCCTAGCAAAATGTTCTTATCACACACTTACCAAAATTCTATTTGCATTCAGGTCTTTTATAAATACACTAACGAATATTTTGCATGAGTCTATAATCTGTCAGATACTGAGTTTGTAGCAAGTGTTTGAAATTAATCATGTATTGTCCCCCCAATCAAAAAACTTTTTAATATAGGAGTGTGTGAGTAAGACCACCATCATCAGGAGTGGATAAATATCTCCCTACTGAAGAACTCATCTTGGCATGCTACTGGTCCCTGGTAGATGTGAGACTCTTCACCAAGAGACATAAGTAACCACATGGCTGGAAATACTCATCACGAAATGTCTCATCAAGATTATTGAGTCATAAAGTCAGGCAGGCTCAATAACAATCTATTTGAAGATGAAAGAGATACATTCAGGCTTGAGCACAAATGGACTAGAAGACACAAGCAAACTGTTTAAGTAGTAGTCCAAACCTCTCCTCCATTGTTGTACAAGCACTCCTCTCTCATTTTATGCATATAGTTAGTTATATATGAGATCTCATATAATCACCAAATAAGAATTTAAAATCCCAAGCTTGGTTTATAGAAAAAATTGGCTCAGTATGTGACTGCAAGCTAAAAAGAAAAGGTGACCATTCAGGGCTAGAAGATAGTGATAACAGAAAATCTTCCCAAATGGGAAGATATTTTGGTAGTACGACTTCTGATCATCCATCTTGTAATGAAAGAGAAATAACTCAAGTTTGTATATATACAAAATCATGAGCATGAGCAGTGGAGAAGCTCCCAGCTAGCTGTGTATAGACACATAAATAAAAGTATTTAAAGAATGAGAATGAAGAAATCCAGAGTAATTCATGAGGGTAGTAATAAGCTAAAAGTGTGAAAATTTTTGTTTCACACATTAATGGCACCAGAGGGCATCTACTCTGGGACAGGCACTAAACTCGGTAGAAAAAATGACATAGCCAATTGATATCAGCTCACATGAATGGAGAGGCCACAGTGTCAGAGGAGGCTATTTGTGGATCTAGCAGCATGGACTTCCAATTACCAAAGATGATCTAGTTAGTGCCACATCCAAATATCTAATATGTCAGCAAAAGAGACTGATCCTATGTCCCTAACATGGCACCATTCCTCAGAAGACCAACAAGCCACTTAGTGACAAATTAACTACACTGGGCCCTTTCCATCTGAGAAAGACCTGCAGTTCATTCTCAAAGAAATATATACATGTACATTCCAGGTATGGGATTGCCTTTACTATCTTCTGGGCTTCATCTAACATAACTATCTGCGGTCTTCAGTAGTGTGTAATAGACTAGATTGGAATTCCATATAATATCACATAAAACTATGGAAACCACTTTACAGAAAAGGAAATGCAGGGTGGCTCATGACAACAGAATCCACTGATCATATTACATAATCTAAAAACTACCAGAGCATTTGAAGGGCTTACCAAAGCAACAGCCGGGAAACTACTCTGCAAACACAGATATGCTACCTCTGAGGATGAAATATATTCATTGACTAAAAAATACCTATACATTTCCTATAAGAATACTCTGATCCAGGATCAAGAAATGCAAGCAGACTGGCCCCAAATACTATCAATCACAGGGACACACTTGAGGATTTTCTGCTTCTTATCCCAGCAAGTGTCTGGGCTCTACAGAATTAGAAGAGACCCTCAAAGAGGCATATTTTTGCCATTGAATTATAAGTTTTGATTTATCTGGGTAATTTTGGCTTTTTGTACATAAGGCCCAGCAGAAAAGATATCATTTTAAATGAACAATTGACATTGGTCACCTGGAGGAAATAGGGGTCCTTGTATAAAAAGAGAGCAAGAAGAAATGTATGTGAAATCAACTAGTTGCTTCTTTATTCTTACCTGCCCAATTATGCCTATAAATGGACAAAAACAGCAAACCCAGTCTGAAATAAATATGATCACCAGGAGATTGGGCTACAGAAGCATTGAAGGTCTGAATAATGTACCAGGAAAGCCCCAGATGCCAGAAAAATGGTAGCTAAGAGTAAGGGGAACATATAAGGGATAGGATAAAGGGAAAAAATGATTACTGATTATGGCCTTGAGATCAACTGCAGTAGAGGCTATTATTTGTTCCATTTATTTCTCCTTTCTAAGGTTCCTTTTAAGAAAAAAAGCTCTTTTAGGAAAATGTTTCCTTTTAGGACTACTAAAGGAGCTGGCCTCGAATGTGCTGAAGAAGTGGATCTGTATGGTGTGAAGAGTAGATGCTGATAGATACACAATACACCTCTGGGTTCCCCTTTAACAAACGACTTGGTGCCCAACACAAGGACTGAAGTGAAAACACTGCCTTCAGCTGCCAGATCCTCCAGTACCTGCCCCAGATGCAAAGAGCTGATTCACTCAAAGTCCTGTAAAAAGCCCAGCTCCATAGCTCCTCACCTGGTTGCCTGAGGTTTTGGGGGACCTGCTTCACTGATCAATTTTCTGCTTTGTCAAATCTTTGCTTTCTGTACTTTCTCTTCCTAGGAGTAAGCCTTAGAAAATATCTTTTACAACAAACTACCTTGACATCTACTCCTAGAGTATGCAACTTTATACAGGATCTCATTAGCTTCTCTGTGAACCATTTTGATAAAATGTGTTTATTTTAGCTAATACAACCATGTCTTTTTTTTTTTTTTTTTTTACTTTGCAAATGCAAAACTCAACAGAACACCTCGAAATGATATTCACAGTATGATGGAAGGAAGGGAAGCATGTGCATAAGTCAAAAGTCAAATGTAATGAACAAACTTCCTCAGATTCAAAAATCCTCTTCATCGAAATGCTTAATATCTTCTAAGAATGAAGTTTGAGTGTTGTAAATATAAAATAGTTCAAGCTGGCATTGTCACCACTTAACCCGTAGTGCTGCTCATGATTCTTACACATAGGAAGCTAAGAACCATGAGGATCAGTTCAGTCACAGAGCAGGCCTGTCTGCATTTCTCATGTTTCCAAAGAGAAAAATAAAGTTTGACCAAATTTTTCAGCTTCAAAGTCTCCACTGTTATCAAAGTTAAATATAATCCTTAACATATCTTATTTTACTAAGGTAAAATAAAGATCTGAGAATAAAATGGTCATTACCAGTGTAAAATGAGCCATGAATCTAAACCCTTAGAGAAAAAGGCTTACTAGGAAAAAACTGAGAATTCAGATAAATTTCAGTTGATTTTAAAGGCCTTAGCAATACAACCAGGCACTATTAACTCTACCAAAACAAAACAAAAAACACTGCTGTTTATGGCACTATTAATAAAAGAACTTAGATTTAACTTCAGGGACTGTCTTAAGGCAAACTGTAGTTCACATAAGAGTCACTTCATACATAATAGTTTTAGGGTCAGTTTCCCAAGTTGAGAAATAAACTTGTGTCCTACAACTCAGATTATGTTATTAAAACAGGCATACCACTGTGAAATAAAACACCATTTTTATATATTAATTTGGTTGAGCCTCTTAAAGTTTTTTTTGCTAGTTCATTGCAGTCAGAATATTTTTTTTTTAGAAAAAAGAGACTCAGTACAAAAGATGAAGGAGCTGAATGGTTGGAACAAAAGGGAAGAATTATTTAATACTTGGGTATTTTAGATTTCCATTTCTGGTATAATAATGTATTGGACCCCATGAAAGATCATACTCTTGAAAGCTTCTGATAATCCTGGATGAAATAATATATAATGAATGTTTTGTGCGCACACTGTTGGAAATCATAAGTAATTCACAATAACAAAACAACCACACAAACTAGGAAAAGAACACCAAATATTTGATGAGATTGCAGCAATAGCAGCAGCTGTGAGACCCTGAGAAAACAACCCAATAAAGTCATGCTCAGACTCCTGACCCACAGAAACTGTGAGATAATATATTAGGTGTTTAACCCCCTAAAAAAAATGAAAACTATTTAAAAAATAATAAATTGTAATAAAATTATTAGTCTTTAAAGATACATATAAAATTCTTTGAACATACGTAAAAATCTTAGTCACTAACAACTACCCACCATTAAAGAAATGTGAGTCACATGGTATGAATTGGGAATTTGCCCAAATGATGTACAAAGAAACTTTATTCTTAATATGAAGGCAAAGGTTTTTGAATATATAAGAACCCAGGGAATACTTCTCCTTTGATATAATCTTAAAGAAAATACTACAAAATAACTTCAGCCAGTTTGAATGTTCTGGAAAAATACATCTTTTGCAGGGAATACTCAAAAAAAAAAAAAAAAAAGACCTATAAGCTTTATGAAGAAAATATAAAATGCTTATAAAATTAGGAAAATATGTTCTTTCACAAAATGAGAAAAGCTTAAGCTATTAAAATGAATTCATGAATTTGACTATATTAAAATAAATTCTATGCTACAAACTGAAAGACATTTGAAAATTATATAGCTGTCAAGGCATTTGCACCAGAAAACAGAAATTTTTATAAATCATTAGGAAACAAAATAAACATTTTTCTAAAATGAGAAAAGGATTTCTATGAACTTTATAGAAAACATGAATGGCTAATAAACATATTAAAAGATGATCTACTTTGTAAGTGATCAAGAAAATGCATATTAAGGCCACAATGATATACTTTTCCACTCCTTTCACTTCAACCAAAACTGTAAGTCGGACATTACTAATTTTAGGGAAGGATATGGGGAAAAAATGGTAAATTTTATTCACTACTGATGTGAGAAAAACTTTAGAAAAGAAATTCTTCTTAGCTATTTTGCTCTTTTTTTTCTTTGCTTACTATTTAATTAAAAAAATTAAAACCAGGCTGTAACACTTGCATACTGTATAACTCAGATGCTGTGATACATGAAAATTTTAGGCCTATCTGTGATTTCTTAACCCCAGATAAATAGCTTTTTAATTTGCAATTAACAAGATCTATTCTACATATGGAAATGCACATTTTCAAATAAGCAAAGAAACCATAAAGGACTACATATTAGAAATGACAACATGTGAATGGACAGATGTGATTTTTTTCACATGCGGAATCTAATTCCTTTTGGGTCTGGTTTCTCTACGAGAAAAAAGCACTATCCCTGTTAATATATGTGTCAAATTCTCAATGGCCCAAATTCTGTGACGCACCTCCATCAGGTAGTGGCATCTGTTCCCTTTCCCCTTGTGTCTGGGCTTGCCCCTGATGCTTTACCAAGAGAGTACAGCATCATGATTCTATGTGAGTTTCTGGACTGGCAACTTCCATCTTGGTCTCTTGTAATCCTGAGATTCAGTATTAGATGTCCAATTACACTTCAGGAAAAGCCATGGAGAGAGGTGCTAAAACAATATGAAAGTAGAGAGTAATCCAACCAAGCCCAGACATCTCCACCAAGTTGGCAGGCAAGATAAATAAACCTGTCTTAGAATCTCGAAAGAGCCCGGCCATCAGTGGAATACCACTGAGTAACCCCGACCAGTCATAGAGCAGAAGAATCACTCAGTGGAGTGTTTTCTATATTCCTGACCAACACATAATGATAGATAATAAAATGATTGTTGCTTTAAGCCACTATGTGTCAGAATAGTTTTTTTAAAGTGCTGGATAATGAGAATATTTACTTCAGTTTGTTTAGATTATTTTAGTTTTTAAAGTAAAAATGGGAATTAACTATGAAGCTCCATATTCTATGGTAAATACAGTCTTTCAAAATTGACAAATTATCCTTTATAAATGTAATGAAAAGAAAAATTTTGATAACTCACATATTCAACATTTTTAGGGCCTGCATTTTGTGCTGGCTGCTGGAGGTAGAATACCAAACAATAGTTCCTACCCTCAGAGAGCTTACATTCTATTTAGTAAGAAATACTAAAGAACAAATCACAAATTTATTTTAAAGAATGATAAATAGTATGAAGAAAACAGATATGAAACTAAGAGGGCCATAGAAAAGACTTAATTTACATACAGCAGTTGGGAAAGTATTCCATTAGATGGTGGCATTTGACATTCGACAAGAAAAAAGCAAATGTGTTTTAAAAAGGAACAGTATAGTACTGGCCAGATCCTTGATGCAGAAAGAAATCAAGTGGGGAACTGAAGGGTAATCAGTCATTGTATAGCTGCATTTGTATTATATTTATTGAGAATTTGAGTGGTCCAAGTAGAGGGTAAGATTAGGTACCAATTCATGCAAAATATTTAACCATGGTAAGTTAAATGATAAGGTGTTTTTGTTTTTGTTTTTTTTTATGGGTAATAAATGGCCATTGGATGATCGTAAGCAAAGGGATGACATAACTCCAAAATATTCTAAGATAACTTTTGACATTACACTGAAAACAGGTTGGAGAAACTTGTTATTTACTTACTATTCACTGAGTTATTCCCCCAAATCTTATAGAAATATTTATGCAAATATGTATACAAATTGTGCAGAGTGCTGTGCAAGTCTCCATGGGGGTTCCAAAAGGCTCATATTTCTTCTTTTATTAGCAATGTAGGAGAAGTAAGCAAAGAGACTAGGGTAATCTAAGCAATAATTAAAAAGAAAAATTCTCACCAAACTAGTTTTTGAAAAATATTTTTCTTATGTTAGCTCAGTTGTAGAATATCACTGAAACAATGAAAGTCTCATATAGTATAATACAGTCTGCATTTGGGCAAAATATTGATGTATTGTTAAACAGATACAAGCAAGTGCACTGTGCAATGGGACACTCTCTAAAAACAAGCCATAATGTACATAAAAGGAAAAATGAGGTCTAAATCTCTTTAATGTATATTATGTGAATATGAGTGATTGGTATAATTAAATCAGTATCAACTTATAGATCAAATGTCATTCATTTAAAAAATTTTATTTACTCCCTTTTGATTTATAATAACATATCACAGCTTTCAGAATATAACCAAGTTACTAAATTACTTTTGAAATAATTTATCATTATCACAGTATGGAGTCTTCAGAACTATAAACATTACACATTCTTTAACTTAAGTAATCATTAACTTCTCCTAATAGTATTTTGTAGTTTTAGATGTAGATGTTATTTATACCAATCATTAGATTTCTACTCGTTTTATGATAATTAGGAATATCTTTATTAAGATTTATTTTTAATTATTTATGCTAATGTAAAAAATAATTAATTTTTGTCTGATATTGAATCCAGTGGTCTTTTTAAATCAGCTATGAATTCTACTTAACTATAGTTTTGATTTTCTTCATATACATTTACATGTGAATAATGACAATTTTATCTTTTATGTTTCAGTTTTTATATCTTTTATTCCTCTTCCTTGGTTAATTAAATTAGCTAGTATCCTCATGTAATGCAGAGTAGCTGGCATTATTGTCTAAGTCTCAAACTCAGGTATTAACTTTGTTTTACAACACCTCTTACCAAATTAGAAGCTCCTTTATGTTCCAAAGTTGTTAAGACTGATTACATATTAACCTAAATCATGTACTTTTATTTAAGTACTTTTTAATATTTGTGGTTACTTTTAAGGAATTTACTAAATAACTATTTTTAAATTTCTAACATGGTAAATATTCGTAGATATATTATACAGAAATAAAAGTCTTTGAAGTCCTTATAATTTTTCAGCGACTAAAGGGATCCTGAGACCAAAAACATTGAGACTTGCTATACTAGTGTTACTAGTGTTTTCAAATAACAAACTAGTTTTATTGATTTATTATATTGCATTTTTTTTTGCTATTTCATTATTTTGCTGAAATATGCATTATTTCCCTTCTTCTATTTTCTTTAAGTGTTTTATTTTTTCCCCCTAACTCCTTGGTATAGCTAACTAGGTTACTGATTGTCAGCCTTTCTTCCTAGCCAACACATGCATTTAAGGAAATACAGTTTACTTTGAGTATGACTTGAGCGATATCCAATATGTTTTATTATATCATTTTCATTATCATTCAGTTAAAAATTTTTCTAATTTTTATTGTGACTTCTTTGTCTCATAGGTTATTATAAATATATATTTTAGTTCTAAAACTTTAGATGTCTTAAGGTAGAAGATTAAGTTTTTTAACTGAGATATTCTTTGTTAGTGTAGGTATTTATAGGTATAAATTTTTTCTAAGTATTCTTTCTCTGTATCCCATAACTTTTGGCATGTCGTGCCTTTATTTTTATCCATGTCGAAGTATTTTCTAATATGCTTTGAGATTTCTTCTCCAACCCACTGATTATTAATTGTATGTTTAAAATATCTGTGAATTTTCCAATTGTCTTTGTTATTTTTTTAGTGTGACTCCATTTTTATCTGAAAACATAGCTAATTGTTACCTGAGAACATTCTTTGTATGATTTCAACTTTTTAAAAATATGTTGGGGCTGTTTTCATGGCCTACTATATGTTCTATCCTGGAGAATGTTCTATATGCACTTGAGAAAAACCTTTGTAATATTTTTTTGTTTCAATTTTTCACTATCATAAACAAAAAATAAAGTTTTTTGCCTTCATATTTTAAGTATATATTTTAATATATAGAGAAGTATAGCTTAATACTTTCTATTTTAACATTTAAATATCTATTTACATTTTTCACAGTTTTAGTCATTTTTATTGAGAAATAAGTTTTCGATATTATTATTACTCTTTAGAAAATAATGTATTTTCTCTGGCTGGTTTTTAACATTTTATCTTTGCTTTGTTTTGAGTAGCTTCCTTAAGATGTGGTTACATTTGTATTTTTCCTTCTTGAGGGCTATAGTATTTTTTAAATTACTGGCTTGATGTCTTTTTACAGCTTTTTAAATAATCCACTATTTTTCTCTCTTTTTCTTCTTGAATTCCAATACAAGTATGTAACACCTTTCTACGCTGTTCCATATATATTTACACTCTTTTTAAAATACTTTATTGTACATTCTCTCTTAATAAATAGATATAGATATATAGATATTCTAGTAAACTAATACTCTAGTCAGCTATATCTAATCTGTTTAAAATCCATTTATTATGCTCTTTATTTCAGGGATTTTATTCAGTTCTATAAGATCCATTTAAATATATATACAGTTGACCATTGAACAATGTGGGAGTTAGGGACACTAATGCCCTGTAAAGTTGAAAATCAACTTTTGATTCCTCAAAAACTTAAGTGTTCCTGGTATTCCCAGGGGATTGGTTACAGGATTCCTGGGGATACCAAAATCTATAGATGTTCAACTCCCCTACAAAAAAATAGTGTAGATTGATGTATACACTTAGCCCTTCATATCTGTGGATCCCCAGTCATGAATCAAAAATAGTTATTTATTGAAAAGAATATGCATATAACTTGACCCATACAGTTCAAATCCATGTTGTTCAAGGGTCAAATGTGCACATGTGTGTGTACATATAAATAATACGCTCTGGTGAAAATCTATTATTTTCTTGACTATATTGATCACACCTTTCATAAAAGCCCATTTGATAACTCCAAAGTATATATTTTGTGGGGAGTTTTTATTGGTTTGCCACATAATTTTGAATTCTAGATAATATGTAAAAAAAATATAGAGTAAATTTGAGATTCTAAGTGGTGTTACTCTTTTCCATAAATTAAATGTTATTTTATTCTGATAGGCAGTTAGGATGGAGGTCATAACCTTATTTCAACTTGTGATGGAGTACAGTCAAAGCTAGACATCAGTTTTTGTGAAAATTATACTATTCCTGGTTACTTCTTATTGCTCTGTGCAGTCCTTCTAGGCTCCAGTTGACTGCCTGGCATGCTTTCAAGTTCCGTGCTGCTTGATGGATCCTGAAATCTAAGTTTATGCCCTAACCTCTTTGGAATAGATAAATCTATCTATCTCTTCAGCCTCTCTTCTGTTGCTTCCTGCCCAGCATCTAGACTGTTAGGGTTAGTGACTGGCAAATATAATGCAAAACTTCCCAGAATATTGGGCTCATTTTAGACTTTTCCTTCTTTAAGAATCCTCTATCCCCTAAGGTCCTCTATCTTGCCTCAATAGCTCTCTGATTCCTTCAAACGTTTTTAAAAATATCCAAATGTGTTGGATTTTTTTTTTTTTTTTGATTAGGGGTTGGCCTACTATAAGGTTGTCCAATAGAGCTAAAAGTGACAATTTCTCATAAGTACTTTTGATGAAGGTCAGCTATGTTTTTGTAAAGTTCTCCAAATAATTCTACTATATAGTCTAGGTTGAAATTGATAATAAAGTACGTTCAATTGCACAGGCCTCAATCAAGTCTATGTAGTCCTGTGATGGCTAATTTTACGTGTCAATTGACTGGACCACATGGTGCCTAGATATTTTGTTAAATGTTATTCTGGGTATTTCATTGTATTTGGATGAGAGTAATATGTAAATTAGACTGAGTAAAGCAGATTGTCCTCCATAATGTGAGTGGGCCTCATCCCATCAGTTGAAGGCCTGAATAGAACAAAAAGGCTGACCCTCCTCCAGAGAGAATACTTCACACTCGACAGCCTTTGAACTGGGACAGCTGCTTATTCCTGCCTTCATATTTGAATTGAAACATCGACCCTTCCTGGGCCTTGGGCTTGACTTAAACTCTACTGTTAACTCTCCTTGTTCTCAGGCCTTCAGACTCAGTCCAGAAATATATCACTGGCTCTCCTGGGTGTCCAGCTTGCCAACACACCCTGAAAATCTTGGCACTTGCCAGCATCCACAATCATGTAAGCCAATTGCTTATAATCAATCAATCACTCTCCTATTGGTTTTGTTTTTCTGGAAAACACTGACTAAAACAATCTTTAAGTGGGTTTCAGAGCCTTCATCTTAAGTCCCTCTACTGTAGAAAGTCATAGCTTCTTTATAGATACTTTGTATAAGAATTATTTAAGGTAAACACTACATTATAGCTCTCATATCACAAAAAATACATCTAATGCACTCTACTAACTTATACTTAGTTGTATATTTCTCTCTATCCAAATTTTACATAAGTATAGAGGGTCCTGTGGTTTTTGAACTTAGCAACAACAAAAAAAAACTGAGCATCTTTGCTTGGCAATCTTTCTTCCTAGATTGCTCTTTCTCCAAATATATGCTTGACTCACTTAAGTCTCTATTCAACTGTTCCCTTGCGTTTTTGGCCTTTCCCCAGGAACCTCCCCCATTCCTTCTTTCTTCCCCTGCTTTATTTTTTCTCACAATAGTTATAAACTTTTAAAATGCTTATAGCTTACTTATTTCATTTATTCCTTTCACAAAAACCCTAATACAATATAAGCTTCATAGGCATCTTATTTTATTTATTTTGTTTCTGTTTTGTTATCTACCTTCAGTACCTCAACATTTGTGCCTTTTTAGTAAGTGTTCAATATGTATTTGTTTAATGACTAAAACAATCCGGTAAGGAGATTCTAGAAGATCTCAGTGGTCTTCTACTATGCCAGCATGTGGAGAGAATGATCTCTTGACCTCATATAAAGAAAAGAGGGGAAGGATAGTGACATTCAATCAGATTTGGAAGCTTAAAAGTCGGCTTTCATAGACATGGATGTGGGGTACATGATTTTTTTATACACTCTCTGAAATGAGCAGACTGCTCGGGGGCTTGTAGGATTCTAAATGCTCAAAACTGCAAGGGTTATTTCTTTCTGCACACATTACAACTCAGTAAATTAAAAGAATCAATAGAGGACTGATATAAAGAGTACAACTTTTTGAAGAATTAAAAAACATGTTTACTTGACATTTCTGAGATGATAACATGGAAACAACATTCCAGAGGGGATAAATTCTAAGATGAATGTTAGAGCTTTGTGAAGCTACCAGTTCCTTGGCAAGTGTTGTAAATCACTGATTTAAATGCAAAATAGAATACTAATTTTATCTGTGCTTGAATACTATAGGTTCCAAAGAAAATTAGATTTGTTTTTTCCTTCAAATTCCTTTGTGTCAACATCATAATTACCTTCTTCATCATTTCTGTAATCATAACTCTATTGAGCATCACTATATTCCAAGACTGTGCTTACTGTTTATTATCTAACTTGTTCTCACAACTATCCTGCATCTGCAGATGTAAGAACCAAGATTTTAAATGATTAAGTTTGAATAAATCTTATTACACTGTTATGGTTTGGAGCAGAAAGATGCCCTCTAAATAAAAATATGCCTTGAATTCCATTTTAATTGTGTATGTAATTAAATATGCTTTACTCCTCTCCTTAATTGTTTATTCTGTTTTCAATAATAGTAATAAGAACAGTAATAATAAGAACCTGCCAAGACAACATGTAGTTATCAAGTATTTACTACATGTGAGAAAATGTAAGCGATAAAAGAAGTGTCATACACAGTCCTTATCCTCAGAGATAAAAGAATAATTCAATTGAAATGCAAACATTAGTAAGTGGCAAATGAGTCTAGAAATGGGAGAAATCTCTATGGGTTACAATGTTTACTGAAGTTATTATAAGGTAACAGGCTTTGTAGAATGGGTAAAATGTAGGTAAGTAAGAAGAGGAAGCATGTTCTAATCAGTAGTGGCATATTTAGAAAATGGGTAAAACAGGTTTCTGAAGCAGAGGGTTATTTTTTAAAACAGTAGGGCAGAAATTTGAGGTGTGTAGGTCAGAGGTAACTCAGAAGAGTTAGAAAACAAAATGAAACAAAATTGATTTTGCCTATAAGTAATGGTGAAACATGAGAGATTTTTCTGTTCTAATAAATGACAGATCTCTTTGGAGGGGGAAATGAGAGCAGGAAGATCACAGGCTGTAACTATAGTCCAGAAGTAAGAGAATTTGTACATAAACTTGTCAGGAAAGTACAAATAGAAAGTAGTAAGAAAGTATGAGAAGTCTTATTTAAAAGTTCATTTGGGCACATGGAATTCTGAAGTAGGTATTAGGAAAGAAGTATGTACTGAAAAAGGTGAGGTTGAGAAAACAGAGGGTATGATTATCAGGAAAAATGTTGGAGCTTTATGAAGCCACTAGTTCCTTCAAAAGTAATGCAGATCAGATTTAAACATAGTGTGCAGTACTAATTTTATGACTGCTTGAACATATAGACATCACAGAAAACTAAAGATTTGTTTCTCCCTTCTAATTCCTTTCAGAGTGAACATCATAATTATCTTCATCATCCTGAAAAGATCATTCAGGTTGTTCAAACCATACAGTTCTAACAGTACAGCAAGTTCAGAAAAGGTACAAATGTCGTAGTGAGTGTTCTTCCAAGCCCTATCATCTTTAGCTAAGGAACTAGAGTGAGGCATATTCTGCATGTAGGTCCTCTTAGTAAATATACTTGTAGTGAGCTGAAGACGTAAAAGCAGGAATAAGAAGTACTCCAGACCTGATGTGTTTTACAAATTGACTCAATGACAGAGTCCTATAGGAGATGGAGAATGGATGAAATCATTCGCTAAACACACACATATGGGGCTTACCGACAAGACGGCGGAGTAGGCAAACGCCATGTTCACCTACCCCACAACTGCATCAAAATTTCAACTAAACTAAAGAACAACCATCACTAAAAACCGCCCAAAGTGTAGCTGAACAGAAGTCCTATAACTAAGGATACACAGAAGAAGCCATATGGAGACTGGTAGGAGAGGCAGAGATGCAGACAGGGCTGGTCCCACGCCCATGGGCACCAGTTAAAAATCAGGAGGGATACCTCAGCAGCAGAGATTCCCCCTGAGAAGCAAGGAGTGCCAGCTCAACACTAGGATCCCCAGCTAAGGGCTGTGATACTGGGGAGAGAAGTCTCTGAAACTTCTGACTGTGAAAAACAGTGGAGATGGTGGCTGAGAGAGACAATGGGCTGCTGGAGTCCCAGAATCCCTCTTAAAGGGCCAACACAGATTTATTCACTGATGCACTCTGAGTTCTAGCACTGGAGCAACAGCTCAAAAGGTGCCAGTGATACACAAGGAGGAACTGGATTGTCTAGCCTCATGGCAGGGTAGCTTTCTACCAGACAGAGGTGCTTGCAGAAGCCAGTATTCCATCACTGAGCTCTCTCTCCCCATCCACCTAGCATGCATGCACACCAGGCACAATGTCTGAGTCACCATTGACCTGGCTAAGACTATTCATTATGCAGTGGTGATTCCGAAACCCAACTTTTGGTCCCATCCAAGCCACTTCCACTGGGTTTTCCATATAAGCCTGTCTTGACTTATGCTGTAGATCTTCCTAGAATGACTCAAAGGTTCA
>NW_011888799.1:10953673-10977176 GCF_000151845.1 Pteropus vampyrus
TTCCATATAAGCCTGTCTTGACTTATGCTGTAGATCTTCCTAGAATGACTCAAAGGTTCACAAATCATGACAAGCATCATCTGACTGAAGCATGTCTTTTGGTCCCATCCAAGCCACTTCCACTGGGTTTTCCATATAAGCCTGTCTTGACTTATGCTGTAGATCTTCCTAGAATAACTCAAAGGTTCACAAATCATGACAAGCATCATCTGACTGAAGCATGTACCATACCTCTTGCCAAGCAGCCTTAAACCTGGTGCTGATGGCAGCTGGCCACAGTTTGCAGCTTAGCCTCTCTGAGACACCCCTAAGCTCAGCATAAGTGGTGACCATCTGCAGATCATTTTGTAGTTCATCCTAGGTGGCCCTGGGCAGGACACAGGCAGCAACTGAGCTTGGCTTGCATTAGAGCTCCTCTCAAGAGGCCGCAGAACAAATATACCTGGTGGCCAGTTTGAGATCAAAAGAGTACCACCCAACCACCTCCACAAATGACATACCCAAAGGGCAGATTTGGCAGGCACCAGAGCCCTGCGAAGTTGAATCCTGTTTTATAGGGTCATCCCTTGCACAACATTTCCTCTGCTGTAATCATAGTAAATCCTCAAAACTAATTGGCCAGAGAGTCAATCCCTCTCATTGACATACCAACAGTAATCAAGGCTCAATTATAATGGAGAGCACAAACAAACTACACAAGGGATACACCAGGGGCACCCAACTCAGGTGACTAAGTAGACTGTGCTACTAGGCCCCACAGGACACCTACTACATAAGGCCACTCTCAAGAAAGAGAGACATAACAGCACTACCTAATACACAGAAACAAACACAGAAGGCAGCCATGATGAAGAGATAAAGAAACATGTTCCAAGTGAAAAAAAAAAAATGGATAAAACTCCAGAAAAAGAGCTAAACAAAGCTGAGTCAAGCAGTCTATTAGATGCAGAGGTCAAAACACTGGTTATAAAGATGTCCAATTAACCTAGGGGAAGCACAGATGATCTCAGTGAGAACTTCAAAAAAAATCAAGAAACATAACAAAGAAGACAGAAAACTTAAAAAAGAACTAGTTAGAAATAAAGAATACAATAACTGAAATGAAAAATATGTTAGAGGGAATCAACAGTAGAGTAGAGGATCGAATCAACGGTTTGAAAGACAAGATAGTACAAAATAGAACAGCAACAAAAAAACAATCACAAAAAAACGAGGATAGTTTAGGGGAACTCTAGAACAATATCATAATAACATTTGCATCATAGGGGTACCAAAAGATAAAGGGAGCAAGGGATTGAAAAGCTATTGAAGAAATAATAATGGAAAACTTCCCTAACCTGGTGAAAGAAATAGACATACAAGCCCAGAAAGCACAGAGTCCCAAACAAGATGAACCCAAAGAAGCTCACACCAAGACACATCATAATTAAAATGCCAAAGGTTAAAAACAAAGAATCTCCAAAGCAGCAAGAGAAAAGCATTTAGTGACCTACAACCAAGATTACTCTACCCAGCAAAGCTATCATTTAGAATCAAACAAGAGATAAAGAGCTTTCCAAGCAAGAAAAAAACTAAAGCAGTTCATCAACTCCAAACCAGTATTACAAGAAACATTAAAGAGACTTCTTTAAGAAGAAGGAAAAAAATA
The DNA here is from genome assembly GCF_000151845.1 of Pteropus vampyrus. NCBI lineage: Eukaryota > Metazoa > Chordata > Mammalia > Chiroptera > Pteropodidae > Pteropus > Pteropus vampyrus. Next base: position 10,955,322 of record NW_011888799.1, read on the forward strand.
AAAATAAAAAATATGAATAATAAAGTGGCAATAACTACATATCTATCAAAAATTACTTTAAATGTAAATGAAGTAAATGTTACAGTCAGAAGATATCAGGTGACTGAATGGATAAGAAAACAAGACCCTTACATATGGTGCACACAAGAGACTCACTTCAGATTGAAAAACACACACAGATTGAAAGTAAATGGATGGAATAAGATATCTCATGAAAATAGAAACAAACAAAAGGTGGGTAGTAATACTTAAACCACATAAAATAGACTTTAAAACAAAGGCTATAACAAGAGACAAGGACATAGAAATTACACTTCTTGGTATTTATCTGAAAAAAACAAAACACAAATTCAAAAAGACATGCATCTACGTTCATTGCAGCATTATTTTACAATAGCCATTATATGGAAGCAACCTAAGTGTCCATCAACAGATGAACAGATAAAGAAGTAGAGTGTGTGTGTGTGTGTGTGTGTATGTGTGTGTGTGTGTGTGTGTGTGTAACGGACCATTACTCAGCCATAAAAACAATGAAATCTTGCCAACAACATGGATGGACCTAGAGGGTATGCTAAGTAATATAAGCCAGACAAATAAAGACAAATACCTACTGATTTTGCTTATATGTGGAATCTAAAACACAAGATTAATAAACAAAACAGAAATAAACAAAATAGAGTACAAATTGATTGTTGCAAAATAGTCATGGGGATATAAAGTGTCGTATAGAGAATATAGTCAGTAATATTGTAATAACTATGCATTGTGTCAGATGTGTGTTAGATTTATCGGGGTGATCATTGTGCAAGTTTTATAAATGTCTAATCACCATGTTGCACACCTAAAACTAATATAATATTGTCTGTCAACTGTAACTGAAAAAAATGTTTTTAATTATTAAAAAAATAAACATACACATATCCACTGAATATCAATAATGTGGCTGACTCCGAGGACAGCGTAGTAAAGCAATTATCACTTAACCTAATTGTTACTACATAACAGGCATTGTGTTAAATCACTGTATAAATAATATATGATTCAATCTTCATTGAGACTCTAAGCACAGAGATATCTTTATTCTCCATTTATATGTGAGAACACTGAGGCTTAAAGACTAGGGAGTTACCAAATGTTGCGAAGTTGTCAAGGTGGTGGTGTCAGAAAAATTTGTGATCCATCTAATTTCAAAGACAGCTCTTAAACATTACACTATAATTTCAACTACGGTTTTGAATCCACATGATTCAGAAAATGATGTTACCATTTGTGAAGTTAAATGGAAGAGCAACTTTTATACACAAACTGTTTTTGTAAATGAAAGGTTGAGTTTGGTAAGGGGTTGTCTGGTAGCAATAAAACTCAAAATGAACAGTAGGTGGAAATAATTTAAGTTCCGAAAACAGAGAGAATGAACAAGAGCATGTATTTGGGAATTGTTTCTGTAACAAACAATAGTCAAAACTATAAGGATAAATGAAATCTCCAACAGAATGAGGGTGCAAAGAAGAGGTAAGGTGGTTGGAAATTGCCTTGGGAATGGTGATAAAGGAAGCAAAAAATGGAACGAGAACCATAGAGGATACATGGCTTCAAAGGGTCAAGGAAAATGATGGCTGAAGAAAAGATAAGAAAGCAAGCTGTGTGGCTTTTTGAATATTCAATAATGAAAATATTATGACAAAGATTTTAAAAGCATGAAGTATTTTAACTAAACAAGTATATACTGTCGCCCAGTACCTTGTGGCATGAACAAACCACAGTTGAGAAGAATTATTAGAATTCAAGATTAGGTCTGTGATCTCAAATTAAGCAAATAATAGTAACACATTTTAGAACATAGAAGACAGCTAGTGGACTATATAACTAGGTAATGACCCTACATTTTATAGTCATACTTTGATGGCTTGGAAGTTTTGTTGCATAATACATGAGATGTTTGATTAAACACAAATCTCTTTCTGTTTATTAAATGTCTGTTCTCTATTTCTACTTCTATAGGAGGGAAGTTCTATTTTCAATATTACAATAATTTAAAAAGAACATACTAGGTAATGTATACACAATCCTTAAAAAACTCTATCAGGTAGACACAATTAACTTCATTTAACAAAATAAAAAAACTGATATATATATATATGTATATATATGTGTGTGTATGTGTATCTATCTCTATATGTATATATGTCTCAATATAAATATTATATAACTTGTAAATTAAGTCACATACTTAATACATAGTAGAGGCATAATTCATAACCCTATATGATACTACCCTAACAATGAGACAAGAAAATATCATGCAGAAGTAGGGTTCATAGTAAATTCCAAATATTGTAGTGTTTACATAACTTTACTTGCTTAGATATCTTTACCAAAACCAATAACAAAATGTTTCCTTTCACTGTGAAATAATATTAAAGCAATGATTACTAATGAAATGGGGTAAGCTCTTAGGGATAAAAAGGAAATATGTTCTGTACAGAAATAACACAAAACAGTTGGAGATATTTCAATAACATACTGGGTTTTTACATAAGGGGCCAGACATCCCTGACACTGTGTCATGTTACGTGATTTGAGAAGTGTTTGACAGGGAGCCTTGGGTTAGCAACTGGAGTGGGCCAGGAACATTGGAGGCCCTGTTGAAATACTCCTTTCATGAATTCCTATTATACCTTACTATCTGGCCTCCATCCTAAATTAACTCCAATTCTAACTTATCAGAAGACAATGTTGGCTATTCCCTTCTTCAGCTGAAAAATATTCAGTGTCCTAAAAAATATCTTTCAAATTCCCAAACATGAGATAATCCTGTATTTAAATGTCTTTTCTTCTTTAGCCTATTAGATTCCTACTTATTTTTCATAACTTAATTTATTTATTAAATAAAGCTTTTTTCAGTACCCCAGGCAACCAGGCAATTCATCACCGAGGATTTTTGAAATACAGTGTGCCTATATCTTAAGATTATTGTGAGAATATAATAATGTATGCACAAGAACTTTGGGAAATACACACTGTATACACATAATCAGAAGGCATATCTCTTACAACTAATGAGACAATATTTTTGCCCTGGATGAGGAAGAGAGTGACAGTGGCACTTTTGTTTTCAGAGACACTGCATAGAGAACAGACCCTAAATAAGTTTGAGGAGAGGCAGATAACCCTTTAGGCCATGACTGTCCCAAATAAATAATGTGAGTCATGTAAATAATTTAAAGTTTTCTAGTAGCCCCATAGAAAAAGTAAAAATAAACAGATGAAACTACATATGAAAATATATTTACTTGAATCAGCCAAAATGTTATTTCAACATGTACAAATTTTTGATATATTTTATATTCTTTATTTCATATTAGGTCTTTGAAATCTGGTGTCTATTTTACCCTTACAGCACAATTCAATTCTGACTAGCTACATGTCAAGTGCTCAAGAGTAACATGCTTGTAGGTCACTATACTGGACAGTGTAGCTCCAGGTTGTGCAGTTAGTGTGAGAGAGAGTGAAGATACACATACTGTATTACATTTGTTTAACAATTTGCTCCTCCACTGAATGCCACTTTCTCTCCTAGTAAGACCATGCCTGCCTTGCATTTTAAAATATTCCAGTGTTGTAATATCAGGTTAATGTACCTCTAGATTAATTTCTCAGATTCACTTAATACATTTCATTGTCTTCCAGCTTACATTACTTCATAATAGCAAGCAGAATCAGTTTGTTTTGAAAAGCTCACATGTTCAGAATACACAATTTAAGCTTCAGAGATATCTGCTATAGTAGCCCCTAGTCACATAAGACTATTAAAATTTAATTAAAACTGAAAAAATTAAAAGTTTAGTTTGTCAATCATACTAGACACATTTTAATGTGCAATAGCTAAATGTGACGAGTGGCAACTGTATTAGAAGTGAAGATTAGGGACATTTTCGTCATCTCAGAAAGTTCTATTGAGCAAAACTGATTTATACAGACAGGATAAATTATCTGATAATACAGTAAAGTTAGAGAATAGTAAGTTTTAATTTTTGACCTAGATTTACTATTTTAAGATTTGAAAGAATATACATGTTAAATGAATTTTAAATAGCCTCCTTAAAATAAAAAATTGGCTTATATAACATGGTTTTTTCCTGGCAACCTGCATAAAATTCTTTTAATGTTGTCAAACATTTAATTAATTTGTAAGTCATATTAAGAATTTTGTCCCTAAATTTCAATGAAACTGCCAACCCTTTCAGCATTACAATTAAATTTTTTTTTTTATGAATCCAGAATAAAGAAGAAGGTAAGAAAAGATGCAGCGGGTCAATATCTTGAAGTTAAATTGATTTATTTGTTACTTTTTTTCTCCTGCATTTAGCTTGATTTTAATTGGCTTGAAACCTGCTTGCATTACCATTTAATGACTCTATAAGACCATTAGCTAAATGCTACCCTAGGTCCATTAGAAGGAAATTGTACATTGCTTTTATTATCTCATCTTCTCATGATAAGGCTTCCTTACAGTCTAACTGTTAAACTATTATTTTTTACCAAGTTTAAATTTATCAGTGTTACTGTGATTAAGACATGGCACCACTTGAAAATGATGCTGAACTGTTTTGAATGGAGAACTCATTGTGAGCATGTGGTATCCTGCCAGATTCAAAAGGATTAAGGATTGTTTTTTCTGTATGTGGAAATATTGTAACATGAAAAATTTGCTTAGTTATCAATAATTTTTGTAGCCCGATCACTTAATTTTTTATGGCCCAGAAATAGTTTCTAACATGTCTCCCATTAACCTTTTCTTATGTTAAATTATGTCCCTTTTCTTATGACCAAATGGACAACGAATATCTCCACGACCAATAGAGTCTTTGAAAAACCTACAGCGAAAGACAAATGAAAAAAAACAGTTATTAGCACTATTTTAATTGGTAATGATAAAAAGAGAAGATTTAAATAGCTGTCTATGATTAATTTCTATCAATTTAATAAGTTTAGAATAGTTATATATAGAGATCCTCTATAGGTAGTTTTATTACAGATAGATATACATTTTCCTCTATTTCTATAACAGTATATACAGGTAATTATGATAAAATTAAAAAATAAAATAGACCTTAAAAAAATTAAAACAGAGAAGCTATGACCAAAATAGTGGTACTGATCAAAAGCAGTGGTGGGAGAAAAAAATCCCCACCAAAAAAATGGTTCCAACAGTGTGTTATTAAATGATGCCTTCATAAATGTCCTGTGGAACAACTGGCTATGTAGACTCAACTATTTGACCCCTGGAATATAAGCATCAGATGGCCCTGCTAATTATAATGAGGTGCAACAAAAGCATACATGAATTAATGTAAATGCACAGAAAGCACATTGGGAAGAGACGAAATAACATGGGAGTAGAGAGATGGATTAGAATAGTCCCATTGATATTTTCATGTTCAGGAAGGGGCCCAGCACAATACAGGTCTCCATAGAAGTGAATCACCTTTTAATCTGTCTTGTGTCACAATCGAGAATCATTAATCCAGAAAGTATAATGTGGACTGGCTTGAGATGATATCTTTTCTCTTAAGAACTATAAAGATTACTCTAACTCAAGTAATTGTATAAATAAATATATAACACTTGAGTGTATGAAATAAGTAGGAAATAATGAAATTTGTTAAATGTATTAATAAAATGATTTGCACTATCGAAATGTAAGAATAGTGACTTTTTCATCAAAAAAATGTCTGTGTGCTTTCTGTTTTAAAGATGTTTGAAACCTCTTTAAAGTCATGTAAAACTCTAACTTTATTAAAACATTCATCAGTCATCCTCAGTTTTAAGTGCATATTGCAATCACTTGGGAAAGATGTAAAAATGCTAACACTTAAACAAATTAAATCAGAATCTCCAGAATTGAAGCTGAGGTGTTGGTATATATATATATATATATATATATATATATATATATATATACATACACACACACACACACACACACACATTTAGCTATTGAACACTGAAATTTGGCTAGTGTGATTGACAAACTTTTAGGGTTTTTTTCAATTTTAATTTAAATTTTAATAGTCATATATGACTAGAGGCTGCTACAGTAGATATCTCTGAAGCTTAAATTGTGTATTCTGAATGTTTGAGCTTTTCAAATGGTATATGCACACACACACACACAATCTGAGCTGTTTTGTGTGTATATGTACACACATACTATGCAATCAGTGATAATCCTTTATTAGAGGGATCTGATCATTTGTGCTTGCAATAAATTTTTAAACGTATAGTATTTTGTTTATAAAATGTATTCTAGATTGGATTTGTTTATGAGTGGCAATGTTAAATATTTAAAAAAAAATTAATAGGTTGAGCATTAAACAAAGTATAAATAGTAGGGAGGGTTTGTTCCCCACAAGTGAAAAGCCCTCTGGACGGTTAAGAACCCTAGCCACATGCCAAGGGCACAGTCAGAAATCAACCTACCTTATTCTAAAATGCCGCCAATCAAGATGTAATTAAAATTATGAGACTGAATTTCACAAATAGATAAAATCACATATCCAGCACTGTGGATAGATAGATAGATAGATAGATAGATAGATAGATAGATAGAAAATCATTTTATATAATCCATTAACGTAAAGTGGTTATTATTGGGTGATAGATGAAGAATAGTAGCTAGATGAAGAGAGCTTCCAGTGATGAGATAAAAATACACATTTACTTTTATACTATTGCCGGATACTAAACTAAAATTATGTGATTAATTTAAAGTGGTATAATATTAATATATTTTGGGCAGGGAAATCTCAAACCGACTTAAGCATATTAAGAGGATAGAGTATTATGAAATAGATGCGTATGTACATATGTATTTACGATTATGCATGTGTTGGGAAGACAGGAGATTTTAGAATTCCTTTGAAATATCTAGGCACAATCCACAAAATGAGGAATTAGGAATAGATATGATGCCTGAGAGCTCTATGGCATGGGAGTCAAAGGGGGACCACAACTCAGAGATCCAGTGACCAGGTTCTTGTCTTATGCTGTGAGAAAGAATTCAAGGACATGACAAATAGCAAGCAGAAAAATGCTAGGTTTATTAAAGCATAAGTACACACTTAAGAAAGTTGCAGTGAACTCAAAGAATGAGTCATCCTGAGCTGTCTGGATTATGGGCTTTTGTTTTCCTTACGGGAGCAGGGCCTGGAGATATGATACATGCAATGCAGATGATATTATAATAATATAATGATTAGCCAAAGCTGAACAAAGGACAAGGAAAAGACTCTGGAGCCTAATCCTGGAGGGGAGGGCATGTCCCAAGGCTATCTATCCTGCTTCCTGATTTGGGATAATCTCTCCTTCCACCTGGAGGGAAGAGGGCGGTACAAGGCCATCTATCCTGTCTCTGGCCTTGGCTTCTTTCTCACACAGAAGTCTCACTCTCAGAGTCAAAACAGGGAGAGGGTTGAGTAAGAGACAAGGGAAAAATTCCAAAGCCTCATCCTAGAGGGGAGGAGGAACATCCCTATACCATCTATCCTGCCTCAGTTAGAATGGTAAAGTAAAGGAAAAAACAAAAATGGTAAAGTAAAGGAAAAAACATCAGTTGGATGGGACGATAAAACAGTAATAACAGCAATAGCATCGATAACATTTGTTGAAGAATTACTATTTTCAGCCATTAAATGATGTATAAGATGTTTTCAGAAACGGGATGTTCATAGTAGGACAACTAAGAAAGAGATTAAGAGTGACTAGAATCAGGGACAATTGCAAAGTATATTGGACAACAGTGCAGGAAACAAACAATTTAATAGTGTAGTTAGAGGAGCAAGTTAACTGATAATAAACCTAAAACTTACATTAGAAAGGATCCAGTTTCTCCAGGGAATGAAGTATGTGTATGTGAGAGAGAGGCAGAGAGAGAATCAACAAGAGGCAGAGATAGAAATGAAGTATTACAACAACAAAAAAGAAACTTCAAAAGAAAAAAATAAAGATGCCTTAAAAGTCTTTATCTTTTAAACCTGTGCCAAGTTATTTAAGAGACTGTATGATATAAACAATGTGCACCTGAAATATGAACTCTATATACCTAAAACATCTTATCCTAGAATAAAAATAAATGTGTACTGAACAAGATTCTAAATGTGCTGTGCTACAGAAGATATTTTATCTTACCGAAGTGTGCTGGAAAAATTGAAAGTAAGGATATTCTAAATGTATGCAGTGACTTGTTAAACCAAAATAAGCGCTAGTAAAGCACTGTGATTTTTATTCTGCTTTTATTAACGATAAAATTTTTTGGAAACTTTGAATATATTTTTATATTCTGGATGATGGCAGGAAAATAAATTATTCAAAGTGGATATTGGTGAGAACCTCTGGCTGCTTGAGAGTATTCTGTTTTTCTGCTAGGTAATGTCTACCTTATTTGCCTTGTCTTTATAAAATATTTAATATATACATCAAGCTATTCTCAGTTGCTCAGTAATTAGTTTAGTAAATTTCCAAGCAGCTGGAATAATATCTCACTATTTGTAAAGAGGGTTTTTGTCAACGGCCTGAATGTCTTAATAACAAATCAGTTGTCATATTTTACCAAACCTGAGAACATTTATGAAAGACAAGAATCTTAATTCCTTAGCTTTTCTGACATAAAGCTCAAGATACTTAGAAGAGGTGAAGAATGAGAATTTCAGAATGTATCAGATTACATTTATATCTACCAAACCAGAGAGAGTTTCATAGCATTTGGATTTGGAAAAAGGCAAGTGATTATAGTTAACTCAAAGGTATATGCACACATGTGTGCATGCACACACAAAATGAACCTGTGTATTCTGAATGTTTGAGCTTTTCAAATGGTATATGCACACACACACACAATCTGAGCTGTTTTGTGTGTATATGTACACACATACTATGCAATCAGTGATAATCCTTTATTAGAGGGATCTGATCATTTGTGCTTGCAATAAATTTTTAAACGTATAGTATTTTGTTTATAAAATGTATTCTAGATTGGATTTGTTTATGAGTGGCAATGTTAAATATTTAAAAAAAAATTAATAGGTTGAGCATTAAACAAAGTATAAATAGTAGGGAGGGTTTGTTCCCCACAAGTGAAAAGCCCTCTGGACGGTTAAGAACCCTAGCCACATGCCAAGGGCACAGTCAGAAATCAACCTACCTTATTCTAAAATGCCGCCAATCAAGATGTAATTAAAATTATGAGACTGAATTTCACAAATAGATAAAATCACATATCCAGCACTGTGGATAGATAGATAGATAGATAGATAGATAGAAAATCATTTTATATAATCCATTAACGTAAAGTGGTTATTATTGGGTGATAGATGAAGAATAGTAGCTAGATGAAGAGAGCTTCCAGTGATGAGATAAAAATACACATTTACTTTTATACTATTGCCGGATACTAAACTAAAATTATGTGATTAATTTAAAGTGGTATAATATTAATATATTTTGGGCAGGGAAATCTCAAACCGACTTAAGCATATTAAGAGGATAGAGTATTATGAAATAGATGCGTATGTACATATGTATTTACGATTATGCATGTGTTGGGAAGACAGGAGATTTTAGAATTCCTTTGAAATATCTAGGCACAATCCACAAAATGAGGAATTAGGAATAGATATGATGCCTGAGAGCTCTATGGCATGGGAGTCAAAGGGGGACCACAACTCAGAGATCCAGTGACCAGGTTCTTGTCTTATGCTGTGAGAAAGAATTCAAGGACATGACAAATAGCAAGCAGAAAAATGCTAGGTTTATTAAAGCATAAGTACACACTTAAGAAAGTTGCAGTGAACTCAAAGAATGAGTCATCCTGAGCTGTCTGGATTATGGGCTTTTGTTTTCCTTACGGGAGCAGGGCCTGGAGATATGATACATGCAATGCAGATGATATTATAATAATATAATGATTAGCCAAAGCTGAACAAAGGACAAGGAAAAGACTCTGGAGCCTAATCCTGGAGGGGAGGGCATGTCCCAAGGCTATCTATCCTGCTTCCTGATTTGGGATAATCTCTCCTTCCACCTGGAGGGAAGAGGGCGGTACAAGGCCATCTATCCTGTCTCTGGCCTTGGCTTCTTTCTCACACAGAAGTCTCACTCTCAGAGTCAAAACAGGGAGAGGGTTGAGTAAGAGACAAGGGAAAAATTCCAAAGCCTCATCCTAGAGGGGAGGAGGAACATCCCTATACCATCTATCCTGCCTCAGTTAGAATGGTAAAGTAAAGGAAAAAACAAAAATGGTAAAGTAAAGGAAAAAACATCAGTTGGATGGGACGATAAAACAGTAATAACAGCAATAGCATCGATAACATTTGTTGAAGAATTACTATTTTCAGCCATTAAATGGTGTATAAGATGTTTTCAGAAACGGGATGTTCATAGTAGGACAACTAAGAAAGAGATTAAGAGTGACTAGAATCAGGGACAATTGCAAAGTATATTGGACAACAGTGCAGGAAACAAACAATTTAATAGTGTAGTTAGAGGAGCAAGTTAACTGATAATAAACCTAAAACTTACATTAGAAAGGATCCAGTTTCTCCAGGGAATGAAGTATGTGTATGTGAGAGAGAGGCAGAGAGAGAATCAACAAGAGGCAGAGATAGAAATGAAGTATTACAACAACAAAAAAGAAACTTCAAAAGAAAAAAATAAAGATGCCTTAAAAGTCTTTATCTTTTAAACCTGTGCCAAGTTATTTAAGAGACTGTATGATATAAACAATGTGCACCTGAAATATGAACTCTATATACCTAAAACATCTTATCCTAGAATAAAAATAAATGTGTACTGAACAAGATTCTAAATGTGCTGTGCTACAGAAGATATTTTATCTTACCGAAGTGTGCTGGAAAAATTGAAAGTAAGGATATTCTAAATGTATGCAGTGACTTGTTAAACCAAAATAAGCGCTAGTAAAGCACTGTGATTTTTATTCTGCTTTTATTAACGATAAAATTTTTTGGAAACTTTGAATATATTTTTATATTCTGGATGATGGCAGGAAAATAAATTATTCAAAGTGGATATTGGTGAGAACCTCTGGCTGCTTGAGAGTATTCTGTTTTTCTGCTAGGTAATGTCTACCTTATTTGCCTTGTCTTTATAAAATATTTAATATATGCATCAAGCTATTCTCAGTTGCTCAGTAATTAGTTTAGTAAATTTCCAAGCAGCTGGAATAATATCTCACTATTTGTAAAGAGGGTTTTTGTCAACGGCCTGAATGTCTTAATAACAAATCAGTTGTCATATTTTACCAAACCTGAGAACATTTATGAAAGACAAGAATCTTAATTCCTTAGCTTTTCTGACATAAAGCTCAAGATACTTAGAAGAGGTGAAGAATGAGAATTTCAGAATGTATCAGATTACATTTATATCTACCAAACCAGAGAGAGTTTCATAGCATTTGGATTTGGAAAAAGGCAAGTGATTATAGTTAACTCAAAGGTATATGAACACATGTGTGCATGCACACACAAAATGAACCAGTAGAAAAGAAATATATTTTAACTTTTTAAGTATTTACTTGAAGCAAATAAGCCTTTAAATAAATTAACATATTTCAGTCATAATGTGACATGGTTTCATTTATTATAACATGTTAAGAGCTATTTTTTGCCATTATTTTGCATAAGGATTAGTGAGTGGCAGAGAAAAGCTTTTGCATATGTTTTGGTTGGAGTTTAGCAAAGATTTATTTCACTTTGGCTCTTCAAGTGCTCCAAAGATCTGGCTGTGTGAAGATAAAGGAAGTTACAATTTCTCTTTCTCATCACCTTCACAAGCCCCAGCCTTCCCATGAAAACCGTTAGCTTGTGTCTCAAAGTTTTAAAGTAAGACATGGGAAAATACCCTGTGTTTGCTTCTTTTTCCTTCACCCCATTACATCAGACACTGGTGATTACTAGCAAAAGATCCAAAAGGAATGAGTTCTTAAACATCAGTTGTTAAAATATGACAGTACTATATTCCTAAGAAACTTTGTCCTCCAAACATGTTATCTCTATGTATATAATTAAATGTGATATATAGATCAGTAGAAAATTAAGCTAGGCAAAATTGTAAAAGCATATTATAGAATATCAATTAATACTAGCAATATCTTAATTAAGCTAAGTGGAGCTTTGAACAAGAATAACCACAAACACCTTAATTATATACATTTTTCTATAGCTCAGCAAAGGGAATCACTGCTGAAAGACTAACTGTTTCAGTAACTAATAATTATATGAAATCATTTTTCTCCCAGTCTTTGAAAGTGAACTTTTAGCACTAATAAAATAAATTAATAAGAGTTTGTGATATGAATGGCAATAAGGAAATTTAATTTGATATCTCCTTACACTACTTTTTATAAAATACTAATTAAGGAAAAATCACAGCTTGAAAGTAACAGCTCCTCATTTTAATTGTAGTTTATGATAAACTTTTAATTTTTTTATAGTGATTCCTGTATATACTTACATTTGACAGTGGAATTTGTTTTTTATTACAATTTAAAGATTATAATCTTTACTTATTCTTAGGCTGACATTTATAAAAATCCAAATATATATTTCTGTTTTGATTTTTATCTTGTTTTTAGTTGTTTTTCCCTTTCTGAATTTAAAGTGAACTGAAATATCTAACCAATAGTGACATCTACTTTGATTAAACCTAAAAACAGAAGATAAATAAAGGACTAATTTACTCTATTAGAAAAAAAGTGAATTCAGGGGATTTATTTACATGTGTTTGAAGAAAAATAAAATTTGTCCTTCAAGAGTCATCCTTTTCCTTTATATTGGGAACAGAGAAGAACTACCATAGTTCTAAGAATAAAGAAAAAACAATTGGTAGTTATTCTTAGTACATGTATAAGTTCAATGATATCAGATTAAAAACACAAAGATGATTCTTTAAAATGTTAAATAATCTGCAAAAAAATGTGCCCAGTTCTCTGAACTAAACACACACACACAGGCAATGGTGTGCTGAAGCTAGCTTGTATGGTTCACTACACCTGATTGTTAAATGTTCAGACGTTTTACAAACTGGTTGTTAAACACTTGATTGAAAGTGACCATGTTCATTACATGTGTTATATAATGCAGAAATTGTCACATGCTACAAAAAAAATTTTTTTTTTTCTGGTGAGCCAATTTTACAATACACTATTGCCTCTGGGGCCTTTATTTGCTCATTTTTTCCCCTTTTCTTACTGTTCTTTAACCTTTTGGTTGCTCCTGGGGGAAGCAAAGAAGAAACTTATTCATTTTCTCCTGCTATATCTTCATTTCTTGATGGAGACAGAGAGATTCAGTAAATATTCATTCATTTTTTTCACATCCCACCACAATAGAGAAGACTCTTCCAACAACAGATGAACCAATGACACTAACATTTACCAAATATGTAGACAAAACAGAAGAATTGGTAGCCATGCACAGGAAGACACTTTAGTTACCATCAGTCTTTTTCATATTGACATAAGCAATAAGAAGAGATAAAATTTTATAAAGGAACATGAAATCCTTTTTGATTATACAGTCACTTTAATGCTCTCTATGGACCCAAATGAAACAAGTCTTGTGATCAAAATGGTGGAGCAGGAAAAAGCTATGTTCACTGCCTCCCATGACCACATCAAAATTACAACTAAATTATAGAACAACCCTCTTTAAGAACCACCTGAAGACTAGCTGAACAGAACTCCTATAATTAAGGATATAAAAAAGAAGCCACATCAAGACTGCTGGATGAACGGAGACTTAAAGTGGGCTGGTCCCACACCCACATGTGGCAGTTAAAATTCTGAAGAGATATCTCATCTATGGATGTCCCCCCCGAAGAGGAAGGGGTCCCTGCCCCACACCAGGCTCCCAAGCCTGGAGAACCAGTGACAAGAAGAGGAGTCACCACAACATCTGCCTGTGAAAATAAGCAGGGATTCTGTCCGAGTGTGGTAGAAGGCTGCTGTTTACTCAGTTGTCCTCTCAATGGGCCTGAGCACAGACTGATTCACTCACAAATACTTGCCCTAAGCTCCAACAAAGGGACAGCAGCTCAAAAAGGGCCAAAGATATAGAGGGAGAAACTGAATTGTCTGTATTCAGGGACAGGACTAGAGGTGCAGCTCTCTCTGGGGCTATAATGCCAATAGGCACTACTATCCTTTTGTTGATACCTCCCACCATACAACCAGCAGGCTAAGGCAGAAGTGCTGGCAAGTGCCACTGTGTCTTTGTTGAGCCTTCTCCCCCACCCAGCCTGCAGGCACATCCAGGCACCAAATCTGCATCGCTATCAAACTGGCTAACACTGGCCAGAAGCTCTTTCAGAGGTTAATCCACACAGTGGCCAAGCCTCAACCCATTCCTTGAATTTTCCTAAAACCTCTGAAAGGTCCATAAACCCCCAAAAAGCAGCCCCTGGCCTCAGTATGCCCTGTACCTCTTGCTTAGTAGCCTGGAACTAGTGACAGCCAGTCTCAGTTCACAGCATAGCCTCTCCCAGGCATCTCTAAGCCCAGCACAGGCAGCTACCAACCACAGATCAATTTGTAGCTCCTAACAGGGGCTCAGGTTAGATACAGGCAAGAGATGATCCTGGACTGCACTGGAGCTCCTTCTAAGAGGCCTCAGAACCAACACACAGGAAGCAGACTTCAGATCATATCAGAGTACCACCCAATGAGCACCACAATTGACATACCCAATGGGTGGACTCGGTAGGCACCAGAACTCTGCTAAAGCAAATCCTTCTCCATGTGGTTAGCTCCCACACAACGGCTTGTCTGCTATAGTCATGGTCAGTCCACATAGTCAGTTAGCCTGAGAGTCAATCCCTCCCACCGATGTGCCAACAGCAATCAAGGCTGAACTACAACAGGAGAGCACACACGACCCACACTAGGGACACACCTGGAGTATCTAGCTCAGATGACAAGGGAGACAGCCACTAGGCCCTATAGGACACCTATGACATAAGGCCATTCTACCAATGTAGATGTAGCAGTACTACTTAATACATGAAAAAAGTACAAGGAGGCAGCCAAATTGAATAAACAAAGAAATATGTCCCAAATAAAAGAATTAGGACAAAACTTCAGGAAAAAAAATTAAACAAAGCCAAGGCAAGCAATCTATCAGATGCAGAGGTCAAAACATTGATTATAAAGATGCTCAGCAAACTTAGAAGAATAGATGATCTCAGTGAGAACTTCAACAAGGAGATAAAAAACATTAAAAAGGATATAGAAAACATAAAAAAGAACCAGTCGGAAATGAAGACTACAATAACTGAAATGAAAAAAAAAAAATACACCAGAGGGAATCAACAGTAGATTAGATAAAGCAGAGTATCGAATCAATGATTTAGAAGACAGGTAGTGAAAAACACCCAATCAGATCAGCAACAAGAAAAAAATTTAAAAAATAAAAAAATGAGGACAGGGGACCTCTGGAACAATATCTAGCACAACAACATTCACATCATAGGAGTAGCAGGAGAAGAAAGCAAGCAAGGGATTAAAAACCTATTTGTAGAAAGGGATTAAAAACCTATTTGAAGACTAAAAACTTCCCTAACCTGGTGAAGAAAATAGACATACAAGCCCAGGAAGCAAGGAGAGTTCTAAACAAGATAAACCTAAAGAGCCCCAGACCAAGACACATCATAATTAAAATGCCAAAGGTTAGAGACAAAGAGAGAATCTTAAAACCAGCAAGAGAAAAGTAGTTAGTTACCTACAAGGAAGCCCCCATAAGACTGTCAGTTGATTTATCAATGAAACTTGCAGGCCAGAAGGAGGCCAAATATTCAAAGTGACCAAAAGTAAAGACCTACAATCAAGACCAGCAGGCCAAATATTCAAAGTGACCAAAAGTAAAGACCTACAACCAAGATTACTCTACCCAGCAAAGCTATCATTTAGAATTGAAGGAGAGATAAAGAGGTTCTCAGACAAGAAAAAGATGAAGGATTTCATCCCACCAAACCAGTATTACAAGAAATATTAAAGAGACATCTATATGAAGAAAAAAATCAAAAATATGAATAAGAAAATATTGTCAGGAAAAAATTTCCGTTGACAAAGGCAAAAACATAGTAAAAGCAGTGGATCAGCTAACACTAAAGCTAGTAGAAAGGTTAAAAAGCAAAAGTAGAAAGATAATGTGTAAATACAACAGTAGATTAAGGGACACCCACAAACCCACACTCAAAAATGAAGTAAAAAAATAATGACAAAAATATAACCATAGAGGGGGTGAGTAGAAATTGGTAGTGATTTTAGAATGCATTCAAACTTAAGTGACCATTGATTTAAAGTAGACTGCTATAAATTTAGAAAGCACAGGGAAACCACAAAATAAAAATCTTCAAGAGATACATGAGAAATAAAGAGAAAGAAATCCAAACACTAAAGTCATCAACATATAAGAGATGAGAGCAAGAGAATAAAAAAGAGAGGAAGTACAAAAACAATCAGAAAACAATGAGTAATATGCCAACAACTATATACCTATCAATAATTATTTTTAATGTAAATGGACTAAATCTTCCAATCAAAAGATGAATGGATAAAGATGTGGTACATAAACACAATGGAAATTTACTCAGCCATGAAAAGAATGAAATCCTATCATTTGCAAAAACATAGATGCACCTAGAGGGTATTATTCTAAGTGAAATAAATTAGAGAAAGAAAAATATCATATGATTTCACTTATATGCGCAATCTAAAAAACAAAAAAAATGAACAAAACGGAAGCAAACTGATAGATAGAGAACTGATGATGGCCAGATAAGAGGAGGTTTGGGGGCTAGTTGAAAAGGTGAAGGGATTAAGAAGTACAAATTAGCAGTTACAAAATAGTCACAGGGATGTAAAGTACGGTTTAGAGAATATGGTCGATAATATTTTAAGAACTATATATGGTATCAGGTGGATGCAAGAATTGTTGGGGTTATCACTTCATAAGTTATAGAAATGTGCAACCACCATGCTGACCACCTGAAACTAATATAATATTGACTATAAAATGTAACTGATTTTTTTTTACTTTTTAAAAAGAAACAAACTAAAAGACTTGGCTAAATATGAGACCCAATTTCCTTCTTTTATTCCTGGTTCGCTCAGCTGGTGCTTGTAGCAAACTCCGCAACAACAGCTGACAGATACTATGATTAGCTGGCGTCCCAAGAACCCATCTCCGTATGAGAGAAGATAATCAGAATTCAGATGTCAGTTAAACGGTACCTTTTCAAAGCTGGCTGGGTTTTTTTAGTTCTTCAGACTATTTCTTAGAATCACACTGACCAGAGAAAGAAAAATGATGTAAAACTAAATAATTAATTGATGTTTTTACAACTATTAACTATGTATCCAGAAACTGCAATCAACAACAATGGAATCAGAATAACTATCTTGTCAATTCAATGTGCCAGGTCTTCACTCTACCCAATATCTGTGCAGCATTTGACCATTGCCCCTCTGGAAAAACTGCCCCCTCCCCCCAACTTTGTCTTTGGGGGAGCTCATCTTGGGCTTCTCCACATCCATGTTGACAGTGCCCCTGCTTTCCTGGTTAACTCTTGTCTCTCTATTCATACAGTAAATGCTGCTTTTTCCTATTGCTACATCTGTGACCTTGACCTTAGTTAAATAATATAGATAAAGAGTCTAGGACAGTGTCTTTCACATAGTGGACAACAAAGAAATGCCCTTTCCTCTGATTCCTTGGCTCTTAGCAGTGCTGTTTACGTCTATAGTTTCATGCAAAACCCTCTTAGGAGCCCAAGAGACTCTTTCCCCTGCCCTATCCTCTTCACTGAGCCAAGACTTACAAAGCCAATAGTCTCTTGGTTATTTTCTCATTATCTTCCCTTGGAAAAATCAAAATCTACCTTCCCCAAACTGAAATTACTATCTCCATCTCCTTGAAAGTTTTCTTCCTCCACTAACCCCCATCTCGATGAATGTTATTTTCTTAATTATAAAACAAGGAAGATTAGAGACATGAATCTCTCTCTTCTTCATTCAAAACCTCCAATTTATATTTCAATTATGCTAATTTTATAATAAACATATCCTTAAATGCATCTTTTGGTCCTTTTCCACTATTATCCTCTATAGGCTCTTATACTTCTTGACAGTGTTAATGGTGTGGCCTTTCAGCTGCATTTTCCTAAACCAGTGTGTACGTTTTTCTCATCCACTCCTCATCCTGCTATCAGAATTATGTTTTCACAATCCTCTCTGAATTCTTCAACTCATTCTTTTGAATATTTTCTATAGGTCCCCATTGCCAGTGGAATAAGGTCTTGGGAAGGCTTTCAGGGGATGCTGTGTCTAATCTTTTTAGCTTCTTTTCTCCAAATTCCTTAATTTTTTCAAAACACCTCCTTCTCCATTAGCTCCTTTTAGAGCACTTTTTATCTCTCTGAATCTTTGTTGATACTGTAGCTGTATCCTGAATACCACCCACTGGATCACGTGATAAAATCATTTCAATTATTCAAAGCCCAACTCCCAAAACTCAGTCAAGCTAGACATCCTTTCTGAGGAATCATCCAGCATTCCTTCCTCTGAATTCTTTCAGTCTGATGCTTACTATTTTAGAACTCTATGTCATTCCAACCTTCTTTAATTATTTTTGTTCAGACTTCTATCATCTTCTATTTCTATAATTAGATGCCAAACTACTATGATTTTCCTTCTATCAAATTGAAAGAAAACATTGAATTTATTTTTGTGTGGCTAGCATGTGTCAAAGTACCTGACCCACAGGAGACACTAAATAAGTTATAGTTGATAAATTATAGTGCTATTGCTGAGATTTTTTTGGATGAATTCTTTTGTTTTGTGTTATGTGGGAGTATTTGAAGATATACTCTAGCTTCTGCTGTACCAGGTGAAAAGCCAGTTGAATACTGAAGAAGGTTGATTTAATTAGTCAGAATTCTGTATCTCTTATTTAGAAAGTGGGCTGAAAAAAATACTCTCAAAGCAATTTCTGTACCTTTTGTGAGATATTCTACTAGGAATAGACTGGAGTTCAAATATTATAGAGTATATTATTAATTATTGACTCCATTTATTTTACAAAGCTTTGCTAGTTTTCCCTGAATGGCCAAATAGCATACCCAGTATATCTGGCTAGGAGAAGCAGAAAATTTTTAAAATTCAATATAGTTATTATAATAAGTATATACTATTGATATATCCCATTCTATTTAATTCACATAAACATATATTTAATTATTCAAACAACCCCAAGTGGTAGGCATTATTAATAGACACACTTTACAGAGGAAACTGAGGGACAGGATGGTTAATCAACTTGCTCAAAACACAGAGCTTATGAGCATCTGAGCCAGGATATGAACCCAGGTACATGGATTGCATATCCCATGTTCCTTGCTGTGCAATGCTGTCTTTCTGTAACAGATGAGAGTAATATGCGAAAGTAAATACATACAGAGCCAAATAAAACAGAGCCAAATAAATTGCGTAAGGAGTTCAGTAGAAGGGTAAATGAAGGAGAAATTGTTTTGACTGAGACATCAGTAATGATTCTGACACAAGAGAGCCACTTAAAATACACAGATATTTGATCCTGTGTGAGCAGTGCTCTGATCCTCTGCCACTTTCAAGGCAGATCATGACCCCGTGAATTTCCTTGCTGTTCATTTTATGTTTCCCCCTCCTCCACCAAGAGCAACTTCCATTTCCTTCTATTTTTGCCATTGTCTCACAGTATGACAGTCCTTCCCATACTTTCTAACTACTGCAGAGTATAAACCCATCAGTACTAAGAACTACTTGGCAACATACGAAAGAATGCGTATTCTCTTAGTTTTATAACAAAATGCAGTTCACCTAGCATTTCTGAACTCAAAGCATTATCAACAGATAATTGGAGAACAAGCCTAATACTCACACCCTTTTATAGTCACATAGCAACGCTAACTCTCCTTCCTAAAGAAATACTTCAAGCTTTACTACTCATGGTTTCATGAACAAATGCCAGTTTTGATTAAACATTGCTTAAACCCTAAAGATTCTGAGGTGAGATATTTTATCTTTGCTCTATTAAGTAATAAGTAATGACATCCAGGACACACACACACATACACACACATTTGCTAATTCATTTATTTCAGCTAGAATCTAAATAAGCTTAATTTTCTTTTAATAAATCTTTGAGAGATCACTAACCCTTTGCCCTTCTCTGCCTGCTATTCCATGGCAATGTAAAAGCACAAAATCCCTCTAATGCTGATCTCTTAAGATGTATAAACAGTTAAATTACTTCATGTTTTATTTAATCAGTACAAATCTAGAATATTTTTTGAGGAGGGATAAAGAGACTGTTTTGAGCTTCCTCCTCCATCCCCACCACTTCACAAACCTCTCACTGATAATCAGTGCACGGATGGACATTCAGGGCCAGTGTTAAGTCAGTCACTAAATTAAAAGAAAAAAAAAATCTAATCTGCAAAACTCTTGAGTCATTAGAAGAAAAGAAAACAGGGAAAATACATTGTACTTTCTAGGTAATTCTAAATCAATGAATGCTGACTTAAAGTATCTTTTGAAAAATAAAAACATTTTCTACATCCCTAACGTATCAAATACAAGTGTGGTTGGAACTCTAAGAGCAGTCAGCATCTGAGGTTCCCTTACTCTTTCCTTCACCGACTCTCACAGAGAGAAAACTTTCGTAAAATTAAAAATGTAAATCTCTCTTAGTGGAGACAATGAAATATGTAATAAAAATACTCCAAGGATTTTCATCAAATGAACATACCTTTGACTCCCACTTGCTAATAGTTTGTGGTTAAGCTTCACCCTTTATCTGTACAATGGGGTGATGGTTGATGATTCTGACTTCAGGGTTCCTATGGAAAACATTTAGCATCAGAGTGTCTATATGCTGAGTTATGTTACTTAGGCTACCAGTTTAGCAATAGGAATATAAAGAGGTAGATGACAATCATCATCAAATGAGTCTGTTGTGAGAATTAAACAAGTCGACATACATAAAATTAATAGGATAACCCACAGCAAATAATAATATGGCAATATAAATTAGATTCCTTATTATCCCTCGTTTTTCCTCCAATTAGAAAAGAGTTATTCTCTCACAAATGAATAAATGGAATTTTCTTTCTAATTCACCTCGCAGTCCCAAACCTTCCTCATTTACTTGCCAGAAATTATAACTAAAGCCTTATTAGGCAGTAATTTTCCTCCAGCAAAGGCTATTTCTTGATCACCTGTATAGTTCTTTCTCTTGCCGGACTATTTGGGAGGGCTTTAACCTTTATTGTTTTGTTTTGTTTTTGTTTGTTTGGCACAGGCTTAATTGAGGTGAGGGCTGGCATCCTGGAGAAAGGAGAGAGGAAGAAATGAGTTGTCAAAATTGACTTAGCTTTGAGGGATTGGCATTAAAAATCAAATATTATTTATTTTGCATTTTTCCACTATGCAATGAACAAAGAAGAGAGTGTGTGAGAGTGTTTGTGGATAGAGGGATATGCATAGCATTTAATCAATGTCACCCTAATAAATTTAATAAAAAAATCATCTTTGGTAGCCCCCAAACTAAATTAAAAAAAAAAAAAAATTAGTCCAATATGGATTTGTGGTACCCTAGTCATTACATTTTTTTTAAAAAACTACAACTCTTTTTTGTAATTTGTCTTTTTTATGTCTGCCTGCCCACCTGCCTGCCTTCCACCCTCCCTACTTTTCTTTTGAAGATGCAATGTATTCAGACTTCCTCACGCAGCAGGGTCACAAAT
>NW_011888799.1:10978320-10985041 GCF_000151845.1 Pteropus vampyrus
CCTAATAAATTTAATAAAAAAATCATCTTTGGTAGCCCCCAAACTAAATTTAAAAAAAAAAAAATTAGTCCAATATGGATTTGTGGTACCCTAGTCATTACATTTTTTTAAAAAACTACAACTCTTTTTTGTAATTTGTCTTTTTTATGTCTGCCTGCCCGCCTGCCTGCCTTCCACCCTCCCTACTTTTCTTTTGAAGATGCAATGTATTCAGACTTCCTCACGCAGCAGGGTCACAAATATGCTGACTGTGCCCTGCACCTTGGGAGGTTTTCAGAGAGCCAATGGGAACACAAAGCTAATGGAATGAATTTTAATAACATGACCAAAACAAGTAGAGAGAAAAATTCAAACTCCAATGACTTGAAGAGCTGTGCTTCAGGCCAAGACACACCAATCAGAGATGACCTCAATGCCATGATCAGAGGAAGAATGGAATCAAATAACAAGAATAATCACGGCATTTAGTGCAGTGATAAGTGGTTCTATTAGAGAACATTGATCTATCCTGGGGTGCCTCTTTCTCAAAGGTAGCCAGTTATAAATCATTCTCACAAAGCTTGTTATCAACTTCAAATTCCGATTACTGGGTGGAGGTTTTATGTAAGTGGGCAGTGAGTGACATTCAGAGCACAGGCACTAAGTTTTTACATTAATATGCTTAGAATTTAGTAAAATTCATTTTAACATACAGTATTTTATCAATCATCATAATAATTCTATGAAGTAATGAAGGCAGGTATCACTATTCTGCATGTTCAGATGAATGGTAGAAACTCAGATTATCAATTTATGTTAAATAATTCAGCCAAAATTTGAAACCTTTGCTGTTTCCAATCCCATATTCTTTCTAACTTCAGTTTTGCATTCATCATTGCTCTAAACAACCATTCTACCTGTCCTGGTCATCTTCCTTCTCCATTCCCCATACTAACTAGGTTAAACATTAATAACTTTCCTCAAATCTAAAAGATCTCCTCCATCACTCCAGAACAGGCTGTCAACTACGTAGAAAAAAAATAAATTAAAGTTCTGAGGCATAAACTTCCTCAATTTTACATTTCATCATTTATCTACAACCACGCACTCATATTTTTTTACTTTCATTTCAAAAGAAGTATAAGACATTCTGATAAATCAATCCTCTGTGCCTCTAACTTTATTCTCTTGTGCCAATTTTAGAACACTGTACCAACTGTTATTCTCTATCTCTTCTTTGTCTCTGTCACAGTTTGAGCTTCCACGAGACTCTGAGACTCTGAGATATGTATTTAGTAAGGAGTATTAGGTGATCAACACCTATGAGGGGTGAAACAAGCAGAATTAAACAGTGTGATCAGTTACACTACAATGCAGTGGCAAGAAAGCCTCAGCACATCCTGTAGGAGCTCCGGAGCTGGATGGACTTTCAAAGTTGTTTCAAGTGAGGCAAAGGATTAATCTTTAAACTCCTTCATCCGCCAGTCATGGAATGTGGGCTACTCCATGGGAATGGCAATAATCTTAGCAAGAAAGCTTCCTTCAGCCAACAACAAATCCTAGAGAGAGACTCAGTTCTGAGCTACATAGGAGCAAACTCTTGGCACATGAGAGTGCACCACAATGTTCACTGTATTGTCTGTGCACTGTCTAGATTCTTATGCAAGTCAAGACACTCACATAGCAGAAAGAAAAAGAAGAGAAGAAACCTTTGATTTTCCCTAAGTATTATTCTAGTTGCTATGCTATCACTCTTATTTCTCAAATATCTAATAGAAAAAGAGATAACTCTTCCTTCTGTTGTTTTTTCTCCTGTTGATCCCTCAACTCTCACAATAATCTTATTCTACAAGTTCTTTTAAATATGTATTTATACTGTAATAACTATCACCTATAGTCTGATAGCTCTCAAACCTATACCTTTAATATAGAGTCCTCCTGAGTAGTCTAGATTAATATATCTCTAAATGCCTGTCAGGAATCTCACCTTAGACATTACACAACCCTATAAACTCAAAATATCCAAAAATGAAATGGTGGCCCTAATTGTCTATTCCCCTAAGCAAAAGCCCCCAAATAGCAAAGACTTCTTTTAAGGTCATTATTATATCTCAACATGTTACATAAAAATAACACATGGGAAAGTGCCAAAGTGTCATATATGACTTCTACACAAACTTATACACAACGTACCAAATATCCAGAATTTAAGGTACTATTGGGGAAGTGTTTCATCATATTTGGACTAAACTGTATAAGAGGACAGTTTGCCTGGAAAACTGATTCCTCTTCCCACCCAACTCAGTTGCTTAATACAACAAAAATTAATATCTAGTCACGTCGCATGTCCTACAAACAATGCTGTAGAATTCTGCTACAAACTTTCACTCAGGAACCTAGGGTGATAAAGACATCAGCATCCTTTAGCTGAAACTACAACATTCTTGGTCACCATGTAAGAGGAGAGAAAAGAATAGAGAATCATGTATTTTCCAATATCAGCTGAGCTGTGGTAAAGATCATGTATACTCACATTTTATGATGGATACAGGCTGATAATCGCATGACATTCTCAGCTGCACGTGGTTTGAGAAGTGCAGTCTCTCACATGCCTGAAAGGGGAAGAGAACCAGATATCAGTGTATGATAGTAACATGCAGTAATAGTGTTCATCTATCTTCTCTACTGTCTTTATTAGAAAAAAACAGGATATCAAATATCAAATCATGATACTCAATATCAGGAAAAACTATAAATCTAGAGTAAATAGCATGGTATTATCATAAGTAGTAGATATAATGGAAAACCTAGAAATATGCCCGTGAATCTATGACCATTTGATAAATGACATTGGAGATGCTAGGGAAAGTAAAGAGAGAATGAACTTCTCAATAAATGGTAGTGGATAACTGATTATCATTAACAGGGAAAAAAAATGTATCCTTCAGTGGATTGGACTAAAAATGAAAGTAAATTTCTAACAATATTAGAATATCATGTAAGAGAATATCTTCATTATTTTAGAGTAGAGAAAGGTTTCCTAAACATCACACTAAGGTAAAAATTCTCTCCAAAAAGACATCATAAAGAGAAAGAGAAAACAAGCTACAGTCTTTTTTCTCCACACATACAAATACAAAAGACCAGCATTCAGAATATACTAAAGGAACTCCTGCAAATCAATAATAAAAGAAATATTAAAAAGAAAAGTTTAATAGAAATTTCGCAAAGCAGAAAACTTCAATGGCTACTAAACATACAAAAATATGTTCAACTCCATTAGTAATTTAGAAGGTGTATATTAAAATCTTATTGGAAAATAATTACACACCCACTAGTTTCTAAAATGTTAAAATATCTGAAAACTCCAAGGGTGGTTGAGCACGTAGCAAAGAAGCTCTCAAAGTGACCCTGTAAATTTATGTAATTCCCTTTGAAAGCAGTGTGTCATTACTTGGCAATGCTGAACATGAACAATCAATTTATTCTGTAGTTGTATATACCCTAAATAATCATTTCACACATATAATAGCAGACACTAGGCTGTTCATATGAACAATTTTAAAACAGGTATAACTAGAATCAACTCAGATGTCCAATAAGACAAGTCTAGTCAAATACATTGTGGTATATTTATATATTAGAATACCATATAGCTATAAAACAATATAAATAGATATCACCAAAAGAAATATAATATGTCACAAAATAAGAGTACTTCTTATGTATAAAACATATGAAAACGCAAAATAATTAACATATGGCTTAATGATGTATAGATTGTAAACTCTGAAGAAACGTCAAAGAATGATTTTACAATGATTTCTACAGTCTAGGCAATGTTTTAGTTCCTTCTCTGGGTGGGATTACCAGAGTGGATTTTAAATGTGCATTTATGCTCTATCCACTCTTCTTCAAATACTATACATTTCGAAAACATTATTTTTTTTAGCTTTCAAAGGAGACTACCCAAGTATGCTGCCTCTTTGTGATTTTTCCTGAGATAAACACAAAATACCTGAACAATGGTCTTAATGCTTGTGAAGGAGCACTAAGATTGTGAGAAGCCACTGATATTAAAGACAACAAAGTATATGTGATTTTGAATTCTTTACAATTTTCTGGGACCCACCAGTCATGGAGAATACAAAGTGCATTGATCTGACTCTACTTCTTACAACCAAAAAGGGCTAGACTAATGTGAACAGTTGGAAGGTGCACTCAGCAGCCGAAGTTCTTAGAGCAGAACCATCTTACCAACTCTTGACATAAGCACTTTGCCTCTCCATTTTGTCCTCCAAAGTAGTCTGAGTTTAGATGTTCCCTGAGCTTTAATAAAAGCTCTCTTCTTCATACCTTAATGTCATACCTTAATGTCTGAGTTTAGATGTTCCCTGAGCTTTAATAAAAGCTCTCTTCTTCATACCTTAATGTCATTCAAGGTGTCTTAAGAACCACCCTGGCTTTGATAATGTTTTCTTGGATGCAGGGGGGAAGACGGGAGAGATTTTTGCAACTATCTAGAATTTTGTTTAATCTTTTTTTTTTTTTTTACACATCATGTGTGTACTCTCCTGCCCTAGACAATAAGCAGCCTTTCTTAGATACTGAAAATCATTATTAAAGGGATGGCTAGGTTAGTGCTTTTTATTAATTTTAAACTGTGAATCAACAAGAAAAAGCAGACCTGAAACATTTCCCAGAATACTGTTTCCTAACCACGTTAGAAATTGTGTTATAGTGAATGATCTTACGGAGACAAGGAGATGGAACATAAATTAATCAATAAACAAATAGTTCTTTGGTGCCCTTGTTAGTCCAAACACTGAGCCAAATTGGCATTGAAAAAAGTATACACACATGTGTGGGCATGTGCGTGTAAATGTGGGTATGCATGTGTATAAAATGATTTTTGGATAATTTAACTTCTAGTAAGTAAAAACGTAAAACAGAAAAACTGACTTCTGAAACTAGTAGAGAACATTAGTGAACAATCTAACACTAATTTTAGAGTGTAAAATTCTTTGGTTTTTAAGAAAAAAGATATGTGGGCTAAAATATTTCCAAAAGGCAGAAATTTTAATCTGAGTACTGGGGAATATACAGAATTTACGCAAGTGAAGGGAAGGTGACAAAAATATTCAAATAACTGAAAAAAAAAAAAAAAACAGGATAAAAGACACAGAAATGAGAAGCGGCATTTTGTGAGAACAGTAAGGAGAAGCCTGGGATTTGAAAAAAATAACTTCTGGCGAGAAACCACAGTGGGTTGTGCTGTTCTTCTCACTGTTCTCAAAACATAAATTGCCACCACTGTACTCTTACCTATTTAATTCTCCCAGATATGACATTCTTCTTTGATCTTTATACCTACCTTTCAGAATTTGAAAAAGTTACATCTTCCTTTTAAGATTCTCTTGGACCAATTCAGCTCACATAATCTATTTCTTCCTGGTATTCTGGTTGTATTTTTCTAAGTAAAACACTTATTGTGTTCCTATAATATACTGCCATGCGCAATGCCTTATTTTTTTGTGTATCATTTCTTGAGTGTGCATCTTATAATTTTGTTTCATGTTGAGCATATGCCAGATATTTAAACATATCAGTGGATTAGTATAGATATTCTTCTTTTCAACATTAGAGAATATTTGATCACATATTTTCCTTTGTAAGAATACATTTACTGGCTTATTAAAGGAGACTAGATAAATAGCCTTTAGTAAGTCTTCAATTGACTTTATCAAAGTTCTCCGAAGCATTTTTCAGTCTCATTGATCTTTATGTCATTTCTGAGGTTAGCTCTACAAGCAAAATCAATTCAACTGCAGTGATAATCAAGTCAGATATAAAACCATTCGCTTAAGCAAATGTGAAAAAGTTTTGAGCTTGCCTGATCTGATTTTTGCAAGATTGTGCCAATGTGAAGTCCAATTGAAGACTTGATTATCCAGAGGGTATGGGCACATATATTTATTTACAAAAGAGAGCAACTGAGAGATTCGGTAAACAGGTGAGCTAATTCAAGTTCAATCTATTACCTAACAGTGAGCTACTGGATGAGAATCTAAATCCCTCTGCCTGTTAGCCCCTATTCGTTCCATTTGAATACTCCACAGGTGATGGCAATGGTCCACATTAGTGCTACAGAGCACCTTGACTGGCCCTGATGTCCTTTCTCCAACTCAAAATAAGCTTGGGGGAGTATATAAGGCAATCAAGGGAAGGACAAGAAAAAGACTATTCTTTACAATTCTTGCTTTGTTCTAACCAGCTTCTTTGTTGATTTCTTATATATTTCAACATATGCAATTCTTCCTGATTACAAAGATGATGAAATAATTTGCCTAATAGTATAAAAAAAATACACTTTTACTCTTCCCCAAATTTAAAGTTTCTAATCATTTTATTGTAATATTTACCTTGTAGAGAAAAATTTTACTATGAAAATACAATTGTCGTTTTTCTGCAGAAGTGGTATATTTTAGAAGAAAGATTATTAATTTAGGAACTAGAAAATTCTAAATTTAAATCCTATTCCCCTCCAGCTTGCATTACCTTAGGCATTTTATTTTTTTATTCCTACCAATTTACCTGACTTTTTATCTGAAACAATGCCAAATTTATAAAGGATTATTTGGGGAAACAGGTTAGATAATAAAAGAAAAGCAGTTGGCACAAAGGAATATGTTTATAAATATTAATTTTCATAGTAAACATAACCTAACATTTTTCTATCAAC
>NW_011888799.1:10985091-10991968 GCF_000151845.1 Pteropus vampyrus
TTTACTGGCTTATTAAAGGAGACTAGATAAATAGCCTTTAGTAAGTCTTCAATTGACTTTATCAAAGTTCTCCGAAGCATTTTTCAGTCTCATTGATCTTTATGTCATTTCTGAGGTTAGCTCTACAAGCAAAATCAATTCAACTGCAGTGATAATCAAGTCAGATATAAAACCATTCGCTTAAGCAAATGTGAAAAAGTTTTGAGCTTGCCTGATCTGATTTTTGCAAGATTGTGCCAATGTGAAGTCCAATTGAAGACTTGATTATCCAGAGGGTATGGGCACATATATTTATTTACAAAAGAGAGCAACTGAGAGATTCGGTAAACAGGTGAGCTAATTCAAGTTCAATCTATTACCTAACAGTGAGCTACTGGATGAGAATCTAAATCCCTCTGCCTGTTAGCCCCTATTCGTTCCATTTGAATACTCCACAGGTGATGGCAATGGTCCACATTAGTGCTACAGAGCACCTTGACTGGCCCTGATGTCCTTTCTCCAACTCAAAATAAGCTTGGGGGAGTATATAAGGCAATCAAGGGAAGGACAAGAAAAAGACTATTCTTTACAATTCTTGCTTTGTTCTAACCAGCTTCTTTGTTGATTTCTTATATATTTCAACATATGCAATTCTTCCTGATTACAAAGATGATGAAATAATTTGCCTAATAGTATAAAAAAAATACACTTTTACTCTTCCCCAAATTTAAAGTTTCTAATCATTTTATTGTAATATTTACCTTGTAGAGAAAAATTTTACTATGAAAATACAATTGTCGTTTTTCTGCAGAAGTGGTATATTTTAGAAGAAAGATTATTAATTTAGGAACTAGAAAATTCTAAATTTAAATCCTATTCCCCTCCAGCTTGCATTACCTTAGGCATTTTATTTTTTTATTCCTACCAATTTACCTGACTTTTTATCTGAAACAATGCCAAATTTATAAAGGATTATTTGGGGAAACAGGTTAGATAATAAAAGAAAAGCAGTTGGCACAAAGGAATATGTTTATAAATATTAATTTTCATAGTAAACATAACCTAACATTTTTCTATCAACATCATAGGACATTACATTTAACTTCTATAAGAGAACTGATATGTAGGGAAACTTTCAGTCCCAGTTTGTTAAAACAGTCCTACCTGTTTCCATCAACTTTGATAAGCCTTCTGTCTCTCCTTTCATTATGTAATCGTTGTTTTAATATCTTCAGGCTCTTCTACAAGTAACCTCTGAGAAAACGGGTAGAAGCCATTCATCAAAGCACATAGATGTGTGGTTTAAGAAGGAGAGGGAGTTTGGAGGACCGATTCTGACATCAATTATTTTCTCAGATAATATGGAAATTTATGACATAGTTTTAATACTGTCATAGGTTGGTGTCATCCTTTATGGTTGAGAAGATTATTCTATTAATAATGAGGATTCTCCATAATTTTCAGAAACTGGGGTTCCATGCATGTTGTTTAGACAGAGTCTATTTTCTGTTATCTGTCCTTAATTACTTCATTGACTATTGTAACATAGATATTTGTCACTTCTCTCCTTGACCACTTTAAATTTAATTGATGGATGGTACAAAATCCAGAATGTATATGTTCATTATTGTGGATTTAGAATACCTGACTGTAACTCCACTGACATTAACTGAATAAAATAACCTTATACAGAGATCTAGCTTCAATTCTCTGACAGTTTGACGATTCTGTTTGACTTCACGCCATCTACTTTTCTGTTTAAAATGAATCGTCAGAATTGTGTGATTTACAGTCCAATGGGCTAGTTATCTGATATGCTTATCCATTTTCCAATTTAGTTGATATTCTTTAATTCACTTTAAAATATATTAACATTTACCTAACATTGCATTTTCCATTTCACGTCTTTCTAACCTACATGCTGCAAAGTTGCTACGCCATCCTATTTAAATTAGTTCTTTGCAGTGTAGTGTTAATGAAGTTCATGTCATGCCATTCCCCATATAGAACCTAGAAAATAAAATATCTGTGCTTCAAAGACACAGACTGCAAATGTAACCACAGCCAGACATTTTCTATGACTGGGGGTAGCACAATGAAAACTTTCACTTTTACCAGAAAAATTACTCAAACATATATCCTGCTGATGCTGGACATATGAAAAGGCTTTACACAGTAGACCTCCAAAATGGAGAAATGTTCCAAGTTTTTGCTTGAAGTGTTTCCTAAAAGTAATACCTGAACTTTCTTTCATAGGATGCTTAATTCCAAATTTAAAGTAAAATTAAATGTCAGATTCCTCCTAGGAGAACAAGTATAGTGACCAAGTCAACTCACATGTCTACAGATTAGAAATATCTGGCAAATTAGAGAGAAAAAGCCACTAAGCAAAGCCACCAGATGGACACAGTCCAAACTGAGTGGGAGATGGAGATTTTAAAAGATGTTCAGTGTTTTGACTAATATCCATGAAAAAACATTTGATTTATTAAATAATGACTCAATTTGTAATAATAAAACTGGCATTAAAAACTAAATTTTAAGACATGCATACCTATAATCTATCACTTGTACCCCTAGGCATATATCCACTGAAAATGACTGTGCATGTTCATTAAAAGACATGTACAAGAACATATCAAAGCAACAGAAGCACATTATAACAAAAAACTCAAAACAACTAAAATGTCCATCACACTTAGAATGGCATATTCATAAAGTGGGATATTCAACAATGAAAATGATCTACAGATACTCCTAACAATTTGGAAAAGAACCTCATGCACATCATGTTGACTAAAGCAAGAACCACATACGAAATACTGTATTTGTACAAAATTGAAATATTTAAAATTATACTATATTATTTAGGGTTAAAAGCTTAGAAAGTAAAACTATGAAGACCTGCTAATTAGTATTTTCTAGAATTTAATTATATAAAAATAAAGAAGTCAGATTAGTGGTAAACATTTTGGGAGGGTAGTAAGTAGAAGAGAGTATATTAAAAGATTCTGAGATTCTGTGATGTATTTTTTTTAGACTTTGTGTCCCTGTTATTTACTTTCTGATATATCATTGAACTGAATTTTTTTAAGCTGAACTTTTCTAAATATGTGATATATTTCACATTTCTAAGCTTAAAGCCTTTTCATATATTTGTTTCCATCCTTCAGAGCTGAGATTTGGTCTATGAATGGTTTGCATTTGCAGAGGAAATATGAAAATCAACAAATATACTATACAGGAGAAAAATATAATAAAATAAAATCTTTTTTTTGTTATTTAATTGCCACCCAAAATTTCAAATAAATCCAGTGCGTGCATGTACTCATGTGTGTCTATCAATGGCACTATTTTGTGCTTCAATATCTGAACAATTTGTAGTGTATTGCAAAACCTGAAATTTAGAACTACATACTACCATAACTCCACCATGTTACAGTGGCCTGATCTGAAGTGGTCAGACAACAATCTCACAAAACTTTTCAATAATTTTCATATATAAAGAAAGCATATGACTGAGATTGCACATTTTACTCAAATTGAGATGGAGCTTGGTATTATCTATTATTTGTCACCGACACGTACTAAGCCTTGTCAGTGTTCCTTGTCTGACGTGACAGTTGACTTTTTATAAGCTTTTATTACATGTTTTCTTTTTATTCTTTGAAAAAAGAAGTTGCTATGGCTAAAAGTAGAAAAAAAAAAACCTTAGAAATTTAGAGTCGACTTAGTATTATCTGTGTCCTGGAGTAGGAGGTAGAAGAGTAGTATCACACTGATTTACTCTACCTTGACCTGCCAGGGCTTATCAGCCACATCCATATTCATGTCTGCTTGCATTGCTTCCACAGGGGCATCTAATCTCTAAATATGGCCTATCTCAGCATCTCTTATTGACTTTTCTTAATCTTATTATTTCTGCTGATATTTACTGTGCATGCCACGTTTGCTTTCTCAGCACTGTGCACTGATGTTCATCCTTGAGGAATCTTTGTTACCAGTCTAAACAAACAAACTTAGGGAAGCAAGGTGGCCATGACTAGATCTTGACTGAACAAAAGAACAAGCATCTACTTGAAGGGCACAGTGAATTTAAACTGAGGTCAGCATCTAAAGACAGTATTGACTTCAGTGACTCAAGATCCACTTAGTTTTGCCTTGTTATATTTTGCTTCTTAATAAGGTACCCACTTAAATTTTAAGGCAAATAAAACCCTTATGATGAACCAGAAATATAACTTTTTAAAATTAAAAAAAAAATTTTTAACATTTTATTTCCCCCCTCCCCCACCCTGGTAACCACTAGTCCATTGTCCATGACCATGAGTCTGTTTGTTTGTCCTGTTCATTTGTTGCTTTTAGGTTTATATCCCACATATAAGCTGATATCATGTGATTTTCAACCTTTTCTGTCTGGCTTATTTCCTTAGCATGATTACCTCAAAGTCCATCCACGTTGTCGCAAATGGCAGTATTTCCTCTCTTCTTATGGCTGAGTAATATTCCATTGTATGTATGTACCACAGCTTCTTTAGCCAATCATCTATCATAACACACTTTGGTTCCTTCCCTGTCCTGGCCACTGTGAATGATGCTGCTATGAACATTGGTGTGCAAATATCTTTTCGGATATGAGTTTTCAAGTCTTTGAGGTAAATACTCAATAGAGGGATTGCTGGATCATATGGTAGATCAATCCTTAGTTTTTTGAGGAACCTCTATACTGTTTTCCATAGTGACTGTACCAATTTGCAGTCCCACCAGCAGTGTATGAGGGTTCCATTTCTTCTACACCCTTTCCTTCATGTCATTACTTGTCCTGTTGGGTATAATCATTCTACCAGGTGTGAGATGGTATCTCATTGTGGTTTTGATTTGCATTTCCCTAATAGCTAGCGATGTTGAGCATCTTTTCATATAGTTGTAGGCCATTTGTATGTTTTCTAGGCAGAAGTGTCTGTTCAGGTCCTCTGCCCATTTTTTGATTGGATCATTTTTTTTGTTGTTACTGAGTTGTATGAGTTCTTTGTGTAATTTGGATATTAGGCCCTTATTGGAGGCATTGCTTGCAATTATATTTTCCCATTTGGATGGTTCTCTCAGTATTGTCTTTGAAGTTGGGTCACTCACCATCCCCACCTTCCTTCCATTTTTTCTTCTAAATGGTCATATTTGCTACTTTTAGGTCATTGGTTACCATTGTAACATTTATACTTTTATTCATAATTTTGTAACGCCCACTTAAGTTCCAAATTTTCCCTCAGCTCCCCTCTAAAATTCGCCCTCCAGACAACCTAAGAAAAGACTTATAGAGAATGCATTTATTCAGTCTTTACATATCCAAAATATCTGTTGTCAGCCCTCATTCCTGTATGAAACCATATCTGACTGTAGAACTTGAAGTTGAAATAATTTGCCCCCAGAAATTAAAAACACTTACTTCATTGTCTCTTAGTTTTGATTCTTGCTCTTGAAGTATTGTCAATGTATTTCTTATTCCTCTGTAGGTGTTTCTTTTTTCCTTTCCTCTTTGGAGTTTTATATTCCTAATGTTCTCATTTTCTTCAATTTTTTTCACAGGAATATATTTAATTATGCCTTGCCCCCATCCCATTTACTTAATAATTGGTGAATCTATGTAAAGTCTCAGTATTTTAGCTCCAGAGCATTTTTCTCATGATGAACTCTTCTCAGCTTTCTATTCTGTTTTCTCTTTAATCAGATGGTGAAAATTTGTATTACTCCTTCTCTATTCTTCTTTTCCCTATTTTCAATCATTTCCTTTTTGTTGTTTTCTCAGAGACTTAGTCAACTTTGTCTTCCTACTTTTGTGCAGATTTTCTTTTTAATTTTCAGAAATCAATTTTTAATTTGAAACAATTTTTATTAACTGGTTTGTTCCTTTATATCATTTTCGTGCTTTATGTTTAAGGTAGAAAAGAATCACTGCGTGTGCATCAATTTTTAAAAAATTGTTTTATACACCTAAATTTATGTTATGATTATTTTAAAATGTGTTTAATTTCCTCTTATTTTTTTCCTCTACAGACATTTCTAAATATCGATAAGCTATGTACTGATTCATGTTTAAAGACAAAGCGACAAAAAAGACAATTGTAAGAAATAATTGCATGGATGAGGTTAACTAACAAATTTTGATGGTTTCCTGCATGAAAAATGCATTTAATTTGCATTAGTCTTCACTCCCCCATTCACTTCTCATCTCTCAGATATTAAAATTCCTTGTCTGCTATTTACCTCTTTCAATTGCCTTTTTGCCGTAGAAATATTCCTTTTTATTTATTTAGAATTTCAACTGGGTCACACATGCAGAATAATGTATATGATCAAACTATTTTCTGAATCTCAAAATCGCTAAAGTATTTTAAAGTTAGCATGCATACTAATTAGGATATATAATGTTAAATATACAACCAATGGGATCTTTAAGTTAATGTTTATTTGCTATGCATTAATCATGTAATTTATTTAGTATTTATTTTATTCCTAAATTTCAGGAAAGAAAATGAAGTTCTTAGAAATTACATAAATTCATCAAATTCACAGAGGTGCTAAATAATAAACCTGGGATTCAAACTCAGTTTTGTTTCAGTGAAAAGTCCAAGCTCTTTTCACAATCTCAAACAGCTGTGTATGTACTACCCTTGGGAAATATCACTGTCATTTTCGAACAAGAGTGATTTTACCCCCAAAAAACATTTAACAATTTCTGGAGGTATCTTTTATTGTCACGATTGTGGGATGCTACTAGAATCTATCTAGTGTGTATAGGCTGGGATACTGGTAAATACCCTTCAATGCACAGGACAGTCATTCCATAACAAAGAATCATTCCAGCCCAAGATGTCAATAGTGTTGAGGTCAAAAAAACTTG
>NW_011888799.1:10992018-10995900 GCF_000151845.1 Pteropus vampyrus
TTCTTGCTCTTGAAGTATTGTCAATGTATTTCTTATTCCTCTGTAGGTGTTTCTTTTTTCCTTTCCTCTTTGGAGTTTTATATTCCTAATGTTCTCATTTTCTTCAATTTTTTTCACAGGAATATATTTAATTATGCCTTGCCCCCATCCCATTTACTTAATAATTGGTGAATCTATGTAAAGTCTCAGTATTTTAGCTCCAGAGCATTTTTCTCATGATGAACTCTTCTCAGCTTTCTATTCTGTTTTCTCTTTAATCAGATGGTGAAAATTTGTATTACTCCTTCTCTATTCTTCTTTTCCCTATTTTCAATCATTTCCTTTTTGTTGTTTTCTCAGAGACTTAGTCAACTTTGTCTTCCTACTTTTGTGCAGATTTTCTTTTTAATTTTCAGAAATCAATTTTTAATTTGAAACAATTTTTATTAACTGGTTTGTTCCTTTATATCATTTTCGTGCTTTATGTTTAAGGTAGAAAAGAATCACTGCGTGTGCATCAATTTTTAAAAAATTGTTTTATACACCTAAATTTATGTTATGATTATTTTAAAATGTGTTTAATTTCCTCTTATTTTTTTCCTCTACAGACATTTCTAAATATCGATAAGCTATGTACTGATTCATGTTTAAAGACAAAGCGACAAAAAAGACAATTGTAAGAAATAATTGCATGGATGAGGTTAACTAACAAATTTTGATGGTTTCCTGCATGAAAAATGCATTTAATTTGCATTAGTCTTCACTCCCCCATTCACTTCTCATCTCTCAGATATTAAAATTCCTTGTCTGCTATTTACCTCTTTCAATTGCCTTTTTGCCGTAGAAATATTCCTTTTTATTTATTTAGAATTTCAACTGGGTCACACATGCAGAATAATGTATATGATCAAACTATTTTCTGAATCTCAAAATCGCTAAAGTATTTTAAAGTTAGCATGCATACTAATTAGGATATATAATGTTAAATATACAACCAATGGGATCTTTAAGTTAATGTTTATTTGCTATGCATTAATCATGTAATTTATTTAGTATTTATTTTATTCCTAAATTTCAGGAAAGAAAATGAAGTTCTTAGAAATTACATAAATTCATCAAATTCACAGAGGTGCTAAATAATAAACCTGGGATTCAAACTCAGTTTTGTTTCAGTGAAAAGTCCAAGCTCTTTTCACAATCTCAAACAGCTGTGTATGTACTACCCTTGGGAAATATCACTGTCATTTTCGAACAAGAGTGATTTTACCCCCAAAAAACATTTAACAATTTCTGGAGGTATCTTTTATTGTCACGATTGTGGGATGCTACTAGAATCTATCTAGTGTGTATAGGCTGGGATACTGGTAAATACCCTTCAATGCACAGGACAGTCATTCCATAACAAAGAATCATTCCAGCCCAAGATGTCAATAGTGTTGAGGTCAAAAAAACTTGGTCTAATTAGAATGCAAAACTTCATACAAATGGGTAATTGATAGCAACAAAATAAATTTCCAACATGTTAACTGCAAATTTTATTCTTTAAACTTTTAACACAGTATCATAAACATAAACAACTGTTAGAAAAAAGGTCACTTTTTTTTTCAAATCATGGTAGAGACACAGATTCTTTGACAATGGGGTATAATATATAAAATTCTCGAGATACTGCTAACTTCAAATCATATGAGTAAATTCTATAAGCTTTGTTCCCTTTAAATATGGTCTTCTTATTGGGTCCTCTTATTTAGTCTCAATGTCCTCTTATTTGAAGATGCTAAACATTACAGAGGCCAGGAAAGTGAAGATCTGAGAAATGACTGTTATTTTGCTGTTATTTCTGAAGAAAGCCAATCAAGAGTAATCACACTTTCACTGGTTTAAAGATGTCCAAAAATGGCAAGACATGCTCTATTTCTCTCTCTCAACTGTTATGCCATTGGAAAATCCAAATCTCTCCCATACATGTCAACTCAACCACTGTTCTTTCCTTCACTATATAGCAAATGTTCTCCTTTCCACAACTGTTTGTGCAGTTTACCAGTTTACACTGAACTGTTATCTGCCTGACTGATATTTTCTGACCTTAAGTTAGGAAGCCAGCTTCCCAAAGAGCAAGTCCTGCTCTAATGAGGGGCAGCTGTATCCACCAAGCTGTTTATCTGACAGAGCTGCTTGGCTGTCCTCAGCCATTCTGCAAATGTGCATTCTACACAGCTCCGATTGTGGGAGAGAAAAAAAGAAAAACAAATTACAAAGTGTTTAGCAAAGGATATTTTAAAAATAGCACACCTTTAAGCAGGTCAAAAATAAATTTCCATTAAATTTTCCAAAGAGACAGATCCAGTTACCCTGAGATTCAGACTCCCTGGAAATGTTTTTCCCATGTTTCAGTATCCGCCCTAAGCTATTTTGAGAAATCTATATTTTAAGAGAAAAAAACATTAAAGTACTAATGTTTTTGTTGTGATTCATATTAAAGCTTTTGTTAAATATATCCATTCAGTTAGTGCCTTTTAACTTAAGTTTCTTAAAATAGGCTTTGGAAAAGTTAAAATAATGACATTACTTATGTTGTGGTTTTTACTTTGAAACTGTAATAATTCACAGTAATCAGAAGTGTTTTCTTCACATGGCATATGAGTGATTTAGCACATACAATGTAAAAAATCATCTTAAAACACTGTGTGTTAACGCTACAGAAGTGCTGGGAAATATGAAAAACATATGGGAGATACATTAATCTTACTCTGGAAGATAAATGAAGTCTCATGAGAGATTATCATTATGAATCACAAATGATATTTACGAATGACATAGTCAGAAAAAAATTTAGGCTATATAAAAAGTAGGAACAGAGGCATAAAACAATTTAGCATGCTATTTTAACTCTAACATTGAGAAATAAGTTTACTTCCAGGATGATTTCATAAACACAATAATTAACTTACCTAATACCTGCATTGTGCATTTTCAATGGCTTCAATGCCAAAAGTAGCTCTCTCACTTTTTATCTCTTGCCCTCAGTAATTTAAGGTCTGCACATTTGTCATGCTGTATGATACACTTATATTTATTCAATTTTGAAACAGTAGATGAAAGATGAATTACTGGTCAAGAATGAATTTATTCTCCTTTCATCCTACACTATTTACACATATAGCATTCTTTTCGGAAATTTTATTAAGTATCTAAATGGCAAGTAAAATATACGTACCAAATTTATGGTCAAATGATTTCTGCTCAAAAAAAGAATGACAAACCAGAAAAATATCTTACTTGAAACTACCATATTAAGGTTTTGAATCCTTAATCCTTAAGTCCATTCTTAAGCTTGCTAAAATAAGAAAAAATACAAATATGCCGCAACATATTCTCTTTCATGAAATATATTAGGAATATAAAGTTAACATGTATACTCTTATTATATACCTACTGGTCAGATTGAACTTGGTTTCGTTTTTAAGAGTTTTATTAAGGTATAACTTACATACAATAAACCACCCATATTTAAAGTGAACAATTGGATTAGTTTTGGCATATGTATATACCTGTGAAATTATCACCATGATCAAAAGAACATATCCATGACAATTACAGCATGGATCAATAGTTAATCTCTTTTTAAAGCTAAAAAATTCCAGTTTTTTAATTCATTCACATGCTGATGGGCTTTTGTGCTGTTTCTAGTTTTTTGGTTGTTACAAAAAAGGTGCTATATACATTTGCATACATGTCTTTGCATGGACAAATGCCTTCCTTTCTCCTGGGTAAATAGTTAGGAGTAGAATGGTTAGATCAGATGGTAGCATATACTTAATTTTCAAAGAAATTACCAAAATTCAAAAGTAGTTGTGCCACTTAAAATTTTCACCAGCAAGGTATGAGAATTCTCTTTCCTCT
>NW_011888799.1:10995950-11015820 GCF_000151845.1 Pteropus vampyrus
CAATTGGATTAGTTTTGGCATATGTATATACCTGTGAAATTATCACCATGATCAAAAGAACATATCCATGACAATTACAGCATGGATCAATAGTTAATCTCTTTTTAAAGCTAAAAAATTCCAGTTTTTTAATTCATTCACATGCTGATGGGCTTTTGTGCTGTTTCTAGTTTTTTGGTTGTTACAAAAAAGGTGCTATATACATTTGCATACATGTCTTTGCATGGACAAATGCCTTCCTTTCTCCTGGGTAAATAGTTAGGAGTAGAATGGTTAGATCAGATGGTAGCATATACTTAATTTTCAAAGAAATTACCAAAATTCAAAAGTAGTTGTGCCACTTAAAATTTTCACCAGCAAGGTATGAGAATTCTCTTTCCTCTATGTGTTTGCCAACACTTGGTACACTGAATCTTTTCAATTTTAATCATTTTAATAGTTGCGTAGTGGCATCTCTTTGTGGTTTTGGTTGGTGCTTCCCTTATTACTAATGTTGTTGAGTATATTTTAATTTGCATATTTGCCATTGCCATTTTTTTTGCCAAAATTCAAGTATTTTGTGCATTTTTAAAATTATTTTCTTATTACATATATATAAACTGTATGTTTGTATACATGTGTATATGTGTACATTAATATATATATACATATATGTGTATATGTATGTAAAGTGATATATCGTACAGATAATTTATAAATTCTTTTTCCAATCTTTATCTTTGCATGTCTTCAATATAACTGGAGAACACAATTCCAAAACTTTTGATTAAGTCCAGTTTATCAAATTGTTTCTTTATACAGCATCCTTTTGGTATGATATTGAAAAAAATTTTACCTTAACCAAGATGACAAAGATTTTATCCTATATTTTCTTCTAGAAACTTAAAGTTTTAGACTTTACATTTAGGTCTATAATACATTTTAAATAATGTTTGTATATTTGAGGTATTGATCCAAGTTTTATTATTAAAAATTTATATGAACATCAAAATATTCCATCAAAATTTATAGAGAAACAATCCTTTGTTAAATAAATTGTATATCCACTATTGTTAAAGATTATTCACACATGCACAGGTCAATTTTGGGAATCTGTGTTCTGTACCATTGATCTGTTTGTGTATCTTTATGTCAATATAACACTGTCTTAATTACTACAGTGTTCACCTTTTAAATTTGTTCTTCTTTGGCAGAGGCATTACAGCTACTCTAGTTTCCTTAAATTTTTATATGAATTTTAGGATTGGCTTCTTAATTTTTACAAAAATGCCAGCTATAATTGTGACAGATATTACATTTCATCTATAGATTAGTTTAGGGAAAACTAATAGATTTACAATACTGATATATTTCACTCATGAACAAAGTATAACTCTCTCCTTAGATCTTTTAAAAATTTTCTTCATATATTTTGTAGGTTTCAGTGCACAGGTATTTCACATTTTTGCAAGACTGATACATAAGCATTTTACATTTTTGCAAGACTGCTACATAAGCATTTCATATTTTTGATGCTATTATAATTTGTATTGTCTATGTATTTTAATTTCTGATTGGTTCTTGACAGTATGTAAAAATACAATTGAATTTGGTATGTGCACATTGTATCTGGTAACTCTGTCAACTCATTTTTAATTTCTAGAATATTTTTTATGATTTAAAATTTTACATAGATAATCATATATATGTGAAGCAAATCATTACTTCTTCCTTTTCAATCCACATGCTTTGCATGCTTTTTAGTTTTTTCTTTTTTCCTTATTTAATTGGTTAACACCTGTACATTGTTGAAAGAAAGTGGGACAAAATATTGGCAAATCAAAGACATTAAAAAGATTACATACACCATGATCAAATGGACTTCATCTCAGGGGCACAGGAATGGTTGAACATATGCAAATTGATTAATGTGATACACTACATGAAAAAATAAAGGATAAAAATCATATAATCATATCAATAGATGTAGAAAAAGCATTTAAGATACAGCATCCATTTTTGATTAAACTACTTAATAAAATGGGTGTAGAAGGAAAGTACCTCAACATAATAAAGGCCATATACAACAAACCCTCAGCTAACATCATATTTAATGGTGAAAAACTAAAAACTTTCCCTCTAAAATCAGGAACAAGACAAGGCTGTCTGCTATCATCACTATTATTCAATATAGTGTTGGAAGTCTTAGAGCAATCAGGCAAGAGAAAGAAATAGAACATGAAGTCAAAATCATCACTTTTTGCAGATGACATAATTCTCCACATAGAAAACCCTGAAGACTCTACTAAAAAACTATGAGAAACTATAAACAAAGTTTCAGAACACAAAATCATTGTTCACAAATCTATAGCATTTCTATAGTCTAACGATGAATTTTCATAAAAAGAAATGAAAAATACAATTCCTTTTGCAATTGCAAAAAAAAAATAAAAATAAAAATAAATAATACCTAGGAATAATCCTAGCAAAGCATATGAAGGATCTATGCAATGAAAACTATAAGATGTTATCAAAACAAATTGAAGAAGACACAAAGAAATGGAAAGATATTCTATGTTCCTGGATTAGAAAAATCAGCATAGGTAAAGTGACCTTATTACCTAAAGCATTAAACAGATTTAATGCAATCCCCATCAAAATCTCATCAGCATTTTTTGAAGAAATAAAAGAAAAAATCATTAGATCTGTATGGAAGCACAAAAGACCTTAAATAGCCAAAGCAATCCTTAGAAAAAAGAACAAGTTTGGAGGTATCACTCTACCTGACTTCAAACTATACTACAAAGTAACAATAATCAAAACAGCATGGTACTAAGTAGAAAAACAGACACACAGACCAATGAAACAGAATTGAGAGTCTAAAAATAAACTCCTGTACATATGGGCAAATCATTTTTGACAAAGGAGCCAAAAACATATAATGGAGAAAGGAAAGCCTCTTCAATAAATGGTTCTGGGAAAATTGGAAAGCCACATGCAAAAGAATGAAACTAGATTTCTATCTGTCACCATACACCAAAATTAACTCAAAATGGATCAAAAAATCTGAATATAAGACCCAAAATAATAAATTGCATAGAAGAAAACAAAGGTATCAAATTCATGGACCTTGGATTTAGAGAGGATTTTATGAATTTGACACTGAATGCAAAGAAAGTAAAAGCAAAGATAAATGAATGGGACTATATCAAACTAAAAAGCTGCACAACAAAAGAAACCATCAATAAGACAAAGAGGCAACCAACTGAATGGGAGAAGATATTTGTAAACAATGTCTCCAAAAAAAGGGCAAATATCCAAAATACACTAAGAACTCATACAACTTAACAATAAAAAACAAAACAATCCAATTAAAAAATGGGCAGAGGATCTGAACAGATACTTCTCCCAAGAAGACAA
Source organism: Pteropus vampyrus (assembly GCF_000151845.1). Lineage (NCBI taxonomy): Eukaryota > Metazoa > Chordata > Mammalia > Chiroptera > Pteropodidae > Pteropus > Pteropus vampyrus. The sequence continues at coordinate 10,999,350 of NW_011888799.1, forward strand.
ATGGCCAGCAGACATATGAAAAGGTGCTCAACTTCATTAGTTATTAGGGAAATGCAAATCAAAACCACAATGAGATACCACCTCACACCTCTTAGAATGCCTATTATCAACAGGATAAGGAATAACAAGTGTTGAAGAGGTCATGAGGAAAAGGAACCCTCATACAGTTCTGGTGGGAATGTAAAATGGTACAGCTGCTTTGGAAAAACAGTATAAAGATTCCTCGAAAAATTAAAAATAGAATTACCACATGACCCAACAATCCCTCTTCTGGGTATTTACCCCCAAAAACTTAAAAATATTTATTTGCAAAGATATATGCACTCCAATGTTCATAATAGCCTTATTCATGGTGGTGAAGACATAGCAACAACTGGTGCTCTTTGATAGATGATTGCATAAAGAAGCTGTGATATATATATAAAATGGAATATTATGTAGCCATAAGAAAAGATGAAATACTGCCATTTGCAATGATATAAATGGATCTTAAGATTATCATGCTAAGTGAAAGCAGTCAGACAGAAAAAATTTGAGAACCATAGGATTTCACTCATATGTGGGATATAAAACTGAAAGCAACAAACAAACATGACAAACAATGAGAGACTCATAACACAGACAGTGGATTAGTGGTTACTAGAAGGAAGCTGAGGAGAGGGAAAGTAGGTTGGGGTAAAAGGGTTCAATTATATGATGACAAAAGGAAATTTAGCTTTAGGTGATGAACAGACAATGCAATATACATATGATGTATTATTGAATTGTACACTTAAAATCTATGATTTTATTAACCAAAATCACAATAATTTTAATTAAAAAAAAAGGAAGTGGTAAGTGTATATTCTTGACTGGTTTCTGGTGTTTAAGAAAACCTATTTAGTCTTTTACCATTACATATGTGAGCTGTAAGATTTCGTAGATGCCCTTTGTTGGACTGTGAAAGTTCTATATCTATTTGTTGAGTGATTTATCACATCGAGGTGTTAAATTTGTCAAACTTTTCTGTGTGTTTTTTTGTTTTTCTGTCTACTGACTGAAGTGAGCTTACATTTTTTTTTTTACTTTGTAAATGTGAAGAATTTTCAAATATTAAAACAGTTTTGCATTTGGGACAAACTACACTTATTTAACCATATCTTAACTTTTTTATATAAGGTTGGATTTGATTTGCTATAAATGTGTTTAAATTTTTTAAATTTATGGTTATTTTGATGGAAGGCTAGTAATTTGTATATTTCAAGGAATGTATACATTTCATCGGTTATCAAGTTTATTAATAAGTTTTTACATTTCATTATTCTATTATTTCTTGATCTGCAGTGATGCCATTTCCCCCATTCTGCATATTATTTTGTGAGTTTCATCTTTTAGTCCTGATCAGTCTCTCTAGAAGTTTATTACATTTATAGATATCCCTAATGAACTTTCATTTACATTGATTTTCTCTGCTTTTCATTACAATAATTTTTTGCTCTAATCTTCTAAATTTTGTTTCATTATTAATTTCTTTTGGTATTATTTTTGCAGTTTCTTAAAGTAGAAGCTAAGGTCATTGAAAGTTTTAATTTTAATATATCCATTGAATGATATTTTCCTCTAAGCAATGCTCATGGCAGCCCATAAATTTTGTTTTATTGCATTTTCATTTTCATTGATTTTAAAATATTTTCTAATATTATTTGTTTATTTCATTAACTCATAGGTTATTTTGAAGTATGTTATTTAGTTTCCAGTAGATGAGGCAAATATAGTAGGTATAATATAAATCCCTTTAAATTCATTAATACTCATTTTATGGCCCAGAATACCGGTTATTTTTGTAAATATCCCATGCATACTTTAACAGACTTTCTTCTTCTATTGTTGATGAAGTAGTCTTTAAATATCAATCATCTAAACTTAGTTAATAGTGTTCTTCAAATCTTTTATACCCATATTAATTTTCTGTATACTCATTCTATCAATTATGAAGAGAAGGATACTAAAATTTCTGAATATTATTGATAGATTTGTCTGTTTCTCTTTACAGTTCTTGGAATTGTTATTCCATATATTTTGAAGCTTTGTCATATTAAAACATTATTTTTGGATATTTTATTACTGTATTTTGAATGTCATGTATAAACATATAATACATGGCCAAATGAATTCTTTAATAAAGAAGAAATGTAAGACAAAATTTTTAATTGGAAACTTTATCATACTGGAGTTCTGAACCATGTTTAAGCTTATTTAAATGAAAAGTTTACAGTTATATAATCCTAATTTGGTTAATTACATATTCTCTTTTACAAGAAATTTAAGAACATGAAGTTTACATCTATGTATTGATTGCATAATATTTGCCAGTCAAGATGCTCTTCACCAGTGGTTTTTAATGTTCTTCAAAAAACCTTGCTTTAAACCTCCCACAGTCCCATTGGTCAGTACCCTCTGAGTGGACGCTAACAACTATTCCTACAACTCTTGTTTCCATGGCATAATATACTCACAGATTTTTGTGGTCTGCAAGAAAAAATTTTTACTGGAGAATTATCTTAGACAAACTTGAATGCTAGAAGTTACTAAAGAAAATGCCCTCAATATACTGAGTGGAAATAATTTCCAATCTATATTTCTCTATCCTAAGCATACCATCAAACAAATGTTCAATAGATAAAAGATACTTCTCAAATAAAAAGATGCAAATGATTTGCCTCGTAAGGACTTTTTTTTTTTTTTGTGGAAGCTATAGGAAAACAAGGTTCTTCTTAAATATATCATTAGATTCAAAAAAACAGGTGCTCCAATGCAGAAGGATGATGAGTGACAACATTGATGGACCTGATGAAGATTTTAGTAAATGAAATAAGACAGAGAAAGACAAATATCATACAATCTCACTTATATGTGGAATCTAAAGAACCAAATAAACAAAAAAATAAGAAATAAAAAATAGAAACATACTCATAGATACAGGGAACAACCTAATGGTTACCAGATGGGAGGGGGGGTTGGAGGATTAAAAAATACAAATTGGTAGTCACAAAATAGTCATGGGAATGTAAAATACAGCATAGGGAATATTTTAACTAGTGCCAAGTGGATACTAGACTAACTGAGGTGATCATTTCATATATAAACATCTAACCACTATGCTGTATACCTTAAAATATAAAATAATACTGTTATTGAAAACTAAAAAAAAAAAATAAAAACCAGTATTTAAATCTTAAAAAAAAAGTATAATTGAATCTCACAAAACTATTTCAATTGCAAAAAGACTTTGAGAGAAAAATCGAAAATAAAAAAACATGTCTAAAAAACATTTACCTTTGGTGATGGTAAGTCACCTATTCAGACCTGTTGTATGGTCTGAATTTTCTAAACAGATGTTGATAACTTAGCTTTATGAACCTGAAGATAAATTTGGGGTTGCTGATGATACCTAGAAGCCTGAATATCAAATTATGTTAATATGTATGTACACAAAATCCTGAGAATGTATGTGCTTATAAAGCATAAAAATCTAAGAGTCAAATGAAGCAGGGAGGAAATTTTAACACATATATTGCTGACTGGAATATTTAACTGTCTCATAATTTATATTTCCAAGAGTCTAAATTTTTAAGGATAATGCCAATGACAGCTTAGAAAATTATCAGCATTGCAGTTCTCATTTAAGAAAGGCATCTTTTTGTTTTTGACTGTTGGGTTTTTTTTTTTGTTTTTTGATTTTTGTTTTTATTTTTATGCCCAGAAAGTGTTTATTTGGTAGTTTTGGTGGCACTAACCTCTATACTTAGTTTGCATTATTTAATTAAAAAGTTAACATGAGCTTTTGATTTCTTTTTCAAGATGATGAATTAAGCATACTCTGGAACTTGCCTTTCTGGCATTAAATATCTGAAAACAGTTTTAAAAGTAAATGAATAAAGCTGAGCTAGAAAACAAAAATAATGTTTCATAGGGTAGACACTCTAAGAAATACACAGAAAAAGAAAATTATAGCATTTATTTGAATATTATTCATCATTTTAAGCTTAAATTTCTAGTCAATGCTCAAAGACCAAAGAAAAAAATCTATAAAATTGGTATAAAAATTAGAAAAAAGCAAAACCATAATTTAAATATATACATCTATGTATAATCCAAAATATTTACTTGATAAACTATTACATCAAATAATTAAGTTGATATAGTTGAATATTAGAGAAAAACACAAAAAATAATGTTTTAATTAGGAAATACAGCAACAAAAAGCTTATCTAGAAATTAACAACAAATGTGCAAAGATATACTGAAGGGAAAAAAATCAACCAAAACTTACCCAAGTGTAATCTTTTTGTTGAGAAAATATATGTATGAATATATTGAAGTACACATTAATTGAATGAATCGACCAGATCACTGAATAAGATACAATGTGAAAGAAATCAGTTCTCGATTAAGTAAATTAATTCAATGTGTTTCCATACCTTTAACTAAGTCAATGAATTTCCATACATTCCTAATAACAGTCTTAAGGAATTCTAATTGATTTTGAAATGCAATATGGAAGAGGAGGGCAAATAATTTTGATAAAGAGAACATATCAAATGGATGTCAGAAAATATTATAAAGATATAGTAATGCCACCTAGAATAGACAAATACATCAGTGGAACACATATGAATATATTATATGTGAATTTACAGTATGATAAAGATTGGATTTAAAGCTATGGGTAAAGCTGGACCACTTAATAAAAGGAATTGGGAAATTGATTAGAATTTTAGAAAATAAGTTATATCCTCAACTTCTATCTTAATAAAAATAAATTCTAGATTGACTAATAATTTAAACATAAAAAGTAACACAATAAAAGTGTTGTAATAAATACAAAATACATTTTTAGGAAAGTTGTGATAGAAAATCCTTATGAGTAAGACACAAAATTCACAAGACAGGATGGATGGAAAATATAAATATGTATACATCAGAATCAAACAACTTTATAACAAAAGTGAATGAAAAATAGCTGAAAGACAAACATGAGAAAATATAAATAGAAAACAACAAACAACTATACACTTTAATTCACTAAAATTCTAAAATTTTGTTTTTTTTTAAAAATACTAATTTTTATTCATTATATTTATTTTTAAAAGAAATTATTTGACTTCTAAGATTGACCAATGATGGCATGGGGAAAATAGGATTCTCATCTATTGAAATTTGAAATTCATATACTATATGTGTAAGCATTTTCAATTGTTTTGTCTTCCATATAAGCACCTAACCAGTTAATAAGAAAGCTTGAATATTAATATTCACTGATTCATTTCAATAAACATTTAACCTTCTTCCCATGTCTTTGGCACAGTGTTAGACATCACTTATTTCCTTGAAACATCTCATGTTGCTACAGCTAAAGACAAGTATTTAGGTGAAATACTGAATTCAGTTTTTTCATTATTCTTATCTTGTATCATAACTCTCTTTGTTCTACTCAGTGTCTCAAGTGTATCTAGTACACTAATTTAGTTTTTCTTGTTTCATTTATTAATCTCTGTGAGACCTACGGTCCATTGACTCTGATCTCTCCCCCATTTTCAGCTTCCTCTTGTAATCCCTGTCCAGTTTAGATGAAATGAACCATTTTCAAATTATCAGCCTATTCTCTGGAATGCCTATCCTAACTTCTTGGTAGAAACATCACATGAATCACAGAGCATTAATTGAAGAGAGGCCTGCAAAATGGTAGATGAAGGTTACTATAAATTCAGGATCTACAAACTCAAATAAGTTCTCAACATTCCCCAAATGCCACAAACCTTCCCCAATTTTTCCTCTGCTTTCAACATAATTTTCACATTCTGTAAACTCCCCTCAAAACATGAGACTCTGACCCCAACACTGTCCTCTGATCCCACTTCGGCAAAATACAATACCTCCAGGGAAAAAATGCAAGCCAACAGACTGCAACTCTTTTCCTTTCCCACTTGCCCAGTCTATAAACTTCCCTACTCTCACAATATTTTTTTCTTCCCATTTCAGTGATGCTCTGAATCTACCTCTAGGTTCCCAACCACAGCATTGGTGACTCATGAGAGCAACTTAAAGAACTTAGAAAAAATCTGTTACAGTCACAGTTATGGTTTATGATAGCAAAATAGTATGAATTAGATAGTATGAATTAGATTCAGCAAAGGGAAAAGATGAATAGGCCAAAGTGCAGGAAGAATCACATGCAAGCTTCTGGTTGTCTGATCCTTATGGACTAGCACAAAAGGCACTTAATTCTCCCAGCAACAATGTGTGACCTGTTGCCAACCAGAAGAGCTCATCTGGGCCTTGGTGTCCAGAGTTTATACTGGGGATTCAGTACATAGGCCTGTAGGCACCCGCATAACTGATTTTAGCTACTCAGACTCCAGGCCCTGGATGTCAACCAGATAGTGTGGCCCAAAGCCTGAGTCATACAAGCCCGGGTATTCACCATAAACCACATCATTATCATAAAGTATCTGACATGGCCTGAGGCCTCATGCAAGATAATCTAAGGGTCCAGAGTCATCTCTCAAGAACTGAGTAAGAGAAAGGGCTGAAGGCTCTGGGAAAATGTAGAGGTTGAGCAGCCCAGGATTGCTGAGTTAAACCTTTTCTTCACAGCTCCTTTCCACTGTTTGAGACTCAATTCAATTAATTTGTATTCTCTCTCTCCTATATTTTCGAACTCTCCTGACCTAGCACTCAACTTTCATGTCTGCAATCATACTTAAAGACTTTTCCCTCCTTCCTCACACCTATAATTATCCTGTTCTCTTTGTTATAAGATCATATTTTCCAATCCTTCCCTAACTCTATTCTAAGTGCTTCTCTGAATACTATATTCCCTTCTAGAGTACAAGATTCTCAAGGGCAGAAATCTTATCCTATTTTATTTTCTTATTAGTCATGCTTGGCACATAGCAGAGTTAAAAACATGTATTACAAAAAAATACTTGAATAAAAAAATATTCATAATGAATTGGGCTGGACAGACAATAGTTCTGATTCAAATATATTTCTTTTGTAATCTTTTCCTGTGCTCTAGTTTCCATTCAAAATTACTATTCTTTGTTTCCAAGAGTTTTGCCTCCATCCTGTATCGAACTGAAGAAAGAACTAGTTATTGCATTGAAAAGACTTCTTAGAATCTGTGCAATGAATCCATTAAGATCTAATGTATTTCTACCTCACAGGAATTCACACAGTCGATGTACATTTCCCAGCTCAGGAAGATTTTTCCAGTTATCTGATATTTTAATTAAAGATGAAAAACATTTATTGTAAAAATCATGGAAATAGTTGTCTTTATTACTAGTAAATTAATGTTCAGATCTCTGATTAACACTTTGCCTCTTTTCTAAACAACTACCTCTTAACTGACTCCTGCTCTTTCTCTTCCTCTTTCCCTTACTATGCTTTTCAGTTCTTACTCATCACCCACACTCCCTTCTCGGCACCTTTATATTAAACTTGCTCTGCATTTCAGGATCTCAACCTGAAAACAAGTGACATTGCATAAGAAAAGATCAAAAATAAATAATTTGCTTAGATTTAAAATTTTATTATAGTCTTTTTTCTTAAAAGTGGTAATTGTGACTCAATTCTGTTTCTTTAATGGACTTTAGCACAATAATCACAAATGGTACACTTTAGAAGATATTCCTAAAGTTAAAAGTTTTTTCTTTAGAGATGACTTCTATATCATATGCGATGCTAATTCCCTGGCCTAGTGGAGGCCTTTATTCTTAAAAGTTCATGAAGACTTTATCCTTAAGAGATGACAATTTATATGCCATAATGTGGATGAATCTCAAATTGGGTGTGCTAAGTAAAAGTGAACTAAAAAATAATAAACTTCATTCTGTATGTTTTTATTTACATAACATTCTTGTAAAGGTGAAACTGTAGAAACAAAAAGCAGATCAGTGATTGTCAGGCAGTGGGTGTGGGTTGCTGGGAAAATCTGGAGACGTAGCGCCTGTTCTGTATTTTAATTGAGAGGTAAATTTATGACCTTGTACATATGTCAAAACTCAGAATTGTACATTAAAAAGGGTTAATGTTCTGTATATAAATGAATTATTAATATTTAAAAATTGAAAAAAATTGGATTAAAAAGAATGCTCATGCAGTCTTTTTGCAAAAATTTATTGAGTGCTTTCTATGTGCCAGGTACTATCCTAGCTGCTGGAGACAGCACTGAAGAAAACAGAAAGCGCTACACTTTCTAGTAGATTGGTGGAGAGATAATGTGACAGCAACCATTGAAATTCATTAGACTTTTAGTGAGAATCTATACTGTACAAAATGTCCCAGAGGCCAGACAAAAGGCAAAGTCATGCCCGTACTGATCATGGAGATTCAGGTCATTCATCAGTTCAACTTTATGTCCATTTACTAAATACTGCTACTTACTAAAAAAACAAACATTTAAGGAGGAGTGACCACTACCAAAACTGGGATAAAATTTTACTACTCATTAAACATATAGTTATTACATAATAAATTATTAATATTAAAAAGTACTTTTATCCAAATATTAACATTAGTAAAAATGATTATCATTTTTCAAAGGTGATCACTACTATTAGAATAGCCACTGTATTAATGAAAGTTATAAGTAGTTTTACAAAGAAAATTATAATATCCATTGTGAAGACAGAGACTATTTTTTGTGTGAAAAAAATTAAAAAATGGTAATAGATCCTTACATTTACAAAACTTGGTCTTCATAACAAACTAAATTCTACAAGTAAAAATAAAAACTGAAACATCAGATATAAATATAGGGAAAAATAATATCTTGCTAGAAAAATTGTGTCCCTCTGCTTTCTATAAAGTGTCTAAAAATTTTATTTTTTTCCTCATGAACACACACTTTATATACCTGAAAAGTTCTTGCCTTTCCACATGGCTCAGTAGTTTTCTGCTGTAGCCAGCTATCACAGAAATATTTTTGTTAAAAAAAATTCACTGATTTGCCTTATTGCTGGAGCAGATTTGCATTAGAGTTATCTTTCCTGCTCAAATTTCTAAATTCAAGTTTTTTTTAACTTCATAAAAATTCTTCTCATATTACAGTGTTAAGGCCTACTTAAAGAGATTACAGGGTGTCACATATAATCAATCATAAGACCTTGAGTAGAAAAAAAATTGGCATTTCTAAGAGAGCAAAGCATTTATATATTGAATCTTTACTCCAATCGAGGGAACATATAGTAATCGTTGTATTCCTTTAAGGATGTAATTGATACAAACTTCTGTTTTGAATTAGTCTGTGACAATTTTTACTAAAGTAGTGTGTCAGTTGGGCATAGGTAATGATATGATAGTTGAGAAATATCAGGATTGATATCTCTATAAATAATATACTTACATACATAGCAAGAACTAGGCTCATCTTTTGGTCCCTATTTCAGAGACACATGTGATAATGACTCATAAAATTAAAACTATATTTACTTCAGTATTAGTTTTATTACTATTCCATTTTGTGTCTTGAGCCAAGTTAAATTCTCTTGCTCTTTACTTCTTCCACGACAAATTAGAAGAATTGCTTTAGATGATTTCTAATGCTGTCTCTTTTTAAATTTGAATTCCCTTAAAAGTAGAGCTTGAAACAAGGGCTTAGATGCAGATAGTTTGGCGGGATTAATTCAAAGCAGCAGGAGTGAGGAGAAGGAAGAGCGAGACCAGAAGAAGAAGGAAGTCTAATAAAAAAGATATAAGTAAGTTTGCTATTGTTCAACCCCACAGGATCTCTGAGTAATTTTTAAATGTCTCCAAGACAAGACTGTGCAAAGACAGTCATACTACTACCATTCATTATTGGGTGAGGATTATTTCTGAAGGAAATGACTCTCCCACACTTCTGGGCTGCTCCTGGGCTTAGACTGGAGCTGAGTAGGATCCCAAGTCTTCAGAGAAAACCCTGAAGAGAGGAGAGTAGAACTTTGCACAACGGTTGTTTGTCACAGCTATGTCAGTGCACTCTCAGTGGGTACAGAGAAGAACTGTTAACAGCAGCCGTGGAGGAAATCAGAAGTATTCTCAGAGACTGGAATGGTGGTATCATGAGTACTCAATATTCTTTGGGAGCTAAAAGTCATGGTTCTAAGGTTTGTATTTTCTGAATTGAGTAGATGATTATGGTCATACAAGAAACAAATAATAGGTAACAAGATCCAATAAAAATGATGGTGAACTTCATGGTGTCTATAAATAGAGAGTGATGCAGTATCAAGTAATTTGTCCATATACCTTGTATGTGTATGTGTATGTCTAGCAATCTAATATACAAAATGTTTTATATATATATATATATAAACTATTTTAATATATTCTACATTATTACTAAATAAGTGTGGCATATATATATATAACATTGTAGTAGGTTGAATTCTGTGGTAGGGAAATGTGACTCACTAAACAATAATAGTTTGATGAATAGTCTTTAAGGACGTCCAGCTACTAACCAAAATGTCTTTGCTCAGCAAGCAGCTTTTAATTTAGTGATAAAGCTTTCCAAGTGCCAAGATATGGAAAAGGGATATCTTCATAAGATTTAGCTATATCTCCCATTGTGAATAATAAATGGATTCACTAATACATAAATCAGTCTTTTTTAGTTTAGTCATTATAAATCAACACGTGGTAGAAGATAACAATTGAGTTTTTAAATATGCAGTCCTCAGAATTAGACTCTGCATAACAATGCCAAAAGATACAGAACACTTATGGAGTTTAAGTCGCATGGTGGGGTATGGAAGAAGATGATATATACACACATATACATGTTAGACAGAACATCACATTAATATTCATTCTATATTTATCTGAGCCAACATTATGTGCAGAAGTGCTCTGTATGTGAGACAGGAGACACAGATGGGGCTCCCAAGAGATTTCAAAGGGTTCTAGTCTCTTCTGTGAAGCTAAGAAAGAAAACAAAGAAAAATTCAACTACAATAAGTTAATAACTACGAAGTGTTTAGTGTCAGATAAAGCTGCATTTAAAGACACCTTCAGTATAATCAGATGAAAGGACGGTATTGATATTGATAATGAGATAGTCGGGAAAAGAGTGTTTGTGGTGGAAGAACTTCCTATCCCTTTGATTCACAAGCAACTTTTATAAACACATGGTAACTAGTTTTCCACTGTATTTTCCCCATTCTTTTGGTAATGTGTTGTACCACTGTGCTGGTTCTGATTCTTTCACATAAAATGCTCTACATTTCTGAAAAATTTCATGTTCCCTCTAGAGCAAGCCTACATCAGTCTTTATTCCCTAAACTTAACTGAATCTTTTTCAGCTTCAGATGTTTCCTAAGAGTTGAGAGCAGGGGAAACTTCAGGGAGGAATAACAGTATACAAATATGGGTGTTGTAGCGGGGAAAAAAGAGGTAAAGAAGTTATTTGGTCAATTCAGACTATGCAGTATATTTTAGACACTTATTCCATATTAGGCTGGGAAGATATATAAGTATGATAATATGCAAAAACATTTCATGAGTAGAAACCTACAAGGCTCAACGGAGATAATGGATCTGAAAAACTAGGAACTCATTAAACTTTTTTAATATATTCTATATTATTACTAAATAAGTGTGGCATTCTCTATTAAAATTACTTCTAATTATCTTTACAAGAAAATTCAAGGTAAATATCATGTGTGATAATTTGAATGTAAAGCTAGGAAACAAAAACAAGTACTTAATGCACATCAGGTCAAAGGGTAACTACAAAATTATGAGGCATTATAAAAAGCACATTTTGTTTTACATGTTTAATCATGAGTTATATTTCACAGTAGTGTCATTATTAGCAGCTACCTGAATTACTCTATTTTGATCAGGTTTCACGTGGAACTTTTGAATTAACTACAAAAGTTAAGGTGTCACATAAAAACTTTCTCATTGAGATTTGTTGATTTTCATGATTTATTGACCGTGCATGTATTCTTTACTCACTAGTCTTATATCTAATAAATTTGACTATTTCTAAACATCAATTCTACCACTCCCCCCCAAAAGGGTTTTGCTATCATTGCGGATATTTAAAATTATGCTAACACTTCTCTGAAGTTTCATAAAATAAAGATTAAAAATATGTGGGTCATTGTTATAAGTTATAGACCTGGGCAATAAATATGAAAAGTAAAGTCTCATCTATATTTCCATTACACTTATAAATGGAGGAGGGTGTTTAATATAATGTGCTTGGCACTGGAAGATTCCTGGAGACAAATCTGAAAGTCATATTTCAACAACAAAGTGCTAGAATGACTTGGAAAATAATACTTTCTCAACTCTGACGCATGTATGAAAAAAAATTGCTACAACTAAAAACAATTTATATTAGGTTTCTACATCTGAAAATGACAGAAATAATGATAGAAGCAGTAGTTCAGAATGTACCCACGATATCAATTATGGTAGCCTTTACCTGAGAAAACGATTGGTTTTTTGCACTTCTAATCTTGTACAAAATATCTGTAGGCATCAAATGCCAGTTTGTTATTGACCTTTTTATACAGTTATATTTGAATTTTGTAGTATGCTGGGCACAAATAAACAACTGAAACAGGAAAAAGGCAAATTGTTTAACCTGTTTTTCTCATGTTCCAAATAACCGGAAGTTACATCTCTTTAAAGGAAAAAACTTAAATAGATATCAGTCTCTTCCATTAAGTATAAACCCAAAAGGGTTGGATCATATGGTAGTTCTTGAAGAACCTCCATACTGTTTTCCATAATGGCTGCACCAATTTACATTCCCAACAGCATACAAGGATTTCCTTTCTCCACATCCATGCCAACACTTGCTGCTATTTGCTTTTTTTGTGACAACAGCCATCCTAACAGGTGTGAAGAGATATCTCATCGTGTTTTCAACCACATTTCCTAGATGATTAGTGATGCTGAGCACCTTTTCTACGTCTTCTTTGGAAAAATGTCTATTCATATCCATTGCCCATTTTTTTAAAATAAGGTTGTTTATACTACTGAGTTGTTTATATCCAAATATATGAGTTCCTATATATTTTGGATATTAATCCCTTATCAGATATATGGTTTGCAAAATTTTTTTCCCAATTCATAGGTTGTCTTTTCATTTTGTTGGTTTCTTTTGTTGTGCAGAAACTTTTTAGTATGATGTAGTCCCACTTATTTTCACTTTTGTTGGCAGAGCTTTCAATGTCATAGCCAAAAATCACTGCCAAGGCCAAATCAGTACCTTGAAGTAATATCTGTGCTTCCCATGTTTACTACAGCATTATTCATAATACCAAAGACATGAAAACAACCTAAGTATACATTGATGCATGAATATCCATATTTATGGATAAAGATATAAAGATGTGTGATTTTATATATATATATGTGTATATATATATGAATCACATATACATAAATACACACACATCTTTCTTTCACACTTCTTTCATCTACACACACACACTGGAATATTATTTCATTTATAAAAAAGGACATCTTCCCATTTGCAACAACATGGGATAAACCTGGATAACACTGTGCTAAGAGAAAAACTATAGGATCTCACTGATATGTGGAACCTAAAAAAAGTCACACAGCAGAGAGTAGAATGGTGGTTACCAGAGGCACAGAGGCAGAAAAAATGAGATGTTGGTCAAGGTTACAAATTTGCAGTTTTGCAGGATGAGTAAGTCTAGCAATCTAATGTACAAAATGATGATGGTGGTTAGTAATACTACACTGAATACTGTAAATTTGCTAAGAAATGAGTTTTCAGGTGCTCTCATCAAACAATAAAACATGTAACTGTGAAGAGAAATTACATTAATTATCTTGTAGGAATCATTTTACTATGTTTATGTGTATCAAATCATCGTATTGTACATCTTCAATACATGCAATTTTTATTAAAAAAATAAAATTAAAGTAGGGATCGACACTACATAAAAAAGCAGAACTCTGAGACTTTATGTCTGAGATGTAAATATGGAATATCAGTGTCATGCATTTAAAGAATTAAATTTAGACATAAAAGAGTACATGATCATTCTGTCTTAAATCCATAGTGTCCCTGAAAATGGACATAAAATGATTACATTTAAAAATAATATCTAACTATAACTACAGGGTTGTTTTCTTAATATTGCCTACTGGAAACACCCGTCTTTGGAATAAAAAAGAGAGAAACTACAGAAAGACTTAGATGGTCAAAGAGGTTAAATAATTGTCTATGGCCGTACCTCAAGGGTGACACTGAAAGTTTTAAAGCCCTAATTTTCTTTTTTAATGCCTGCTTTTTTTGTTAGACAACAATGTTTCTGCTTATCAGGCTGCTCTTCTCAAGGTATCTGCTACATTCACCTCCCCAACACCCACCCCAATACTGTATAGTTATTATATTTCTTCCACTTGGATGGCTCATTTCCCTTTTTGCATGCATGTATCATTCGTAATTCAAGGTCTAATTTAAACTTCTACTTTGTTTATGCTAATTTAGTTTCTCCAATCTGTAGTAATCATTACATTCTCTGTACCACTAATAAATTTTTAAGGATACAAAACTGATTAGCATATAACTACCATGTTATTAAACCATATGATAGTTTCATATCCCTAAATAAATTGAAACCATCACCAAGGCTCTGGGACACATATATACTGCAGTAGCACACAACAAAGGACAGAGTGCATATTGGAATTGTTTTTATTTGGCCCAATAATTCATTTATTCACTTCATTCATGTCGGTAATGATCACAAATTCACATTCTCTGTATATTAAAAGTTGTTTCGGACTTCTGATTGCAGTAATGAAGAAAAAAAATGGGACCAAACTTACTTTCCCAAATTAAAAAACTAGAAATCAGGTAAAATACACAGAAAACATGTTTCTCAGGTAGTGAACAATAGAAAGTATCCAACTATGATCTCTGAGAAAAAGAGAACTGAGATAGTCCTATAATTGCCTTACTTTCTGAAAGCACTTTTCAAACCACTGTGAAGAGAAGGAAAACAGTCAGGAAGTCTTGCTGAATTAAAGAGATAGAGGTTAGAGTTCTGAGAGTCCAAGTTATCTAGACTTTGTGGGGCAGAACCTCTGAGAGAAGGAAACTGCAAAGAGCAGCTCTCCAGAGATGTTTAGAGCGTTCTCCTTGAGTACTGAGTACTGATTTATAGTAAGCAGTGAACCAAACACTTTCCTGGGTTTCTACAGGGATGGGAGGTGTGTGTTTGCACTCATCAGAGTAGAAAGGCTTCTTAATTTATGGAAAATTAAGTAGAGTCCCAAAAGTAGTATCACATTATAGTAGAACTAAATGCTACTCTGAACCTGTCCTAGCAAATCTTAAAAGCAAGCCATGAAGATTTAAATTGATTCAGTGACTGTGACACTAGGACCCAAAAAAGTAAAATTCACAGTGCATAGCCACCAATTAAAAAAAAAAAAAGGTACTAGGTATGCAAAGAAACAGGAAAAGATAAACTAAAATCTAAAGAAAAATTAACAGAAAAAACACATAAATGACCAATAATGCATTTAATAGCCATATATAAAAATGTATTAGTATAAACTATATTCTAAGAATATAGATGAAAACATGGGAATGATTAGCAGAGAAATAAAAATATAAATTCAAATGGAACTATTAGAGATAAAAGCATACTATTTGAAATATGAAACACACTGTATTTTTCATATATATGTATGTCTATCTCTGCGCTCTATTGTTCCATTGATTTATATATCCATTCTTCCTCCAATATCACACTTTTTAAAAATTTTTTGTAGCTTTAAGATTTGAAATCAGGTACTTAGCCCAACTCTGAATGGTGTTTCCATCTTTACAGCACAATTTCAGTGCACAAACACAAAGAATGTATTGTCAGACATGTTTGATCAGAAATATGATTTCTCTCTGTTTACTGATGCTGAGAAAAATCTAAGATTAAAGGGAAAAAT
This sequence comes from Pteropus vampyrus, assembly GCF_000151845.1. NCBI lineage: Eukaryota > Metazoa > Chordata > Mammalia > Chiroptera > Pteropodidae > Pteropus > Pteropus vampyrus. Next base: position 11,015,325 of record NW_011888799.1, read on the forward strand.
TAATTCTTTTAAAACATAAAATAGCTTTAATCTGAGTGAAAAAAATTCAAATATCTATTCCCTGTTAATTTGTTTTTTAGCTCTTTCAAGTGAAAAAAAGCATATTAATTTATTTTCGAGTTTCACTTATCTTTGACATTTATGCCTATTATTTCTCCTTCATTTTTTATTCCAATTATACATCCCAAGATGATTTCACAGTTTTTTCCTATTCATTACTGAATATTTCATTTCCAAAATTATGCAATTTCATTCTAATTCCTCTCACTAAGGTATCATTCACATATCTAATTTTTACATACTCCAAGCGCTGAGAAATGAGTAAATTTCTCAGAAAAGGAAGATTACTATGATAATATAAATGACAAATTTTCCTATATTGTGTAAATTTAAAATAAAATAAAAACTTAATTATAGCACATAGTTAAATTTATATGAGAAGCATGAAATCACTACAGCTGTTCCTGTAAAACACAGAAATGCAAAATCAACGCCT
>NW_011888799.1:11015887-11045625 GCF_000151845.1 Pteropus vampyrus
GGTTTCCTATTACATTTAACATATACTTACCATACGACACAGAAATTTTACTCTTAGATTTTAGCCAAGAGAAATAAAACATATCCGCAAAAGATATATATCTGCATATTCACTGCTGCTTTATTCATAATAACCCAAAACTGGAAAATGTGGTAGATCCATAAAGTCAATACTATTTAGAAATAAAAAAGAGCAAACTACTGATATATACAACAAGATGAGTGAATTTGAACACCATATTAAACTAATAACACTTAACCCAAAAGAATATTTAGTTTATGGTTCCATTTATATAAAATTATAGGACAGACCAAACCAATCTATAATCTCAGAGAGAAGATACCTGGAGTTGGTTTTGGAATAGACTGACAGCAAGGGAACAGTGGAGATCTTTCAGGAGAGATAAAAATATTTAATTTACAAGTTGATTAAATTCAAAAAGGTATATATGTTTGTCCAAGTTTATCAAACTCTATATCTGAAATAGATTAATTTTACAAAAAATATGCTCTTAAAGTTGAATTTAAAAGTAAAAAAAATAATTGTAACAGAACTACTAGGAAACAGCCACCATTCAAATTTACATTTTGATATCTTTGCTTCAAAGTTTACACTTAAACATGTTATAGGCAAGTTTTAAAGCGCCTAAATTTATATAAAGCCACTGGTGTACAGATGATAACTGAAGCCGTTGTTTTGATACAACCAGAGGGAAAGTATATAAAGGACAATGGTACAATTTTCTTACTTGGTTTGGTTCTTAAATTACTCTGAAGTATAATTTGTACTTAGAACTTTCTGTATAGATTAATGCAGAAAAGTAGGAATAACTAGTAGATAACTTGAATAAAGAGAGAGAAAACCTCAATAGGGTAAGAATAAATGAAAATTTGGAAATCCAAGTAGATATTTTATAGATTTGTAGTAGTTCATACTTTATTGTATTTGAAAGTGATAACTTAAAAATTGGCTAAGGGGATGTGTAGACAGATCTGCCTTTTTTTTCAAAAGCTAACTGGAAGTAACATCAGAGATTACACTGCAGAATATAAGAATTAAGAATTTAAGTACGGTAAGTGCAAATGACCAAATATTTTTCTCTGTTATGCACCTCCTCAGAAATATTCTTGGGGTTCGGGTTTTCCGAGGACCATAAAAAGCAAATCCAGGACAGCTTTCAGTTCACAAAAGAGAACATATACTCCAAATAAAAGGTTATCTTGTCATTAGTTGTCATACTGTTGTTGCTTCAGACATTCTTTATTAGAGCTAAGGAAGTTGAAAGCTAGTCTGACAATGAGCATATTCTTATGACAAACCTACAACTTTAATGACTATATTTTTGCAGAGTATACTATTTTATCAAACCTGATCCAAAAGAGACAGTATTTTACAGAAAATGGAAACTAACCAAAGTCTGCAATAAAGGAGTATACCTGCAACCTCTCCATCAGTCTCCTAGCATACATTTATTATTTTGTGGAAGAGTATTCATGTGACACAAAAAAGATGAAATGCACTGGATTTATAAAAAATGTTTTAAACACTTCAGGGAAAAAGGAATAATCAATATGGACAGACCAGTCATTTATTGAAATCCATTCTTTTAGAAGTGCTTTGATATTACAGACTCCTAGCAAAATAAGATGAATGAAAAATAACGAAGTTGATGAAATTTACCTTATCATCCTTTCCCTTAACTTCTGGATTATTTTACCACTTCATATTGCTCCAACTCTAGTTTCTTTATGCTTTCCTGTACCTGCCTATAGACACTTACTGTAGTATTCTACTTGTTTCTCTGTCCTGGAGACAGTTCAGCTGGATTAAAAGATTTGTCATTCTTTTTCTTCCAATTAAAATAAAACCAAGCAAATTTAGCCTGGGTTTACCTTCTTTTCAGTGTAGACTTTCTTTCATAAACTGAGAAAGAGCCCCTTTCTAACTGATATTAATGTCTGAAAATAGGAAAATAGATTTGTTTTCATATAATTTCTTATGATAATGAAATTTATGTTGAGACAGAACATTAAGTAGATAGGCTATGTGAGGCTGGTTGCAAATATTAACTTTGAGTGAAGGAAAATAGATAAGGTTCAGTTTCCATGGATTCATCTACCCTGTTGTCTTTATTCTCAGAATTTGTGAGTGGGATTAACTCTGGATTATATATCCCACAGCATGGCTTTAACTTCACTTTCTAATACATGTCTTTTCTTCCTCTCATATTGGTCAGCCATAGCCATTCTTTTGATCTTGCTATCTCCCAAAATTACACTATCACTGAAATCTCAATTTCAAGCATTCTATTTTCTGACCATGACTCCTATCCTTTCAACTACTTTTTCCTAGTTTAACAATCCTCTATGCATATGATCTTGCCTCCTACTTCATTGAAAAAATATAAGCAATTGATTGTGAGTTCTCTTAGTACCAAATTTATTAATCTTCTTGCATCTGTACTCAAAATCCCTGCTTCTATTAAAGGTCCAAACCCCTCTAGGTCTGAATCCAATGTCTTTTGGTCTTCTCAGGAGTTCCTTCAGCCAGGGTCCACTATTGTCCGAGTCACCATTTTTTCACTGTCTCCCAGATGTTTCTCATCACCAAATAAAAATGTTTTATCAAATAGTTCTAAATTTTGTAAACTAACAAAGTTGAAAACAAGCAGAAACACATTCTTACTCATCTATCTCCACTTCAGCTACCATTTCGTTTTGAGTAACTCTTTGTAGTAAAACCACTTAATAATATCTTTTGAAGTCTCTATTACCAAGTGCCCACATACCATTTCTTTCTCAACCCAATCTAGGCAGGTAATTTTTACCAACATTTTATGGAGATTATTCTTATTTGGATTAACAAATTGCATATTCCTTAAGATCACCTTAATGATCTTCATCTGAGTATGTGTTAAAATTATCGTTGATCACTTCCTCCTCCCTGAAAAGCTTAGCGCTATTAGTAACTGTGCCACTGCCTCTTCTGATTTTCCTTCCTGCCTAGCCTTCTCTTCCTCTTTTGTGCTCAACTACTCTTTGATATCTACACATTGCAGCAACTCAGTGCTCTGTTCTGATCCTCATCTCTTCTCAAATACACACTCTCTCTGCTGATTTCATTCTCTACTATGGCTTTAAGTGTTATCCTTAAAGCAACAACTCAAAAATTAGAAATTTTATTTCTGACCTCTCCATTAAGTTGCAGACTCAAAACATACAAACTCCTATTGCTCTGATTTGATATCTAGTTGGCTTTTCAAAAATTTCAGGTCTCAAACAGAACTTTCCTTCTTAATATACATATGTTCAAGAATTTCAATTTCCACTATTCTTTAGTCCAAACTACTTTGATTTTTCACCAGGACTACATCAATAGTTTCTTAATTTGTTATATTTTTCTGTTCTTGCTCCTCTATCATCCATATCATTTTCTTAAGTTATTATCATTACCTAGAATTTTGCTTCCTGGAAATAACTACCTTAATATTTCAGGCATATGTTCACCCATTCACTATATTGTCTATTTATAGCCATTTATTTTTTTTTTAAATCTCCTTTTAATAAAAGTTGTCTGTAATAATATTTAACATCTAAATCAAAGGTAAGTTGGATGCTATTTTGTAGTTGGAAGAGTTCAAGTCTTTACTTTGTCTGATGAAAAGATTTAGTAGATTTATGTTAGACTGGGTTTACTGATGACCAAGTCAAGAGAGGTAATTTGCATTTAATTTAAGAATAAAATAATCTTCATATCAATATATGAATATTAACACATACTAAAAAACAAATCTAACTTCATACTAAGAATGTACATGGGATATTAAAATAAGCAGCCTGATTTGCTGTAAAATTTCTTAGAGCTTTTAAAAGAAAATATGTTGACATGTGCCCAAAAGAACTGGAAGTAGGAACTCAGATATGTTTGCACACCTATGTCCAGAGCACCATTATCAACAATAGCCAAAAGGTAAAAGCTACCCAAGTAACTACTGATAAATGAATTGATAAATTATGTACAATGGAATGTTATTCAGATTTAAAAAGAAATTCTAACACATGCTGTAATATGGATGGACTGTGAAGATATGCTAAGTGAAATGAGCTAGGCACAAAAGAACAAGTACTGTATGATTTTACTTATATGAGGCACCAGAGGTACTAAGGTAGTCAAATTCACAGGGACAGAAAGTAGGATGGTAGTTGCCAAAGGCTGGGGGATGAGAGACAAAAAGATGTTTTATAATGAATATGGTTTTAGTTATTATTTTGTGTGTAAGTTTGTATACACACACAAGTTCAGTGATGCGGGGTCATGCATCCTCCAGTCTCCAAGTCCAGAAGACATACCACTTTAGAATGTCTCTCTCCTTCTACTAGTTTCAATCTTTGTGTAAAACTGGCAGTCAGCTGCTTCTGTTTCTTTCCCCTATAACACCCTTTTTTTCTTGTTCAATGAGACATTCCCTTTGAGATTTCCCTTGATACAACAGCCTGAGTAAAGTATCCACTCCCTGGCAGTTTGAGTATTAAGAGAATTTGTGGGGCTGATTAAACACATACTGTTTGGTAATATTAGTATTTTTTTAAAATTATAGTTTACATTCAATATTATATTAGCTTCAAGTATACAACATAATGATTTAACATTTATATTTCTTACAATGTGATCACCATGATACATTTAGTAACCATCTGTCACCGTACAAAGTTATTACGATATTATTAATTATATTTCCTATGCTGTGTACACACTACATCCTTATGACATTTATTTTATAACTGGAAATTTTCACCTCTTAATCCCCTCCAACTTTTTCACCCACCTCTCCCAACCTCTTCCTGTCTGGCAACCATCAAGTACTTTTATTATATGGAAGCAGAGATTGCAAGCAAGAGTCTATGAGTCACGTGATGTCTTTTAATAGAGGAAGAAATGAAAATTCAAAGAAAGAAAATAATTTAAGGCAATCAAAACAAAATAATCTCCTGCCCGCCACCCCCCCCACAAAATCAAGTTATTTTTGACATCAAGACTTTTAATTTTTCCATTATGTCACATTACTTTCATAATATCCTGTTACAAAATAGGTGAAAGTATTTATCTTTCTCTGTCTGACTTATTTTACTCAGCATAATACCCTCTAGGTCCATCCACGTAATCGCAAATGGTTAAGATTTCATTTTTTTACAGCTGAGTAATATTCCATTGTATATATGTACTATAACTCCTTTTAACTTTTTAAAAATATTTTTTAATTAGTTGACAGACATTATATTAGTTTTTGGTGTACAATACAGTGATTAGACATTTACATAACTTATAAAATGATAGCCCCAATAAATTCAGTACCCATCTGACACCTCACAGTTATTACACTACTACTATATTCCCCATGCTATACTCTACATCTCCATGAGTATTTTGTAACTACTAATATTTCTTAAAAATTTTTATTTTATATTAGTTTTGGGTATAAAGTACATTGGTTAGATATTTATATAATTTATAAAGTGATTTCCACCCCCAATTACTCTAGCATTCATTTGGCTCTACAAATGGCCATTACGATACTATTAACTATATTCCCTGTGCTGTCCTTTACATCTTTGTGAATATTTTGTTACCACTAATTTGTACTTCATCCTTTCACCTTTTTCTCCCAGTCCTCAAACTCCCTCCCCTCTGGCAATCACCAATTTGTTCTCTGTATCTATAAGTCTGTTTTTTTTAATGTACCGCAGTTTAATTTAATGTATCATAGCTTCTTTATCTAATAATCTATTGATGAGCATTCAGGCTGCTTCTATATCTTAGCTACTGTGAAAAGGGCTGCTGTGATCATAGTGGTGCACAGTTCTTTATGAATTAGTGCTTTGGTTTTCATTTCATTAAAAGAAAAAAATGTGGTTTAGAAAATACGTTCAAATGCATATTGTACAAAAAATAAAAGATGCAACGTAAATATCTGTTGATTCATTTTCCATATAACATATCTCTATGATGATGAGCATGTTCTCCGCCACCCTCCCCCAGCTTTTGCACTATTTAACATAGAAATGAACACATTACCCAGAAATACATTCAAATGAACTGTTAGCAACCTATGTAAATTTCATTTAAAAAAAAAAACACAGCAAGTTTGTAAGATGTTTACATCACACACATCAAACTTTTTGAAATAGGTGTGTGTAGCCCCCGAATCCTATAGTTTCTAGAAGACTGTCAATAGGATTAATCTCCTTTAGTTTTACCCATGCAGCAACTCCCCCCTCCCCCAACATCCTAAATCTCTATTTCCTTTCTTCTGATTTCCCAAACTGCAATTACTTCCTTTATTATGCAGAACAATTCAGCAAACTTGCACACCCATACCTCTTCTATAGCTACCCAAGCAGGACAGTCCATTTATCAGGACCCACTTCTCCACAAAATACCACAGGGGATGGGGATGGGGATGGGGATGGGGATGAGGATGATGATGATGATGATGATGGAATCCTGACACTTAGATATACGCATTTTCTTATTTCATTCGTTAGACAATATTTTATCAAATGTAATTTTTTTGAAGCCCATCTGGCAATCCTACATAGATGGGTATATCCACTGCATTTTAAATTTCTGCTGCTAAGACCAAGTTCATTCCTCTGCATATAGCTGCTTCCTTCTTTCAAATACTTCACAGTCAGGCAGTGTGAACTTGGCGATTTGTCTGCAGTGACCAACAACTGTAGAAGCTGGAACTAAGGAAGATTCTCCTATAAACCAGGAGGCTCTTTGGAGAACTTGATCCCTCGCTGCCTGTCCCAAGAATTCTCCCATACATAGGAGGTCAGAAGATGTATGTGGGTATAGAGGTGTTCTAGGGCATAAAAATATTGGCATTTTTATATCCATCTACTACATGTTCTTCCCCCAAAACAGTAAAGGGAAGGATTTCTTATACTTTACACACATGATTATTGAGCAGTAAAATTTGACGCTGGTTGCACTAGGGCCCAGATGGTACTGGTGCAGAAAAGTTTTCTTCATGTTATACATACATGAAAGATCTGTTTGTATTCATATCTGAGTGCACACAGATTTATTTTATAAAAGAGGAGAGATAAGATTTTTCTTTCTCCAATGATTCAAAAGAAAATTAGAGAATGGGATATGTGTGTGCATGCGGATATGTGGGGGACAAGTTGTGCAAAATTGAGACTTTGGGCACAAGCAGAAATACTTTCTAGCCCAGTGCAGCCAAGAGCTGTGGAAGAAGCAGTTTCTTAGCTTTAGCCTGCAACCCAGAACTTCCTTGGCATGGTAAAGATAAGTTGAGAATATCAAAAGAAAGCACATGTGACATAAAGTGGCTATGATGTGGAATTCTCAGGGAGCTTTTGAATTACAAAAAGACAGTAACAGTTGATAGCATTTCTTGAGCTAAAGCCACAAAGTGGCAAGGTAAAAAGATCAGCATGCGGAACCTCAGTGAAGAATGCTGATGTCCATTCTGGATTGGAAGTTAGAGAACACCGGCAGAGTGCCGGGAGGCTCGGGCTATGTCAATTTCCCTGGTGAGGACTTAGAACATCAAACTGCCCTTATTTATGCCCGTGTCTTCTCAATTATTTTCCCCCAGGATGTGGTGGCCTAGAAAAACAAGTGTTACTTGAGTTTTAGATAAGAAAGGAAAGTAGATTTAGGAACAGAGAACTGAAAAACAATGATATAGTCCATTAGGTAAATGCAATGAATATGCCTCCTTTTTCCTTGGAGTCTGTTTCACTGACTGCTGATAATGTTTTGTGATTTCAAAATGAGACGTCACTTTAGAAGTAAAAATCGTTTTGACTAAGACTGATGACTAAGCTGTGGTTGCTACAGCTGAAAAACACTGAATTTCTGCAAAAAGCCAAGGAGGTTGTTTCTCCAAAACAAGAGATCCAGTTAGAGCATTTTCTTTAATCTACGCTTCTTCGATATATCTTTATATTAACCATTTTAAAGTTAAAACATTAGCACTCACTTTTTCCTTTGTCTATTCTTGAAATCCTACTCTTGAATAAAAGTAACTCTTTCTACCTCTGAAATATTTGACACAATTAAAAATTTTAATTTCTAATGATTTATTTTTAAATTATGATGATAAAAAACAAAACTGTCCCAAACTTGATCCAGGGCAAAAACTCACTGCTTAATGTAATTACCAACCTCTTTCTTGGCAGGTGAAATTTTTAAGAAATTACGTAACGGACTTTACTAAGATTAAAATTTGTTCAGGGAAACCAATCATCCCATCCATCCCTCTTTCAGTCAAATCTACAAACCTTTAATCAACATTTTCTTTCAGTAACTACTCTGACGATATATATCTTGCCAACTTCTTGTCCCAGAAAATGTTCTTAACTAAGAAGAAAATTGTTATTCTATTGTACAGCAATAGTCTGCAATAAAACTTTGAGATGTTCAGTAAACTAAATTGCCTAAAATTATTAACAGTAGGTTGTTCATGTGTCCAATGTTACTTATGCACATATGTATTGATTGGGCTCCCATTCACATTATGGATGTATATTAATACGATAACTGGGCAAGAAGGTGGAAGTTACTTCTTAGAACCCCACTCTTTCTCTATGCTTCTCTTTTATCATATTTTAACATTTAAGTTATTTTAACATTTTTAGTTTCATATTAACAGATTTATCGTTTAATCTGTCTGCCTCTCAAAAAAAAAGTGCTTTAATCACCTCTGTCCATAAAACATTCAAATTGTCTTCTGCAGTGCTCCTAGAGTGTCTTACTTATTAATCAGTGAAGACTGGGCTTGGATACACACTGTAAACTCAGAGAGCCTATCTTTGAGGGACCACATTGTTTAAACAAAATGCCTGTCTTAATGTGAAGCCATGATAAATCTTGATAAAAACGTTGTGTCGTTATCAAATCAGTAGAGTAAAACTAAAACTCTCATAAACAAATTAAAGTTCTGGGAAGTGGAAATTTAGTGAAGGAAAGCCAATAAAGGAGGCAACTAGGAGTGCTAAGCCAAACTGATTATCTGGAGGCATGGATTTTCATTCATTGATAGGATCATTGGCCTCAGACTAGAATAATTTAATTCTATAAAAACTTAACAGTTTATTTCCCATTTATAAAATGAAACAAAAATTATTTTTTAAAAAACCACAGGAAAAATTTTGAGAAAACATTGATAAAAAGTGATTCTAAGATTCTAATTGCATTTTCAACTTCATTTAATTAAGAAGCCCTTAAAGGGTAGAAAAGAGGTGTCCCTATTGTAGCTACTTTGAATGTATTAAAAAATACAAATCAATATTTGAATGTATTAAAAAATACAAATCAATATTTACCAAAACCTCAATTATTCAGAAATGTGATATAATTTCTGAAGTATTTGTGCTCCTTTAAAGAGCCATTTCTATTTTTTAATCCTGAAAACAGCATGTGAAATAGACAATATTATTCTCACTTTACGGATGAGAAAAATGAGACCTAGAATGGTTAAGATACCTTCTTAGGATCTCAAAGCTAGTGGGTAGTAGAGATAAGACTCGAACTCTAGCTTGCTGTTTCTAGTCCACAGGAGGCTCAGAAGTGTGTTGTGGGAGAGGATACAAAGAAAACATGCTTTGGGACAAGAGACTGTAGAAGCCTCCAGAAAAAGATCAAAGAGGAACAAATCTGTGTGAAAATTCTACCTTTCTCTGAGAAAGTTCTACAGTGAATTGATCCTAGAATTCATTTCTGGCAAGAGGACATAATGTAAAAAATCAGAGTAAAATAAGCACAGCTTTTCCACAATAGAGGTTAGAAAAAATACAATAACCCAGATTAAGAGTAGAAGAAGAGTACAAATGAGATAGAAAAATTTCTCAGCTACTCAGAAAGAGCAATTTGGAAAAGAGAGTGAATGGATACAGATCAGTAGAAAAAACTACTCAGAACTGAGATTTTTCCAAAGAATAAACACTCAAGAGCTGTCCTCATATTCTCCTTCTGCACATAGTTTGCCCAGATGGCACCTTATAGCTCTACAGCTATAGATATTTTATGCCTTTGAGCTAATTCTCTCAAGCATTTGTTGAATTGATGCCTTGCTATAAAGATAGGTAGTGGATTTTTTAAACAGCAAAAAAAATATATATATATAGTCCTCTTCTCTTAATTCTGTAAACACAAAATTTGAGAAACTTAATTTTGAGATGCTCTTCAAATATAATTTTAATAAATGTCTTTGACACTTGTGTACATGGTACATTTTTCTTTTATCATACATAGTCTTTTGGAAGAATGTACAGAAAGAAATTATTTGTTTGCTTTTAGTATTAACCCATACTCTTCATCCTGATAAATAAGAGAATAAAGAGTTCTTAATTAATCACATGCCATGGTAGATAAGTGTCATATCCAAATACTAATCTTTATTGCCAACCCATAGTCTACTTTGTCCATGAGCTGAGAATTCATTCATTCACTCGAGGAATAGTTATTGGACATATCACATTGGTAGCAGGAACTATAAGATATGGTGAGACATCATAAGACAATCATGATACATGCCTTCATAACATTTGACCTATTAAGAAGGATATGTCTTTCTCTAATCTCTCCAGTCTAGACCATATTGTTTTTCTCTTTTTCCAAACTGTTTCTTGAAGCTAGTACTGCAAAGTTTAGCACTTAGAATGTTCTAATTATTTTGTTGGTATCATCCCCCAATTAAATTATAGAAACAAAAATAGAGTAGTTGTATATTTTTTTCCTTTTAAGTTCCCATGATGCCATATGCATTGCTGCTAATTGGAAAGATATCTAATAACATTTGTTGATTGAGGCATATGGGAATTACTAAGTATTGAAAATCATAACAAAGTTCTCCACAGAAAGCATTTAACTCTTTCTTATAAAATTGTGTTAAAACAAAAAGAAATATTTGAGCAGTTCTTTAAAGGCAGCAGTTTTCCAGGTTGCTAGGGAAGAGTAAATAAATAGGTACAATGGTTTGGAGACATGAAATGCCATAGCATATAATAATATTTCGTGACTACTCTGTACCAGCTACTGTTCTGTGTGCTTACATATACTGACTCACTTAATCCTCAAAACCACTCTGTAAAATAGTATTAAAATTCCAATTTACAAATTAGAAATTTGAAGTACAAAGAGTTAAGGTAACATCCAAAGTCACAAGTAACAGCAGGATTTTGAACCCAACAATCCAGTTCCCTAGTCCATGTTCTCAACCAGCCTACAATACCACAACTCAAATTAAAAGAGATGTGTGTGTGTGTCTTGAGAATGTTATAATAGAACATCAGAATAGAGAGATCACTTGGGGTAACATTCTAAAGAATCTATTACAACATATTAGGTAGTATGGAAGTCATCTTTTAAACATATGAATTTATGTAGTTTTTAAGAAAGAGGATAAAGACAAATTCACTTTTAAGAAAACTTTTGCAGGACTATAAAGAAAGAACTGAGGATGTGAAGTGAGTAGAGGGTTTTTAAAAAACAGTGAGGCAACAGTATAATATTTCAAAAACAAACTGTGGAATTTGTTTCACATAGGCTCAAACCCTGGCTGGGTAGGCATTAGTATTGCTCACTGCAATTTCCAGGTCTTCCAGGCATACCTCTTTATGCCCATTAATTCAGCAATCCAGGTGTTTGGCGTTGACCAAAGACATGTGGGCACAAGTTTTATGTGTTTTTTCTGGTTGGAAGACTTTAAGAAACATTGTATGATTTGTCAGTTCCCCTATTCCTAAAGTAGGAAGTTGACCTTCAGCATTTTCATCCTCATAGATTTTGATGTTTATTATTACAGCATAACATAGTCTATCCTGAGAGATACATGGGTTTTAGCATTTAATAGTTTTATACTAAATATTGAACTCTGAGCCTACATACAACTGACTTACTGCACTGGAAACAAAATTCTAACACTGTTTCATAAACTAAATTTACTTAAGTTATTTAACTCTCAGAGTCTCATGTTCTTTAACTGGAAAATAAATGAAAGGATACTATGTAAACAATAAAACTGTTCAAAATTTAATTGTGACAATATATGTGAAATGCTCAGAGAATCTCAGTAGGAACTCTGTAAATGTGTTTCCTTTTCTCTTCCTTCCATTAATTCTAGTCAAATCTCTTTTCAGAGGAAATTTTCCAGTTGGCTATCATAAAATTCTCTCTGAATTTTATTCCTTCCCCAGAAATTGTACTGCTGGAAAATAAATTTATATTTTACTAGATTTTTTAAAAAGAATTTTTAACATCCAACTCTACAGTTCTACAAATATCATTTTCTATTTTGTTAAACATTTCTGATCTGCATGACTGAGTTTAAAACAAAAGTTCTCATGTACTAAAAAAAAGGATCAGTGTTGAAAACTTACTTTTGCTATAAATGAACTGAACTACAATACTGTCATGAATATATTCCTCAGATATAATATTGAGCCATTCCGGTTTTATGACTAGGAGTAAAGAGATTCAACTAACTGGGAATAAGAATTAAGAGACATAGTATGAACATGATATCAGAGAAACATCTCCATCAAGGAGCAAACTCTGCTAGAAACTTGTTCTACGACCTATTCTCTATTGGCAGTTTTGGTACCTAAAGAGAGACAGTCTCTTACTGGCCTGTGAGATGAACAATATGTTTGGATACAGATTCTCCTGAATCAATACAAACTGCTGTAAAAGCAAAATCCGGTCACACTTGCAATTTGAGAATTTAGTATCATTTAAATGAGAGCTTTTTTTAAAGTTTGAACTAAAAAAGTACATCTTTTTGTTAAGTTTGAACTAAAAAAGTACATCTTTATTTTAAGTTTGAACTAAAAAAGTACATTTTATCTTTTTGATAAAATGTCTTATGAATAAAGTCATCTACAGTGCCAAAGCATTCAACATAAGCTCAAGATAGTATTCCATAATTATGAAACTAAAATATCTCACATTATTAAGGCTCTTTTTCATTTGTAATGCATTTTTCATATATTTTCTAATTTAACCTCATTGATTTTTCATTGCATTTAGCCACTTTCACCTACTCATTTAAAGCTGCTTTCTCATTAGTGTTTTTACCCCAGGAGTCTCCCACTGCCCCCGCCCCCTTATAACTATCAAAAAGGTTAAAAAAAAAAAAAAGCTAACCTTACTTCATGATGGATATGGGTAGAATAGGGGAAAATTTCTCATGTTCTTACATGCTGACATGCCTAATTATGCCAGGTTTTCAGACTAAAGAGCTTGGCGTGCTCTTTGACAGATATCTTCTCCTGAGCAAAAATGGATTCTAGTAAGGATTGTTCAGTACGACTTCATCATTCTTCTGTTACAGGAGTATTCCTGCTCTTTTCCCCTCAGTTACTGTTTTTCCACCTTAATTTCTCTAAAATTCAGGCACTTTCCCAAATAAAATTTTATTTCCTTTGTGAGCCCCTCTTTCCAATATAGTGTAAAAATGGCCAACAAAATGTCTCTTTTTTTTGGTCAAGATCTAACATGATATGAAAATGAGCTACAAACCACAAACTAGATTTGGAATACATAGTGGTGTATCCTGTTTGCAAGAGTTTTTGAATTGCTAAATGTGCTGGGTAATCTAAAAGTGTGCACAGTTATAAAAAAATATGGGACAAGTAAAGGTGTTTGTACATGCATTTTTATCCCTGCCTAGTTCTGCAGCATAACTGATTTTGCTGCAGAACTAGGCAGGGATAAAAATGCATGTACAAACACCTTTACTTGTCCCATAACTAAACAGCTACTGGGAAAGCTGTATTATTTATATTTAAGTGTTAGAACTCAAAACAAAACAGAAAGGATGTCTACAAAGTGAAATATTAAGCTCATGGACTATGTAGACGTTCCTTAAAGAAAGCAGAAACACTTAAAATATGTGATTTATAAATATCAAATTATTTTCTATATGAAGTTGGTGAAATTTTCTATATAAAATATTTTCTATGCGAAATCTTCAGTACAGGGATTCTCCAAATCCCTTGAATTGAAGATGTAACATTCTTGATCAATCTGTATTTGTTAAGCAGTGATAGAGTCTCATATTCCCTTTCACTGTGTTGCAAAAGATACCAAAACAAACAAACAAACAAACAAAAAACAGCAGGTTTAAGTTTGGCTCCTGTGCTCTAGAAGAGACCAAGCCAATCCCAGAAATATTCAAAGATGTTAGTAGTATATAGAATTAAGACTTCATTCTCTGAGCACTGTTTGGGGAGTGAGCATGTTTACTTAGAGAGGGGAACAAAATACTTATGAAATATATGGATCAGAGAATAAGATAGCAAACTTTAATATTTTAAGGATGTTCCTATATGAAAAAAAATGTAGAATTCATCTGGCTGTCCTGTGGGCTAGAATGAGGATAGAAGTGAATATCTTACAGTTAGCAATATTTTAACTCTTCATTAAGGAATTTGTTAAAGGACTTTGCAACACCAGAACAAGCCACCTCAACAAGAACTAACTTTCTCTTGAACATTAATAGTTTAAACAAGTTGGCAATCATTCTATAGAAGACGGTTAAGTATACTGTGACTTTTAAGATGCAAATAATCCGTGACTAAATGAATATTGAATACAAATAGTAGGACGCTTTTCTTCCAGTGGCTGATATGTGTAAGAGGTTAACAGACTAATAAAAATGATGTACTAAATGACAAATTTATATTCATTTTGGGACTATCATTTGAGATTGCAGAAATTATAGCCATGCTAAAGCATAAAAAGCAGCTCGTTTTAATTTTGTAGGATGGTAGGCTGGTACCAACAAAATATTCTAAGTGGAAGTGCTGCAGAGAGCTCCTCCCTCTTCCCTGGTGTATTTATCTTCTAGGATTGCTATAATAAATTACAACAAACTCGTCTGCTTAAAATAACAAACTTATCCTCACAGTTTTGAAGGTTAGAAGTCTGAAATTAAGGTGTCAGCAGGGCCGTGTTCCCTATGAAGACTCTGGAAGGAATCCTTCTTTGCTTCATCCTTGTTTTTGGTGGCTCTAGGGAACGCTTGATGTTCCTTGGTTTGTAGCTGCACCACCCTAACCTCCGCATCTGTCTTCACATGGCCTTCTTACCTGTGTCTATTTCCAAATATTCCTCTTTCTCTGCCAAAGACATCAGTTATTGGATTTAGGGCCAAGCTAAATCTAGGATGATTTCCTCATCTAATTACTTATGTGAAGACCAGGATAGTACGTAAGATCACATTTTGAATTTCCAAGTATATATAGATTTTGGAGAGACACTACATCTTGGGATCTCAAAAACCACTGAGAGGGAGGTGGGTCTGTGATTTGATTATATTTCTACAGCCATGCTTCTATTCTTAAGGTTTTAGTGGTATTATAAGTGGTAAAACCACTTCAGGGCAATCAAAAAAGATTGAGGTGGTAAATTGAATTTAAACAAAATTTTAATCTCACAGTAATCCACTGATGCTGAGGGTGCTGTGTTAGGAAATCCCTTGATCAGAAGGGGTTGTAAAATTATTTACATAAGGTTCATGGTTATATATAAATCTGACATAAACAGAGCTGGGGCAGGGGAGCAGGAGGAGCATGGCTCATGATCTGATGCTGTGGCACATAGTTATTTTTACTTCACTTCTCCAAGATCATAACAGACGGAAATATTATTTCTACTTCATTGATCCAAGATCATAACAGACCAGCATAGGGTAAATACACATTTACTGCAAACATCCTAAAGCAGACATGACATGAAAGAGTGGACCTCAGCCATGAGTAAAATTCTAAACAACCTTGGATTGAATGATAAGTAGCTAAAAAGAAACTAGCCTAAGTTACTATCAGCCACTTGATTGCTCTCTTGTGGATGGCAAAAAGGATCCTCAGAGCAAAAAGCAGCAAAAATCTTCTTCACTGTGGTAACAGAACATTGATTACAGCATCCCCTCAACAATCCACACACAGCTGTCAGAGTGAAGCCTGATTTCATCTTTTTATCACTTTATCTCCCAATGTACCATCTCATGTTTCAAACAGGAACTCTTTGAATTAAGTTTGCCTTCCTGCTCTAAATGCTTTTCATCCTAAGAGAGAAGGTGATTTTGGTAATTCATTGGCTATAACTGAATAGTTTCTATAAGAAGCCCTTTTAAAAATATGGTCATTCGGACCCTCATGAGAAAAATATGACATTCTCCTTGACCTAACCTCTGAATAGTTTAAGAACATTCTTAGTATTCCCAATTATTCAGACAAATATGAATAGTGCATAAACCATTGAAGCTGCTTTGCAAAATATCGTTGAATTATTGTGTCAAGCAAAGAAAGGAAATATTTATGCAAACTTCTGCATGAAGATATAACCTCATTATTAGGGTGTCAGGACTCCAGTTCCACCCAGGGAAAAGACAAAAACTACCTGTGCTTCTGGAAAGGAATAAGCTGGCGGGCCGGGGTGGACTTTATCTTGTTAATGGAGTTAATAATATGAACAAGACCAGAGATTTTACTGAAGCCCTTTAGGAAATATTGTCATCTCTTCTTTAGTTTGGGGTGTTTGCTTATATCCCATAGAATATATTTACAAGACTTTTAATTCTTTCTTATATCTAGTAGAATTGCAGAAATAACAGAAGATCTGTGTCAATGAACATGGTTAACTTTAGAACTGCTTTGGAAGTTTAAAACAAGGCAATGATTAATAATTTAACTGTTTGTATAAATAAAAGATTAAAGTTTAATCAAGTGTTTTGCCAAAAAATGGGTGTTACACAGCAGTGACTAAGATTTAAACACATTATCTGTTTTTAAATTCTGTATCCATTCCTCTCTATATAGTGTCTCAAGAAATATAGAGGCATAAATATCTCACAAGGAATGATAATGACATATTGGTAAACTGTTATGCTTGTTTAATTCAACAAAACTGTCACAAACTCATACATATACAATCTATTAAAACTTTTGCATTTCCAATTTTTCCCCATGAAAATTCAATGTGAGTAGATTCCTTATATTCTCCCATAATAGGAAATAACATCAACAAAAATTCCTATCTGGAACTCTTTTTATTTGTCTCATGGAACTAAAATAAAACCCTGTATACTCATTTGATTTTAGAGTATTAGGTGTTTCATTAATGGAATAATACGTTAAATGAAAATAATTCTTTGTTGAGCAGTGATCTCTGCTGATAACATTTAGAAAAGCAATTTCTCTGAAAATTTCTGATCAGAATTCCTTGAAAAAGATGTAAGTTTCAAAATGGCTGTACTATAACATCGTAAATGTAACATCTGGCCCATAGTGAATTCAAATACTGAACACTTAGACTGTAGGTTCTTTAAAGAGACAGCTGAATAGACTGCCAGTTGAATAAAGGACTAAATTATAGAAAGTTTAAATTCCAAAATCTGAACTTCATTTAAAATACAAACCCACCAACTTTCTAGGAACCAGAAAAGTATATCACATGTCCTCAAATATCTCAGTTTAACAGACCATAAACCTGCTGTCTATATTCCTCACTCATAACAATATTTTCTTTATATCTTTTTAATTCTATCATTATCTCAGCTGTTTATTTTCTGCTTTATATTGGGTTGGCAATATGAAAATGTAACGAGTACTCTGATAGGCTCTGAGACTGACAATAAGTACTGATGGCTCCCAGAAAAGATGATGAACATAGGAAGCTAGATGCCCACCTAAACTCAACTCTGATGGATTAAAGAACTTAATATAATCCTGTGATAAATCCCTGGAGGAAAAGACAACGTGTGGCTAGCAGAGTATATAAGTGACAGATAGCTGATGAAAACAGAGCAAGAAAACACTCCAGCAGTGACTTTTCTCTCTCTACATTGTTCCGTGTAGATCTCTGCCCACCCTGACTGCCCTGGGGTAGGCACAGGCAGTTAGTAAGAGATAGTAAGGTCATATGGGGCAAACAGTTGCTCACCTATGACAAGAAGATACCACATTGCTGGCAGGTGAGCAGTGGGCACCTGAGCATTCTCTTCTCCCTCTTAGGTCCACTCTCCACACAGACTTTTGTCAAGTAGAATTTCCCTCTCATAGCCCAATCAGTAATTGGTTTGTCATGCCAATTTTTTCCCTTTCCCTAACTCTGTTTTGTACCATTAATTAGACTCTAATTGTAGCCAAAAAAATAAATGTACTAATCTATACTTCATTTGACAGAATTTTTATTTTATCTTATATTTGGAGATCAGATATTTAAAATTCTGAGGTAAATTCTGTCCTCCTGAGTCCTGCTCAGTGTTCTGATGGCAGAATATCAATTCATTCTTAGACAGGAAAAATGGGATCTCACTGATAGGAAATTACTAGCCTAATGGAAACAACTCCATTATGAGTTAGGTAATCCATCCGAGATGGCAGGGATAATCCATCTTTATGAAAAAAAAAAAAAATCACTGAACTGTATCATACTACATTAAACTGCATTTCTAAAATTTCTAACATCAAGAGACGATAACAGTTTATCAATACATTCATGAGTAATGCTGTTCTAAATCTACAATATTAGCATTGGCTAAATTGTCTTTTGAAAATGGGAGAAAACAAAAATAATGCCTAACTAAATATGAATATTTTGATATCTGGAAAGAATTGTGAATTGGCCAATTTTCACATTACCAAAAGTTGCTTAAATGACTCAATAAGATCGTCTGTGTAAGAAGGACAAGAAAATATTTTAAGTTCTGTCATGGACAAGATAATGAGAGGCAGTACAGAGAGATCATTTAATAATGGAGAATTGAAAATAAACACATTTCCAACCTAACAACAAGAAAAAGCAAAATAACATATGAACTCATAAGTGTCCTTGAGACCAGAGAGTTAAAATCACAAAACCAAGAAAACTGAATTCCAAAGGGCAACAAGAACTTCTAAGTATATATGAGGCACACAGGCTATTTTGCTTAATAGATAAAATTAAGTGGCTGAATGGATAAAAAACAAAATTCAACAATATATCCCATACAAGAGATTCACATTAGTTTTAAAGACACATATAGATGGAAAGTGAAGTGTTAGAAAAAGATATTCCATGGAAATAGTAACCAAAAGAGAGCAAGAATGGTTATACTTATATAAAATAGACTTTCAATCAAAATGTCGCAAGAGACAAAAAATGGTAAGGATACAGTGATAAAGGACTTAATTTATCAAGAAGATATAACAATTGTAAATATATATACTCTCTAAAGGGGAGCTCCTAAATACAAAATTACAAGAGCAAATATTAACAGTGCTGATGGGAGAAATAGGTATCATTACAATAATAGTAGGGAACTTCAATATTGTACTTACAATAACGGATAAGTCACCTAAATGAAAAATAAATAGTGAATATGAATAACACTGTGGAATAAGTAGACAATAAAAATACCATAACATTTCATTCAACAGCAACAGAATATAAATTCTCAAGTGCAAACAGGACATTCTCCAAGATAGATCATGTGTTGGGCCACAAAGCAAGTCTTAACAAATTTAAGAAGATTAAAATCATATCTGGTATCCTTTCTGAACACAATGGTATAAAACCAGAAGTCAATAACATGAGGGAAACTGAAAATTCACAAATACTTGGAAATTGAATAATACATTCCTAAACAACCAATGTGTCAAAGACATCAAAAGAGAAATCAGAAATTATCTTCAGATGAAAATAAAAACACAACATACTAAAACATATGGGATGCAGCAAAGGTAGTTCTAAGAGGGATGTTTACAGTAATAAATGCTTACATTAAAAAAAAGAAAAATCTCAAATAAATGACCTAACTTTTTACCTCGATGAACGAAAAAAAAAAAGGACAAATTAAGCCCAAAGTTAGCTAAAGAAATAAGAGCAGGAGTAATAGAGACTATAAAGACAGAAAAATCAATGAGATTGAGTTGGTTTTTTGACAAACCTTTAGCTAGATTAACAAGAGGAGGAGGATTCAAATTTGTATTTCTGACACCACAGAAATACAAAGGATGGTAGGCCACTAAGAAAGATTATACACTAACAAATTGGATGATCTAAAAGAAATGGATAAATTCTTAGCAAGACTGAAATATAAAGATATTAAAAAATTGAACAGACCATAATGAGTAAGGAGATAGAATTATTAATCAAAAACCTCACAACACAGAAAAGCCCAGCACCAGATAGTTTCACTGTTGGATTCTACCAAACATTTGAGACTGCTTCTTCTCAAACATTTCCAAATAACTGAAAAGGAGGAAACTCTCCCAAACTCCTTTCATGAGGCCAGCATTATCCTGATAACAAAGCCAGATGATGACATTACAGGAAAAGAAAACAACAGGCCAATATCTCTGATGAACATACATGCAAAAATTCTCAACACAATACTAGGAAACTGAATTCAAAAGGACATTAAAAAGACCATATACCATGATCAAATGAGATTTATGCTTAGAATATAAGTATGGTTCAACACATACAAATCAATAAACATGATATACAACATTAATATAAAGAATACAAATTATATGATCCTCTTAATAGATGTGGAATAAGCATCTGACAAAACATAACATCATTTCATGTAAAAGCTGTCAAAAATTGGGTATTGAAGTAACATATTTCAGCATAATAATGAAAACTATATGTGACAAACCAACAACTAACATCATATTCAATGGTAAAATGCTGAAAGCTTTTCCTCTAAAAATTAGGAAACAGACAAAGGCACCCACTTTCACCACTCCTACTTAATATGTGTTACTGGAAATTCTAGCAAGAAAAATTTATCAAGAAAAAGAAAGAAAAGTTATATAAACCAGAAAAGAAGTAAAATTGTATCTGTTTGCAGATTATAAGATATATACAGAAAATCCTAAAGACTTCATCCCAAAATTGTTGGACATAATAAATTTCGTAAAGTTGCAGAATAGAAAATCATATAAAAATGTGTTGTTTTTCTATATACTTACAATGAAATATCTTAAAAAGAAATAAAACAATCCTACTTATAATATCAGAAATAAAATACTTAGGAATTAATTTACCTCACTGGGTAATTTAATGAGGTAAATTCATTTTTTAGAAAGATCTCTACACTGAAAACTATAAGATATTGATGAAAGAAATTGAATATGACACAAATAAATGGAAAGATATACATACATGTTCATGAATAAATTAGAAGAGTTAATATTGCTAAAATATACACACTATCAATGCTATCCATAGATTTAATGCAATGGCTATCAAAATTCCAATAGCATTTTTCATAGAAATAGAAAAAATAATTCTAAAATTCATATGGAATCACAAAAAGTACTGAATAGCCAAAGCAATTATGAAAAAGAGCAAAGTGGGAGCAATAACACTTCATTTCAACCTATACTACAATGCTATAGTAATCAAAACAGTATGGTACTGGCATAAAATCAGACAAATAGACCAATGAAATAGAACAGAGAATTAAGACATTAACCCATTCATATATGGTCAACTAATATTTAACAAGAGAGCCAACAATACTGAATAGGAGAAGATAGTCTTTTCAATAATGGTGTTGGAAAAACTGGATTAAAGAATAAAATTGGACACCTATCTTATACCTCTCACAAAACAATATCTCCAAGTGTATTCATGACTTAAATGTAAAGCCTACTATTATAAAACTCCTGGAAGAAACATATAGAAAAATCTCTATAACATGTCATGGAAACAATTTTTTGGATATGACACCAAAAGCACAAGCAACAAAAGAAAAATTAAATAATCAGGACTGCATTAAATAACCACCTGGTCTGTAAATCATTTAACAAAGAATTAAGCAATATCAAAGGGACACCAAAAAAAGTTTTGATAGCTTTGCCATTTCCATCAATATATTTTCTCCCTCTTCCTCCTCACTCATTAAGGCTGTTAGGTTTTTTTATACTTGGAACTAGGTTCTTAAGGTTATAACTTTTCAGGTATAAGTTGCTTTAGGACTATTTACAAATGTTACATAGTTCCAGTCAACATGGCAGAGGAGGTAAATGCTGTGCTTGTCTCCTCTAATTACAACTAAACTACAGAACAATCATTGAGAATCACTTGAGTTCTAGCTGAACAGAAAGAAGTCCTACAGCTGAGTACACACAGAAGAGGCCACCTCAAGACTGAAAGGAGGAGCAGAGATGCAGAAGGGGTGGTCCCACACCTGCATGTGGCTATTGATAAGGAGGGATATCTGAGCTGCGGAGGACCCCCAAGGGAGCAAAGGGTCTTGACTACACACTAGGCTCCCCAGCCCATAGTATCAGTGACAGAAAGAGAAGTCCCCACAACATCTGACTGTGACAACCAGAGGAGGTTGTGGCTAAGTGAGATGGAGGTCTTTGGGAATAGCAGAGGCTCCTGTTAATGGACTGAACATGGATTTACTCACTGATAGACTCACTCACTCAGAGTTCCAATTCTGGGCCAGCAGCTTGAAAGGTGCCAGAGACATACGGGGAGAACCTGAGTTGTCTGGCTTCAGGGTGAGGGTTGGAGGGGCAGCTTTCTCCCAGACAGAAGTTCTGGCAGAGGGCATTGTTCCTTTGTTGAACCCTCCCCACTCCCAGTGTACAGACACAGGCAGGTGTCATATCTGAGTCTCCATCAACCTGGCTAAAACTGGTCACCCCTCCCTGAGGCCCTACCCGACTCAACTAGTGGGCCCATCCAAGTTGCTTACAGTGGATTTTCCATATCAACAACCTTTCTTGGCTCATGCTGTGGACTTTCTTAAAATCTCTCAAAGATTCACAAAATCCAAACCAGCAGCATCTGGCCTTTGCATGCCCCGTACTTTTTTCTGAACAGCCTCAAACCTAGCACTAACTTCAGCTGGCCTCAGTTTGGGGCTCGACATATCCAGGCACCCCCAAGCCCAGTGCAGGTAGTGGCCGTCAATGGATTGCTTGGAGACTCATGCCAGGTAGCCCTGGGCAGGGCACAGGCTTTGGCTGAACTTGGCCTGTGGTGAGGCCTCTCCCAGGATGTCTGGGCCTGCATGCCTGGAGACCAGCTTCAGTCTGAGCTGGAACACCACCAGGGACCACATCCGAAGATGACACACCCAAAGAAAAGACTGGGCAAGTACCAGAGCCCTGCTAAACAAATTCTGCTCCATAGGATCAACTCCTACACAACAGCTCCTCCACTGTAGTCATCAGGGAGTCCTCACAACCAATTAGCCTGAGGGTCAAGCCATCCCATCGTTGTGCAAACAGCAACCGAGGCCCAACTATGGCAGGAGGGCTCACACAACTCATGAGGAACACACCTGGAGCATCCAGATCTTAAAAAGAAATAAAACTGGAGACTGCACCATTGGGCCCCACAAAAGGCTATTTTACTAAGACCGAGAGATATAATAGCTCTACCTAATACATAGAAACAAACACAGGGAGGTGGCCAAACATGTCCCAAATAAAAGAACAAAACTCCAAAACAACAAACAAACAAACATAAATAAATAAAAATTAAAAAAACTAAACTAAATGGAGACAAAAAAATCTACCAGATGCAGAGTTCACAACACTGGTCATAAGGATGCTCAGTGAACTGGGAGAAGAGTAGATGAACTTAGTATGAACATTAACAAAGAAGCAGAAAACATAAAAAAGAACCAGTCAATGAAATATATGAAAGGAAAAATACCTTCGAAGGAATTAACAGTAGATTAGATGAAGCAGAAGATCAAATCAGTGCTTTAGAAGATAAGGTAGCAGAAAACACCCAATCAGAACAGAAACAATAAAAAAGAACCTCCCCCAAAGAGAATAGTTTAAGGAGATTCAGGATCAAGATCCAGTGTAACAACATTCGCATCATAGAGACACCAGAAGAAGAGAGAGTGCAAAGAATTGAAAATCTATTTGAAGAAATAATAAAGAACTTCCCTAACTGATGAGGGAAATAGACACACAAGCCCATGAAGTGCAGAGGATCCCAAATAAGATGAACCAAAGAGTCCCACACTAAGACATATTATAATTAAAATGCCAAAGTTTAAGTACAAAGAGAGAATCTTAATAGCAGCAAGAGAAAAGTAGTTTGTGATTTACAAGGGAGTTCCCATGAGACCATCAGCTGATTTCTCAACAGAAACTTTGCAGGCCAGAAGGGTTTGGCACAAAATATTCAAAGTGATGAAAAGCAAGGATCTACAACCAATACTATGCTATCCAGCAAAACTATCATTAGAATCGAAAGACAGATAAAGAGCTTCCCAGACAAGAAAGAGCTAAAGGAGTTCATCAGCACCAAGCAAGTATTACAGGAAATGTTGGAGGGACTTCAAGAAAAAGAGATTAAAAATATGAAAATGGTAATAACGACATATTCATTAACAATTGCTTTAAATGTAAATGAATTAAATGCTCCAATCAAAATATAGGGTGGCTAAAGGGCTAAGAAAACAAGATCCTTACATATGCTACCGACAAGAGACTCACTTCAAATCGAAAGACACACACAGACTGAAAGGGACAGAAAAAGATGTTTCATGGAACAAACAAAATGGAAACAAACAACCTAGCAATATTTATACCAGACCAAGCATATTTTAAAACAAAGGCTATATAACAAGAGACAAAAACTTAGTTATCTCACTTCTGGGTATTTATCTTAAGAAACCCAAAACACTACTTCAAAGGGACATGTGACTCGATATGTTCATTGCACCATTATTTACAATAGTCAAGACATAGAGGCAACCTGTGTGTCTATCAATGGATAAATGGATAAAGAGGTAAAACATATATACAGTGAAATATTACTCAACCATTAAAAAAAATGAAATCTTGCTATCTGCAACAACATAGATAGACCCTAGAGAGTATCATGCTGAGTAAGTCAGATAAAGACAAATGCCATATGTTTTCACTTACACATGGACTCTAAACAAAATTAATGAACAAACGAAACAGAAACAAACTCATAGATAACATTCTGATGGTTGCCAGATGGCAAAGGGGTCGGGGAGTTGGGCACAAAAGGGGAAGGAATTAAGAAGTACAAATTTGTAGTTACGAAGTAGTTATAAGGATGTAAAGTATAGCATAAGGAATATAGTCAATAATATCATAATAACTATGTATGGTGTCAGATGGGTACTAATTTATCAGGGTGATCATTTTATAAGTAATATGTCTAATCACTATGTTGTTTACAGGAAACTAATATAATATTGTACACCAACTGTAATTAAAAAATAAATTTAAAATGCTACATAGCTCTCAGAAGATGAAACTCTCAAGAGCACATTGCAACACTCTTGGGCAGTTTTTCTGAAATAGGATCCCCTTCAAGTCCTTTCCTTCTGTTCTTCTTTCCCTGTGCCAGGTCACTTCCTTCTTCTGCTATATGTTCTGATAACAAAGATTTTATTTTCTGCCAGACTGTCCCTCCCATGAATCACCCTGACATCAGGGCTTCCCACTCTTCTCCTCTTTACTGTTTTGTTCAGTTTTGCTGTGATTTTCCAAGAAGAACAGCATTCTTGTAATGTTGCTATTGAATGAGCAATTTTTGTATGTGTTGTGAATAAGAATCCATTTGTTAGAAAAATTCAGTCCAAATTTAAAGCAAAATTTTCTCATCAAGCAGTTTGAATACTGGAAACAAAAGAAAGAGATTTACTCTAATGGGAGCTTGTCCCAGGACTCACACCAGCAAGGTGTTTATCAAGCTGTGTTAATGAGGAATGACTTTAAACAATAATCAAATGCTTTAGAGTGGGATCAGTTTATTTTCCCATATTTGATCACTGTGAAATATGACATTTTCATTACTTTTTGCAAAAATAAGAGTACATTTTAATTATCCTTTGCTAAAACACAGGAGCACAACATATTTTGATGCTGCTATATGAGTATTAAACTTTTATTAGGTAAAATATAGTCTCAATATTAGATGCACAAGAACTCAGAGGGTATTCTGGCAAAGCTATTCCCATGAGTCAATAAAGTCATATTTATCTCCTTCACTTGCCAGAGATGTAATTGCTTCATAATGAACCAATGAGTAAAATAATTCTATGTGAACTGCTGACAAGTTAAATAGATCAATTTAATTGGCATTTGGGGAGATAATTTTTGCTTGTTGGCTAAAGGGTATAACTCAACTATGGAATAAAAACTTCCTCATATTTGAGCAGGATTAAATAGTTTCAGAGAGTAGAAAGTGCAGTGACTTTGGAGTAAGACATACATGCAGCAAGTCATTTAAACAGCTTCAGTTTTGTCATTTATAAAACAGGAATAATTAAACTTATCTTGACGTATTGCTATTAGTGTCAGTTATAAGATATATAAATGATCCATTACGTTGGCTGACACATAGCAGATGGTCAAAAAAATAGTATTGTTAAAAGTAAAAACTTCTATGAAAAACGAGGCATAAGTAATACCTTTCCTCTAAACCTACTTTTGGCCTTTAAACATCCATATAGATAAAGATTAAAAGGGGCCAAGGGAGGTTTTGCTCCCTTAATTGTTATTGTGTCTCTATAGCTATGCAAATGTATGCTGCGAAAAACTGCAGTTAAATAGTAAATCAAACTAAAATCATTAATATTAGATAAAACACTAATTTTAATTAATTTAAACCACACTAATGTTTATATGCTAAAAGTTGCCAATGTTTATAAAACAATTTTGAATTTTGTTCTGTAACTCTCAGTTCCTAGTTTCACCTACTTTGGAAAATCCGATGGCTTAGTGGAACATTCTGTTCTTACCCTACACAAAGTTACTGGACCCCATGTTAGTTTGAGAGTTATGCTGTTTCTCAAAGATTCCTGGAATTTTATAAGAATTCAGTCATTGCATTTCCACTTACAGGCCATTAGGGGGAAAATGACATTTAATAGCATGAAATAAGAGTATGAATGACCTTGAAAAAACTACTGACATAACTGTGCATTAAAGCTCAACAAATGAGAAACTGAAAGGAAGGCCAGCACATGTGATGAGTTGTCACTTTAGGTTCTTCATGAGTGAGCCTTAAAGCCTAAATCAATTTTTTTAAGTGAAAGATTTAGGTAATCAACTAAGACCGAGCTTTTTTTTAATTACATGCAGACATAATATTCAGTTTCATTTAAATTAAGTTCAGAAAACATTCTTAAAGTTCATTTCTGGAGATAGGAAAACCATCTTGATTTACACTAATTTATGTGAAAAAACCATAGGCAAACACCTAGAAAAGCAAATTAACATTTGAGTCCCCAGCTCTACATGTCAGATCAGTTTCCACATACCAAGAACTGCTTCCTTTTCATACTGAATAAAATTTACTTATTAGAAAGTAATTCATCACTAAGATTACTTAATTATAACACTGTAAATATATATATTATATATATTACTTAATTATTATAATTATTACTTAATTATTACTTAATTATTATATATTATATATATTACTTATTATATATTACTTAATTATAACACTGTAAATATATATAATATATATATTTCTGTGCCTAGAATAAAGGCTTTGAAAATCAAGTCTTAAAGCAAATGGAAAAGAATGTAATAGATACCTAATTTTAAATAATTTTAAGAGTTGTTCGAAATTTTCATTTCATTCTTCTCGACATGTTGCCCAAATAATTTCTAAAATTACCAAGTACTATGGCTTTATAAAATGAAAGTTTATTTTGGTTCCTGCTGTCTTTTTAATACAAGACCACTTTATCTTCTAATTTTACTTATTAAATCTACTTCTAATTCTATTATTACTCACAAATACACTTCTAGTTTCCTCAGTAGCTCATTTATTTGCTAGTATATTTACTTCCTTATCAAGAATTAAAGAAGTAACACCTGTTAGAATGGCTATCATTAACAGAGCAAGTGATAACAAGTGTTGGAGAGGCTGTGGGGGAAAATGAACCCTCACACAGTGCTGGTGGGAATGTAAATTGGTACAGCTGCTATGAAAAGCAGTATAAAGATTCCTCAAAAAATTAAGAATAAAATTACTTCATGACCCCTCTCTTCCAGGTATTTATGCCAAAAATTTGAAAACATTTATCCGTAAAGATACATGCATCCCAATGTTCATTGCAGCATTCACAGTGGTCAAGACATGGAAACAACGGAAGTGTCCTTTGATAAATGATTGGATAAAGATGTGGTTCATATATACAATGCAATATTACTCAGCCATAAGAAAAGATGAAATACTTTCATTTGCTACAACATAGATCTTGAGATTACCATATTAAATGAAAGCAGTTAGACAGAAAAAGATGAGAACCATAGGATTTCACTCATATGTGAGATATAAAACTGAAAGCAACAAACTTGACAGACTCATGAACATGGACAGTAGATTAGTGGTTACCAGAAGGAAGTGGGGGAGAAGGAAGTTAGGTAAGAGTAAAGGGAGTCAATTATATGGTGACAGAAATTTAGCTTCGGGTAGTGAACATACAATGCAATATACATATGATGTATTATTAAATTGTCACTTGAAAGCTATTTGATTTTATTAACTAGTCACCCCAATAATTTTAATAAAAATGCATAAAATAAAATACATAAAAATACCCAGAATTACAAAGAAAACCAATTATACTGAAATAGTTATCAAAATATTTTTTTAAAAGAATGAAAATAGTTATTATTTCCAGACTCATGCTGACCTTTTTTTTCTAAATCCAGGAACACTTCCTCCTGCCATAGCATCACTGGCCGATTGATTGGTTTGTAGAATATTTTTATTTTATTGTTGCTGTTTTCCCTCCCACTTGGGATTGAATTCATTTATACAAATTCTGCTTTTACATCGATTTTATAATAAGAAAAGTATTCTATGTGGCTACCATGCACACAATATTTTCAGAAAGAAACAATGGGAAGTACGACATTAAATTAGGGACTGGTAGAACAAGGCTAGGTTTCTTAGAGGTCATATAACAAAATGTCTTATCTCTTAAAGAAAAAAAAACTAGTTCTGAAGCAAAATTTGTCCTGGAAGTGTAGAACCAAAAGTTAAAAGGAGTCACATATTATCAAGAATAAAATGGAGATGGTTAACGCAAGCACATAAAGGAAACATAACCTAACCTTACAGGAATTTACAGCTCCTCTCAGAAATCCGCAGAGGACACCAGCAAATCCCCAAATGCTAAGTCTGTTCACATCATCTGTGGACATCCTTGTTTCCCTCACTCTGCTACCCTGAATCAACTAGGGAATAAGACCACTAGGCAACCGATCAGCTGAAAAAGCCATACAACTTCAGCATAAAAATTTACTCCATAAAAATTCTTAGTCTGTGAACAACTTGGACCTCATTGCTCCCAAAGCTCTGAGTTTCCCAGTTTGCAATGAACTCAGCTTTCTGCTTTGTTTTATTTAGTATGCAGTTTATTTTTTGATGGAAGAAAATAATATAGAACAAAAGCAAGAAATGAGTGTTTATTTCTAAATTGAAGTGGTAATAAGAAATGCAATATCCTAGTGGATATTTGAGGGTTACAAACTAGAAAACAATTTTAAAAAAGAAAAATTGACTCTCAGTAAGTAATACATGTCCCTTTACCTGTGAGAAAATTTCAATTGAAAAAGGCCGTGGAAGCCTATAATTGACTCTTAGACTGCTATGGTAAAGTTAAAATTCTATGTAAGGATTTAAGCTATGAGCGTATCTGTATGTTTCCAGGGATAAAGAGA
>NW_011888799.1:11045675-11057590 GCF_000151845.1 Pteropus vampyrus
AAAAATACCCAGAATTACAAAGAAAACCAATTATACTGAAATAGTTATCAAAATATTTTTTTAAAAGAATGAAAATAGTTATTATTTCCAGACTCATGCTGACCTTTTTTTTCTAAATCCAGGAACACTTCCTCCTGCCATAGCATCACTGGCCGATTGATTGGTTTGTAGAATATTTTTATTTTATTGTTGCTGTTTTCCCTCCCACTTGGGATTGAATTCATTTATACAAATTCTGCTTTTACATCGATTTTATAATAAGAAAAGTATTCTATGTGGCTACCATGCACACAATATTTTCAGAAAGAAACAATGGGAAGTACGACATTAAATTAGGGACTGGTAGAACAAGGCTAGGTTTCTTAGAGGTCATATAACAAAATGTCTTATCTCTTAAAGAAAAAAAAACTAGTTCTGAAGCAAAATTTGTCCTGGAAGTGTAGAACCAAAAGTTAAAAGGAGTCACATATTATCAAGAATAAAATGGAGATGGTTAACGCAAGCACATAAAGGAAACATAACCTAACCTTACAGGAATTTACAGCTCCTCTCAGAAATCCGCAGAGGACACCAGCAAATCCCCAAATGCTAAGTCTGTTCACATCATCTGTGGACATCCTTGTTTCCCTCACTCTGCTACCCTGAATCAACTAGGGAATAAGACCACTAGGCAACCGATCAGCTGAAAAAGCCATACAACTTCAGCATAAAAATTTACTCCATAAAAATTCTTAGTCTGTGAACAACTTGGACCTCATTGCTCCCAAAGCTCTGAGTTTCCCAGTTTGCAATGAACTCAGCTTTCTGCTTTGTTTTATTTAGTATGCAGTTTATTTTTTGATGGAAGAAAATAATATAGAACAAAAGCAAGAAATGAGTGTTTATTTCTAAATTGAAGTGGTAATAAGAAATGCAATATCCTAGTGGATATTTGAGGGTTACAAACTAGAAAACAATTTTAAAAAAGAAAAATTGACTCTCAGTAAGTAATACATGTCCCTTTACCTGTGAGAAAATTTCAATTGAAAAAGGCCGTGGAAGCCTATAATTGACTCTTAGACTGCTATGGTAAAGTTAAAATTCTATGTAAGGATTTAAGCTATGAGCGTATCTGTATGTTTCCAGGGATAAAGAGAAATGTCATTGCAGGATTTCAGGAAAACACAAAGTGAAGAGTGGGCTAGGGATTTTCCAACAGTTTCAACTACTCTTAGAAATCAAAAAGAGAGAAAATACTATCTCATGTAGCCCAAATATTTTACTTTGAAGCTAATATGTGTTAAAAGACAAGTATTCTGACTTATTATATCTTACCTAAACATTATACACAAATCCTTAGCTGAACGATAACAAATCTTGTAAAAATACCTAGAAAAGAAATTAAGTAACTTACACATGTCTTCAGGAGTAGCCCACAAGATGGTATTATCAGGCCTGAGAAGCTGTTACCAGAACCCTTCTTCCCAGACAGAAGCCAGATCTCACAGAATCTCGGGAGATCTACAGAGGTCATCAGGAGAGTCCTGATATGAGAAACACCTGGATGCCCCACACAGGTAGCCCTCATACCAGAGGGCTGGTATCAAATCAGTCAGGAGTCTGACTCATACCACCAATCAAGCAAATCTCAAGTCTCATCAATGCCTCAGGCCACCAGTCAGAGTCACAGTGAAAGGCTGCTCACCCTAGAGCTCAGGCAGCTTTTGGGAATTGGTTCTCGCAGAATAGCTGCGCAGCTGCAGAACCTCCAGAGGCCAGAAGGTGGGAGTGAAGTGTGCATGCCAGGGCTGCAAGTCTATCGACTCCTGGGAAGCTGAAGACCAGGTGCAGCAATTTGGGCTTTCAGTGTGGACTCCTGAGGCTCCAATCCCATGTCTGCCAAGGTCCAAGTCTACAGCAGCCCAACGGGCCACTTCATTGCACATTACTGGGGCCAGTTTTTCTGTGCAGTGCAGAGATTGCACTAGAAGTCATCCCAGAAGACCTTAGCTGCCTGTTTCCACAGTCTTTTCCCTGAAGAACAGCCCCAGGCAATTGCTCCCTTTCTGAAATGTAAATTGGTTCAGTCACCATGGAAAACAGTATGGAGTTTCCTCTAAAAATTTCAAATAGTACTACAATATGATCTAGCAATTCTACTTGAGGTTATATAACCAAAGGAAATGAAAACAAGATATCAAAGAGATATAGCACTTCCATGTATATAGCAGTATGATTTACAATAGCCAAGATAGGAAAAAACCTTGAATGAATAAGATGTGGTATTTGTACATATAATGGAGTATTATTTAGCCATGAGAAAAGGATATCCCGCTGTTTTTAACAACATGGATGGGCTTTCAGGGCATTGTGCTAAGTGAGATAAGTCAGAGAAAGACAAATATTATATAATATCACTAATATGCAGAATTAAAAAAAAAAAAAGCCAAACTGGCAAAAACAAAACATAGAATGGTAGTTATCAGAGGATGGGCAGTAGAAAAATTGAGAATATGTTGTTTAAGGATATAAACTTGCAACTAGTGGATAAATAAGTCCTGGGGATCAAATGCACCGCGTAGTGATTACAGACAATAATACTGTATCATATACTTCAAAGCTGCTAAGAGATTAGATCTTAATTGTTACCACTACAAAAAAAAAAAAATGATTCTGTGAAGTGATAGAGGTGTGAGCTAACACTACAGTAGTAATCATATTGCAATGTATAATAGTAAACCTACACAATGTTCTATGTGAGTTACATCTCAAAAACAAATTTTTAAAAAATAGAACTTATTGCATGTTGCTATGTCTCTGACTCTGCAACACTTTTTGTGCTTACGTATTAGTTGGTCCCATCATCACCATGTGAAACTTGTAATTCTAATCTTAGATACAGATGAATCCTTGTCACTTGCTTCTGAAAAATACCGATGAAACATACTGACTCACAGTCGACACATCTGGCATCTCACATGCTTATAGTCACCCTCAAAGAGGAGAAGGGACCCCCACCCCAAATTCAGTTCAGATGTGGAGATATGAAGCCACACACATACACACACCAAAAGGCTATGAAAAGGTTTTTTTTACTTAAAGAATTGAGATCTCTGAGGAGAGTAGGACAAACTTCTCACGCATGTCCAAAATGGCTCGAAACAGCAAGGGAAGGAAACTGGCCTGAATTCTTATTATGGTTAGGAGATGGGGGCTGGGATAAGAGTTCTTGTATTCAGTCAGGGGCTTGTGTGGTTTGAATCCCCATTTGTTACCAAAGGAGGGAGCCTTTAACAGCTAGCCCAATTGTTTGACTGCTGACAGCTTTTAAACTTAACCTTGCCTTTACGTGAATAAAACAAAAAACTAAGAGGCAAGGTTAAGTTTAAAAGCTGTCAGCAGTCAAACATCAAAAAATGGAATCAGACTTGTCCAACCAAGTAATAGATTATGTGACCATACAAAATGTAAATTTAATAATTATTATAGAAGTATAGAAGCTATTGTAATAATCCTCGATCCCATCTAAAGAACACCTCTGTTTACCTACTGTCAGGTAGTCAGGCATGAGCAACAAGAGTCAAGGCCCAGCTCTGTAACTATAGAAACTTCCCAGAAAGACCTTCCTTAAGGACCTCCCAGAAACACCTCCCTTTTAGGGTTATAAATTATCCCAAATCCTAGAGCACAAAGGCCATAAAAGCTGCAGGCTAAACCAGCTACAAATGCACACAAGGAAAGTACTGCCTATAACTTCAGCCTCATTATACCATCATTATAATATCATGACTATGCCTAGAAATTCATAAATCTAATTATAACAGACTGAATTCTGGGTAAGCACATGCTTAGTATGCAAAGTGTTATATAGTAGCCAACTGTCAGTCAAGGTGACCTCACATATGGATCATCTAGGCCCTTTCATCACGGCCCAAATACACACAGACCTTCACATTTCTACTTTGTTACAGCTTTCCTGGATGGAAACTCTCCCCTCTCTTTGGGGCGTAGTGCTAATCTCTTCACCTCCTAAATTCCACAGGGCTACAGCCTCCCTTAGCATGGCTGTCTCCTTCTAAAATGTATTTTCAATAAATCTTACTTTTTCTCAATCTCGCGGACATGTAATTCTTTACTGCATAGGCTGGGAAGAATGAAGGAACAACACACACAATGCCACCATCCACTATCCACCGTCACCTTCCTCCTCCTCCCCCATGCCACTAGGGCAAGCCAGATTTCACATCACCGCAGTGGTGACAGTACCTTATTCAAAATGACAATTTTGCTGTCCCTTTTCTTGTTCTCTTACTAGCAAGTCAATAAAATATGACACGTGCTTAAGAAAAATTTGTCTAAAAATTTTTTTATCGGCATGTTGTGCTTAGTTTTCTTTTTTTATTCACGTAACTATTTATTGTTCTCCTCTATTTCTCGAACTAAGCTAGACATTGTGGAGTGAGAGAGGAGCCAAAGTTAAACCCAATGTGGTAGGCACGATTTCTCATATAATGACAAGAGGCTGATATTTTATTTCTTAAATAGTTTTAAGTCAGAAAATACTTTTTAACATGGAATGATATGATCATATTTATTAATTAGAAAATTTACTTTGACAGCGATGTGAAGAAGCAGTTGGAAAGCTAAACAGGAAGATCAAACCTAAAATAAGTAGAGTTAATAAAAAATAATGAACAAAAATAATATTTGGGACATAAAAAATAATAGAATCATGAAGAAGAAAACGTTTTACTTGATTCTTTCTTGAATTACTTGGCCATTGTAATAAATGCATAAATAAATGTATAAAAATATAAATGTGTGTATATATATATACTATCTTGACCCAGCTTTGAGGCCGTAGTTAGAAGCTGGTCACTTTCCCTTTTTGAGTTACTGATTAAGTCCACACACTAACTACTTCCATTGTCAGGCTCTCTCACTCTGGGGCCACCTGCCCTAATTGCCCCAGAGCAAGGTACTGAACAACGCTAGACAGCTCCTATGCCCTGGGGCCTGCAACATATATTCAAATTACCCAATCTACAGGGATCCCTGCAAAACCCCCACCCCACTTAGACCACATAAACTGCTCCCTACAGTTTAAGCTTTCTGTTACTCTGTCACCAGGTGCAGCTCCCTGTGTGGTCCTGCCTGGCAACTTTTATTTGGAGCTGTAAGTCAGAAAAAAGTTCTGCATTTCATGTATCTGAGTGTCAGTGTGTTGTTCCCTACCAACAAAAATATCTTAAAATCTTATAGTCATTTACCCAAAAGAGGAATTAAGGAGGGAACACACATTTTAATAAAAATAGTATTAGTTTAGTTTTCATCGTATTGTGTGTGCTTGTGGGACATGCAGATGGAGATGTACAACATGCAGGTGGATATTCAGTTCTAGATGTTAAGGAATATCTGCCATACAAAGAAAGAATTTGGAATTATTGGCCCTCGGATGGCAGCTGAAAACATGAATGCAGACACAATTGTTCAGGAAATAAGTTTTAAGTAAAAATGAGTCCTGAGCATTAAATCTTTCTTGGGAAGGGCAATAATTGTTTTCATAATAGACATGTCAGTTAGGTTAATGCCATACTCATAGTAATTTATACAGCTCTTAATGGAAAACAAACATGCAAAAGATGCACCTAGCACTAGAGAATCTGTGTCTTTGTGTCAAGTTTAACGAAGAATTTTTAAAAGAGGAAGAAGTGATATCTCTGCCTCCCACCCCCATCTAAGCCAGCTAATACATAGGTTGACATTAATTTGTTATATATGAGAAAAAAAGTGTACTCATCTTATCTGAGGCTGGCTTTTAGAAATTTGTATTGGAAAACATGTAGATTAAGCAGTTAGGCGTGGGCTCTGAAATAAATAGGAAACCATATTGTGATATTTCCTAAACTGTGCTTAAGCAATTCACATATAGATAAGAGAAAGAAGCAAAATAAATAAATAAATAAATAAATAAATAAATAAATAAATAAATAGCTAGCTGAAAGTCTTGGAGCAAATGGCAATATAATTGGAATGGAAGTCATGTTTGCATTGGACTCAAAGTTGGGGTGGCAGGATGCTCCTGTAGGAAGGGAAATGTGGTATGGAATGGGAGCAATAGTAGATATCAGGAAGAAGAATATGCCCACTTCTGGTCTTGATAATTAGTGTATAAAAGATTTAATACCCTTTAGTTGAATAACTCCCAAAAGAGTTGTTTTTTGAGAAGGAAGCAAATTTTCAGTAAAGTAAAATTGAAGGTAGAAGATCATTTCTATAAAAAGGTTAGAGTAAAGAAGAGTTGTTCCTTGATAAATGGGACAGTATAGATGTCTAGATAAAGTTTGGTACTGGCAAATGAGCTGAAGATGGGAAAAAGATAAATGATATAGGTAGGAGTAAGAGAGAATACACAAATTTTGGAGCTTACAATTTGTAGGAGTGACTGAGGAGAACAAGAATAAGAGCACTTGAACGAATTAACTGGTTTCAAAGTCATAAGTAAAATTTTGTTATAAAGTTTTTTCTGGATATGAAATTACTCTACTTCTCTAGATAGTGGAAAGGCATTGATTATGATCTGTAGCCACACAGTGTTTAGGAATTAAAGCAAGACTATCTCCTTGGGAGCACAGGTTATCTTCCACAATTGATTATAGTATGTGTCTTTCTAAGGTCCTTGAAATGGAATAGGTGACTTCTGAACTTTTGTTCCCTTGCTGAGAATTTCTGCTTTGGACTAAAATGTAGCATCCACCAAGTAAACCTAAATTAAGTGACTAATAATGAGGACACAGGGGTGTGATGGTGTTGTACTTGCTGCAATGGCAAGAGCTAAGAGAATGATTATCATCAGGGAATACTTAAACCAGGGCTAGATCTCAGTCATTCAATTTATATTAAAAATTGAAGCTGGATAAAAAAAAATGTGCTTAATACTCCAATTGACAAATGTGTGCCTATACAATATATAATTCAGCTACTGGTTAAAAGAAGATACTTTAGTTTCTTAAGAAATTTATAAGGCCACTAATAATTTCTAAATACATAAATTAATTGCTAAAAGTTAGTTATTTTACCATGAAGTAATGAATAAATAGTAGGTATTATTTACACAATGTAGAATATTTGAGAGTTCAAACTGAAGTAACTATCAAATTTTAAAACATTCCATCCAATAATTACTAAATTATTAAATTTAAGGCATTATATTGAATAAATAAACTTGCAATTCATTAAGACCATGATTCTCTGACCTAATAAATTAATTCTATAAGCATAATATTAATTATACAAATAACGCATGTTATAAAACAACATGGAAATAAAGATGCTATATTTGCAGTATAATGATCTATTACAGCAATAGAATTTTATCAGTTTAGAGGAATTTCTAAGAACTGTAAAAGTTCTTGATGAATGCTTGTTAAAAAAATAAAAATATTGAACTTTTTTTATATCTCATGTTTTAATAAGAAATAACTGGATCGCAGGAATCAAGAGAGCTGGTATCTAATAGTCTCCTATTCCTTAATAAAATTAGATATATGCCCTAAACCAAATCAGTTAATCTACGAGTACCTCAATATTTTTGTCAGCTATAAGTATCTTTAATTTGCTCTCTCAATAATTATTTTCATTTAGCAAAGATTTATTGAGCAAAAGCTCTACACCTGTCACTATGCTAGTTTTGGGGTTAAGACTGTTGTGTTTCCTGCCTTAACTGTGCTGGTGGTCTAGAAAATGGCAACACATTTGTAAACTGGCAAGTACAAATCTATGTTAGAACCAATAATTTACACAACCATGACAGATAACAGAGGCTTGACGTAAATCCTACTTGGTAAAATCAGAAAAGTCTTCACATATTAAAAGCGCCACTTAAATTGGATGGGAATGGTGAAGCATCTCATTAGAGTAAACAAAACTGATCAGCTGTGGTGACAACGTGTAAGTTGGGGTAACTTTGGGCAGAGCTCAAAGGCAGGGAGATCTATTAGATGGTCATTGTAATTGCCTGTGAAAGCACTTTTAAATTTTTTATTATTCTCTTGTTTACAAACCTTTAGTCATTCCCCAAAGCCTATGAAAGGAAAGCTGTATTTCTTATGATAACATGCTAGCCTCTCTATGATCTGGAAACATACTTTTCCAGTGTTAATTCTCATCTCACAATGGCCAACATGCAACTATACTACCACAATAACAAATTAATTTTTCTTCAAACTCTAACACATAGGACATGGAAGAAAGAATTCCCTGTATGTTGTGGGCTCACTTGTGTCACTCCCTAAACGTACATTTTGAAATCCTAACCTGCAATACCTCAGAATGTGACCTTATTTGATGAGGGTTATTGCAGATATAGTTAATTAATATGAGGTTATACTGGAGCAAGGTAGGCCCCTTATTCAATATGACTGGTGTCCTTATAAGAGAATGGCCAGCTGAAGATACAGAGATATAAGGAAGATTCCTTGTGATGACAGAGGCAGAGATTGGCAAGTCCAGGGATGCCAAGAATTGACAGCGACACCAGAACCCAAAAGAAAGGCATGGAACAAATTCTCCCCTAGAGCTTTCAAGAGAACATGGCCCTGGCAGAAACGTAATTTTGTACTTATGGCCTTCAGAACTGTGAAAGGATATATTTATTTTGTTTTAAGCCACCTAATTCGTGGTACCTTATTACAGCAGCCCTAGAGAATTAATACACTGTTCCTTTAGGAGCTTCGATAATGTAGCATTATATATTTTTTACAAGCATAGGTTGACACATGGAGGTACCCCTAGATCCATGAGGAAACTCTTATCATTTTTGATGCCAGAGAAAAAAATATCAATTGCTGTTTTCATTTTCTGTGACCTTGATTTTACTCACTCCAGTATATCTGATTTAATGATCAGAATCAGAAACCTCTGCTCATCTAAAACACTATTGAGAAAAAAACATAGAAAGCCACAAACTGGCAGAAAATATTAGCAAAGCCAATATCTGAAAAAGGACTTGTATAAAAATATATAAAGAATTCCTAGAACTCAATGATAAATAAGCATATAACCCAGTATAATATAAGCAAAAATTTTAACAAACTCTTTACACAGGCACTTATACAAATGGTCAATAACTACATAAAAAGATGCTCAACATCAACAGTTCAGCGGGACAATACAAATTAAAACCACCACAAGATATCACTATATGCCCTTTCAAATGGCTAAAGTTAAAAAGATTGAAAATATCAAACTTAAAATAGGATGTGGAACAATCGTAGCTTTCATACATTGCTGAGAAGGTAAAATATTACAACCTCCTTGGTAAACTGTTGACAGTTTAAATGGGTAAATAGCAGTTTTAATAATAATAATAATAATAATAATAAACTGGAAACAATGCAGAGATCCATCAACAGGAAAAGATAAACTGTATCATCTTCACAAAATAGACTACCACTCAACAATTAATAGCAATAAACCGACACCTACACAACTCAATATGGATCAATCCCAAGAAATTTAATGCTGAGTGAAAAAAGTGGAACAAAAAATTCTATGTATAAGAAATTGAAGTGTCAGGAAAATGAATCTGTACTGATAGATAAACATCAGCAATTACTCCTGGGGTGGGGAGTAGATTAATGAAAATGAGGAATAAATAAATTTCCTGGGGGATGTAAATGTTCTAATCTTAATATTGGTCAAAATTGATCAAAAAGCATACTTAAGATATATAAATCATGTATAAGATATATAAGTAATGTATAAATTATACATAGATTATCATCAAATCAATAATAAAATAATGACTGAAATAAAACAAATAAATGGAAAGAATTTCATTTGAAAACCCTCAAGTTGTTGCAGAAAGATTAAGTAGA
The DNA here is from genome assembly GCF_000151845.1 of Pteropus vampyrus. NCBI lineage: Eukaryota > Metazoa > Chordata > Mammalia > Chiroptera > Pteropodidae > Pteropus > Pteropus vampyrus. The sequence goes on from NW_011888799.1 coordinate 11,055,533, forward strand.
AAAATGTTAAAAATTTTAACAATGCAAATTTTCTAGCATATAGTGAATTATAAATTATGAACTCTGGAATTGTGGTGTTTTCCAGCACCAACAATCAATTTTGATTCTCTGGACATCAACTTGGGTATCTAGCAACTCAACTCAATTCTGATACAATCTACCCAGGGTTTGAGTCAGATCCCACAAGTCAAAGAACTCAGCACCACAAGGCTGCCCTTATTAAAGATTCTAGTCACAGGTCCTGGGCCATCTGTACTTCTGACTGAAGTACAGAAATAAAAAAAGGAAAAATAGAGAAAGTGTTCTTGGCTATAAATCAGGGGTTTCCCAGACATCCTAAGATTCAATAATTAGCTACAATGACGTAGAGAACTCAGGAACACACTTTACTTATGCTTATCGGATATTATAAAGGATACAAACAAACAGCCAGAAGAAGAGGTAGGTACCTAGGGCAATGTTCAGAAAGATCCAGCACAGAAGCTTCTACCTATGGAGTTGGGGTGTGCCACACACACTCCCTGCAGGTGGATGCATTCACCATTCTGGAAGTTCTCTAGACCCTGTAGTTTAGGGATTTTTATGGAGATCTCATCACATAGACATGATGGATTGTTAACTCAATCTCTAACCTCTCTTCCCTTCCTTGAGGCTGGGGGTAGGGTGAGGCTTAAAGTTTCAAGCTTCTAATCAAGGCTTGATCTTTATGGTGACCAGCCTAGGGCCCACCAAGAGTTTTCACGTGAGAACAAAAAAAAATGTTCCTGTCATGCAGGAAATTACGAGAGATTTAGGAGCTCTATGTCATGTGCTAAGGATAAAGAGTAAATATGTATTTCTTGTTATACAACAAGAATGAAGAAATGTTTTTATGACTTAGGAAGTTTTAAGATGAATCTAAGAAAGAAAGTTATTCTTCCTACAGATGCCTAGGTTAAAAGTAACTTACAAGATATATAAATATGAGAAAGCGGAGTTCTGCATATGCTGTGGGTAAAGTGAAAAGAAGACAATGAAGTTCTTAAGAGGAAGCAATCATGAAGTACTTAGAAAACTAAGAAAGGATTCAAGAAGAAAGTTTACATGGGTAGAAATAAAAAAAGGAAAAATAGAGAAAGTGTTCTTGGCAAGAGTTTGCCCTGATCCTAGATATTAGTTAGAAGAATGTATATTCTGGAGCCAAAGATGGATGGTCATTATATCAGTCTACCCTTTTGATTTAGTACTCTATTCTCTAATCTGTATTTAGCACTTCATTAGGTAGAGTCTGGTTTAAAAAACAGAAACTACATTTTTATGCACAAACCTGTTTCCCATATCCCTTTGTTAACTATCTTCTAGACATGTTAATATAGTTTGCCCTTATCCTCAGGGGAGGCCTGAAACTGTGAAACAAATAGTACTGAACTCTGTGTGTGTGTGTGCGTGTGTATATATGTTTTTTCCTATACATACATACCTGCAATGACGTTTAATTTATAAATTAGGCACAGTAAGATATTAACAACAACTAAGAATAAAACAGAACAATTATAGCAATGTAGTGTATTAAAAATTGTGTGCTAACTCTCGCCCTTGCGCTCTTTCTCTCTCAATATATCTTATTTTACTATACTCACCCTTCTTATGATGATGATGATGTGATATAATAAAATGCCTAGCATTAGGCTACTTTTTCTGATGATACTTAATAGTACTTTATGGTTTCTCTTTGCCTTATCCAAGTTGCCAGTATCATCTACTTAATAACATGCTTGAGGCCATTATCAAGTAGAATAAGGAATACTTAAACACAAGCACTGTGATGCTGGGACAGTCAATCTGATAATGGAGATGGCTACCAAGTGACTACTAGGTGGGGAGCATGTACATAGTGTGGGGATGCCAGAGGAAGGAAAAGATGAGTCAGTTCCCATGAGGGATGCCATGAGATTTCATCATGCTACTCAGAAAAGTGTGCAATTTAAAAGTTATAAATTGTTTATTTCTGGAACTTTTCATTTAATATGAAAATGACCACCGGCAACTGAAACCATGGAAAATGAAACTGCAGATAAG
>NW_011888799.1:11058915-11061657 GCF_000151845.1 Pteropus vampyrus
GGGAATTTTCTATAACAATGGCAGGATGCAATATAGGGTTTAGGATTTAATTTATCACTTAGGCCACAACCCAACACAATTTTTGTTCACTAATCAGTACTTTTAATGAGTCTCCCACAGGCAGCAGTATATCAATGAGTTTAAAACCATTTCCTGTTGCTCATTTTTTTATTGACTAATATTTCCTTGCTCAATCCCAATAGTATTTGGTTAGGCTTGTCAAAGAAATTACGTTGCTTGGGCGATTTTGTAGGGTACTGGAAATGTGTTTTCTCTCATCTTAATTCCATAAAAAGTAGTAAGTGGCTTGCTTGAATTGTAAATTGTATGATACATGGCAGTGCCCAGGGTCCTATTATCATAGTTTATGGGGCCAGTCTGGACAGCTATTTCCTATAACTAGAATGAAAGAAAGGAGTTACAAGGGCAAAGTGATCTACAGGAAATTCGAAATTTTGAATTGCTTGTCAAAATGTTCCAAATGGTAAGGCTGTGTATCTTTTAAATAAAGCCAAAAATATATTGAAGGAGAAAATTTTCCTTTTGTTAAGTGAAGGCCAAGAAAAGCATCAAGCTTCCTGATGCTGTATATTCCTGATGGTGACTTGAAAATTTTCTTCAGGAAAAATGGATAGAGGATTAACTGCTTCTTGAAAATACCCTTCTTTGTAATGCATTGATATCTTTCTCTAAGTCTAAGCATCTACATTCTTGACTGTGATAGTAAATATACAGCTAGAATAATTGTATCTAATAGCATTCATATTGGAGGGTTGAAACTCTATTGGTGATATTGTGCATGTTCTAGAACGCCAGTCTTTAAGTTAAAAAGATTATAAATTTGAAAAACCATGGACATAATGTTAGGAACACAGAGACTAATTTTACATTTTCTCTGCACTAACAAGTCCACTTTGTAGTTTTCCCTATCTTTCTCTTGCAGTTTTATTCAAGAGAATGCTTATTTATTGAACATGTTACGGAGTCAACTGTTTCCATCTTTGTCCAGAAATTGTGTTTATTTGATTGTCTAGGAGACATATTTTCTTTGGCTACTGATTTGGTCCATTGTTAAAAACAGTAGATTTATTTCTTTATTTCTAAAACCTTAATATTAAGGTCATTATGGTTATTCAGCCTTTGTGTATCTAGTGCTTAAATTATTTGTATCCATACCATAAACTTTGTTAACTACTATTGAACGAAAGCTGCTGCCAAGCTAGTTAAAACAAATATTAAACAAAATATAACCACGTTAATTATGATCTATTTAGATTTTCTCAGGCAGGGGTCAGACATCAAATGTGATTATGAGTGTGTCATATAAATGAATGAAATGGGTTTCTGTGATGCAATAAGTAGCTTTGGAATCTGGTGAACTGGAGCATGCATGACTTGTTCAACAGTATTAAAAATATGTGACTAAACTACTCTGTCAGCCAAACAAAATACATGATAAGGCAAAACACCCTGCCAGCCAAACAAAATCCATGGATAAGCTGAGAGATGCAGTAGGGCTAGAATAAAAGAACTCTCTGTGAGAAGGAGTGCTGACATGAGGACAATCGATCATGGCGAACACTGACCATGGCTTCACTTAGTGCTCTAGCAGTCAAGAAGGAATGCAGCTCAGATCTAATTAAATAAAGCACGAGAGACTTAAACGGAACAATACAGTTGACCCTTGAACAGCGCACACATGGGAGAGGGATGAGGAAGTGCTTAGGGGTGTGCAGCCAACAGCTCGAGTAGTCTAAAATCTACATCCTGGATACCCAACAACCAGTGGACCTTTGAATAACATAGGCTGAATTACGTGGATCTTTTGAATTGAGCGAGTCAATTGAAAAAAAAATAAAGCCCTTATAAGTGCAACCATGCAATTCAAATCTGTGTTGTTTAAGGGTAAACTGTATATAACTACTGGTTGCTCAAAATCTGTTTACTGAGTTTCTGTAGTAATATCAATACAAGCCAGTGCTTCTCTGTTCCCATGATAGACAAGATGCAAGACAGAGTTATTAGTGGTCAAGACCACAGGCTCTAAAGCTCTGTTGTTTGGGATCAAATACCCTTTCTGCTTCATGTGAACTAGGACAACACGAGTATGTCACTAGAGTTCTCTGCCCTCAGTTGCACATCTGTAAAATAGGGATAATAATAGTATCTACCTCCATGATTGCTTTAAAGATAAAATGACAATATACAGGGCTGGCACATAGTATTACACAAACATTATCATAAAACAGTGGTCAGACAACTGATTATTATTAATTTCAGCCTTTTTCTACATACTAGAAAAAAATACTGGAAATTCCATTTTCTAGTTCTCAGTTAAATGGTGGGTGGATAAGTCTTATTGCACATAAAGTCATAGATTATTAGAGCCATTAGGAAACATAGAGAATGCCAAGTTCAAATTCTGACTTTAAAAGTGAAAAGTATTATATCCAGGTAGTAGAAATAACTTATTTCTAGTCATACTGTTTATAACAAGAAATAAATTATTAGAATGCATGTCTCCTATGAACACTCCTGAGACGCTCTGCTGTGTATATAAAATTAAACATGTTAACTTCTTTCTAATATTGTGAGCTAGAAATTGTCCCTATATTTTCAGTGAAACTAGCTCATAGAGATCTACCACGGGTGTAGAATATAGGAGAAAAATTTTGTGATCTGCTTAGTGTCAAGGCAGCTATTTTCTCCAGTTAACTAAGCTAACATGTTTCATCCATTGTG
>NW_011888799.1:11061707-11065974 GCF_000151845.1 Pteropus vampyrus
GAATGAAATGGGTTTCTGTGATGCAATAAGTAGCTTTGGAATCTGGTGAACTGGAGCATGCATGACTTGTTCAACAGTATTAAAAATATGTGACTAAACTACTCTGTCAGCCAAACAAAATACACGATAAGGCAAAACACCCTGCCAGCCAAACAAAATCCATGGATAAGCTGAGAGATGCAGTAGGGCTAGAATAAAAGAACTCTCTGTGAGAAGGAGTGCTGACATGAGGACAATCGATCATGGCGAACACTGACCATGGCTTCACTTAGTGCTCTAGCAGTCAAGAAGGAATGCAGCTCAGATCTAATTAAATAAAGCACGAGAGACTTAAACGGAACAATACAGTTGACCCTTGAACAGCGCACACATGGGAGAGGGATGAGGAAGTGCTTAGGGGTGTGCAGCCAACAGCTCGAGTAGTCTAAAATCTACATCCTGGATACCCAACAACCAGTGGACCTTTGAATAACATAGGCTGAATTACGTGGATCTTTTGAATTGAGCGAGTCAATTGAAAAAAAAATAAAGCCCTTATAAGTGCAACCATGCAATTCAAATCTGTGTTGTTTAAGGGTAAACTGTATATAACTACTGGTTGCTCAAAATCTGTTTACTGAGTTTCTGTAGTAATATCAATACAAGCCAGTGCTTCTCTGTTCCCATGATAGACAAGATGCAAGACAGAGTTATTAGTGGTCAAGACCACAGGCTCTAAAGCTCTGTTGTTTGGGATCAAATACCCTTTCTGCTTCATGTGAACTAGGACAACACGAGTATGTCACTAGAGTTCTCTGCCCTCAGTTGCACATCTGTAAAATAGGGATAATAATAGTATCTACCTCCATGATTGCTTTAAAGATAAAATGACAATATACAGGGCTGGCACATAGTATTACACAAACATTATCATAAAACAGTGGTCAGACAACTGATTATTATTAATTTCAGCCTTTTTCTACATACTAGAAAAAAATACTGGAAATTCCATTTTCTAGTTCTCAGTTAAATGGTGGGTGGATAAGTCTTATTGCACATAAAGTCATAGATTATTAGAGCCATTAGGAAACATAGAGAATGCCAAGTTCAAATTCTGACTTTAAAAGTGAAAAGTATTATATCCAGGTAGTAGAAATAACTTATTTCTAGTCATACTGTTTATAACAAGAAATAAATTATTAGAATGCATGTCTCCTATGAACACTCCTGAGACGCTCTGCTGTGTATATAAAATTAAACATGTTAACTTCTTTCTAATATTGTGAGCTAGAAATTGTCCCTATATTTTCAGTGAAACTAGCTCATAGAGATCTACCACGGGTGTAGAATATAGGAGAAAAATTTTGTGATCTGCTTAGTGTCAAGGCAGCTATTTTCTCCAGTTAACTAAGCTAACATGTTTCATCCATTGTGGCAGCAGGTGCCAATTAGATGTGACCCTTTCAAATGCAAGTCCTACCTGTCATAGAAAAGAAGAAGGTCCTTTATAATACAGACATCAGGAAAGAGACCTGTTCTCCTAAACTTTATATGCAAGCGCAAACACACTGTCTTGCTGCAGCTGGAAGGAAATATGTGTAATTAGAATCAGATTCCTAATAAAGCACAACTTAACTGGTAGGAGAACTAGGAATTCAGATACGAAGAGGTGTACTGCTCTAAAGAAGTTGTTCTCAGCCCTCATTGCACATCAGAATCATCTGGAAGATTTTTCAGACTACAAATTCTCAACCCACTCCAGATATTATGATGAATGTAGTTTGGAGATATAGCCAAAACAAAGGTATTTTTTAAACATGCTGGTTGACTCTAATATGAAACCAAGGATTAAGAACAATGAACCTAAAAGTAATTTTCTCACTGAGCCTCTACTGGAATGGCCCCTTCCCTCATTACCATCCCGTTATTCAAATAATCCCCACTTTAAAGTTGAAGATTGTCATATATATCATCTCTGTTCATCCCTTCTTTTATTAACTTGAATGTTTATTAAATCTCTCTATGTGCCTAACATGAAACTAGGTGTTGGGATTACAACAACGAGCTTTAAAAAAGAAAAGACCTTAGCTTTTCGCCATTATTTTTTTTTACCATTTGCACTGACTGAATCTCCATAAATGTTAAATTTAAATCAGAGTTAATGAATAAAACAATAAAATAAAAAATAGAGGAAATAATATCTGTAGATAGCATGATTTTATATAGAGAATCCTAGACAATCCACCAAAAATTACTAAACCTAATTAGCGAATTGAGCAGTCATAGAATAAAAGATCAACATGCAAAAGTCAGTTTTACTTCCATACAATTTGAAAAGGAAATTAATATATCAATTCTATTTTCATTATTATTCAAAAGTATAAAATAATTAAGAATAAATCTAACCAAGAAGGTGAAGAATTTGTATACTTAAAAGTACCAAACATTGCTAAAGTTATTTAAAAAGATCTAAGTAAATGAAAAGACATCCTATCTTCATGAATTGAAAAATAATATTAAAATGGTAATACTGCCCTCAGATAATCTAATTAATCCTTATCAAAATTTCATTGGCTTCTTTCTTTTTTATTTTTATTTTCTGCTGAAATTCAAAATCTAATCTTGAAATTTATGTGGAATTCAGAGGGACTGTAGATAGCCAAAACAATATTTAAAAAGAACGAAGTTCCAGATTTTGACTCCCTTGCCCTCTTAATGTCTTATTTCACACATTCCGACTGTCCCTTCTCACCTGTAAATGCTAAAAGAGCCCTCATTTTGTAATAGAGCTACAGGATCCTGGATCTCATGCCTCTCCTATTAGACATAAATAAATATGTTAACTGATAAAATTTAAGGATTTGTTGAGTTGATGCACTGTACCAACACTATACTAGGCCCTCTGAGTATAAATTGTAAAGTAGAAGCAGAGCTGCACATGTTAGTAAGCTGAGTCGGCAAACACCAATGTTGTGAGGTTTTCAATATATCTAAAACACTGCTGTGCCCTAAAATACAATTTCCAATCTCACATAAATTATATAAGGGAAGATTCAGAAGTGGAAACAAATTAAGCTAGTAATAATTTTTTTATTCATTTCATACAATAAGATTTTTTCCTCCATACAGCTAACTGGGATCAGTTAATTCTGGGTAAGTTAAGACAATATTCATTCATATGAAGCTTGTACATGAAAAAGAATGGGTAAATTTCAGCAGGATATATACTAGGAGTAGGAAGGGCAGATTTCATCAACTATAAGCTGGAGGGAATTTCTAGGCATTCAGAAAAGAAAGAAGTCACCAGAAAAGAAGAGGTGTAGCCAGAATGAAAGAATGCGAATTCTCTTGGCCTTCTTTATAATTTTGCAAAGCCTAATGCTAAAAACACATGGGTTTTCACATTACGAAAACAGCTCTAGGCAGTAGTCTTCAAGCTGAGCACTATGTACTTCTGCATAGTCTTTCTAAAGAGAGGACACCAGGAAAGCAAGGTATAAAGGACACAGGAATCCTGATGCTCTATCTTGATAACAGAGCAGTTCTATTTTGATCTATTTTACATTTTGTCACTTAGCTTCTTTTGAATAATGGATTCCAGTATATAGTTGACAGAGAGCTTATTGATAAGGAGACAATGAATAGAAGGATAGATAAAAAGATGGATGATGTATAGCTACAAAGATTCCTGTGATTCCTGTGGGCGAAGAGTGTAATGGTGACCTTCTGATCCCTAAGCTTTGAATCAGCCTTGTCATTTCTCGTTCCTCAGATATGAACCTACAGTCAGTTGCTTTGAGCAATAAGTATCATTTAAAAGCGATCTCTGAGCATGTCTTGTAGAACCACAATAGATAGTCTCTGTTTCTAGCCCTTACACCATCTTGTTTCTAACATGACTTTCTTCTTCATTTACCTTGGAAAATCCAGCCATATAACTCTCTTCTTTCTTTCCAAACTCAACAGCCCTATATTTAATAAGAATCAAAAATCTAAAAAATAAGTTAAAGTTATAATAAAAGCAGTAGTTTCACGTTGTATTTATTTATGAAAGGAATTAGTAGTAACATCAAGAATGAGAGCAAATATACAAGAGTAGAATGAAGGTAAGGGCAAAAGATTCCAATCAGTTAAACTTTTTATTTTTCTTCAACATTGAACAAAAAATAACGTTTAAGTATTTAAACACTTGCACTTTTCTTCTTTAAAATATTCCCTTATTCAGAAGTCAAGGGTAAATTATATTTACTCTGAAAGACTGTCAACTGACCTCAATGTGAATAAATTT
>NW_011888799.1:11066024-11077732 GCF_000151845.1 Pteropus vampyrus
TCCCTAAGCTTTGAATCAGCCTTGTCATTTCTCGTTCCTCAGATATGAACCTACAGTCAGTTGCTTTGAGCAATAAGTATCATTTAAAAGCGATCTCTGAGCATGTCTTGTAGAACCACAATAGATAGTCTCTGTTTCTAGCCCTTACACCATCTTGTTTCTAACATGACTTTCTTCTTCATTTACCTTGGAAAATCCAGCCATATAACTCTCTTCTTTCTTTCCAAACTCAACAGCCCTATATTTAATAAGAATCAAAAATCTAAAAAATAAGTTAAAGTAATAATAAAAGCAGTAGTTTCACGTTGTATTTATTTATGAAAGGAATTAGTAGTAACATCAAGAATGAGAGCAAATATACAAGAGTAGAATGAAGGTAAGGGCAAAAGATTCCAATCAGTTAAACTTTTTATTTTTCTTCAACATTGAACAAAAAATAACGTTTAAGTATTTAAACACTTGTACTTTTCTTCTTTAAAATATTCCCTTATTCAGAAGTCAAGGGTAAATTATATTTACTCTGAAAGACTGTCAACTGACCTCAATGTGAATAAATTTTCTACATTTTCTGGTTGTTTGCCTTATCTGCTAGGGAAATTCCTGAAATGAGGAATAAAAATAGATATTCAGAGACCAGTGTGGTTATTTGATTCATCACCTTGTCACCAGAAGAAAATTCACATAATTTAATTCCCCACCCTTCCTGTCTCTATATTTTCTCTGCTGTCTATCACAGGAGGGCAATGTGGACGCATTTTAATGAGACCAGGCTAGGCAGCCACCCAAGGCATTTTTCGCAGTCTGAAAAAGTATCTCAACGATATTTACAAAAGTCTCTAGGAGGACAGTTGCATAAGCAGTTGTCAACTTTAAGAGAGCTTAAGAGACAAAAAATACAGTCAAGGTGAGATTTAGAGGTGGTATTTAAAAACATAGTAAATGGTATCTATTTTTTTCTTAGTCTAAAGTCATAAGATATGGTGTAAGCTTTGCAATTCCAATAGATTTGTAAGGAAATGTCCTTGATTCATACAGAATTGTATTCCAACTATCACTGAATATCAAGAACAGGAAAAAAATTAAATGAAGATATTGATTCAGCATTGAAGAAAGAATCTATTTGTAAACCACTTTTCATTAAACACTTTGTTATTAAAAAAGACTTAAGAATAAAGATATAGATCAGAACTGATTTGTCATATTTCACAGGATCAATGAAGAATGCTCTCTTTCCCAAAATAAAATATTACAAAGTAACTAAATACAGAAAATTTCACATTTGAACTTACTATACTACATGGATTTAAGAGATATCATTTCCTATAAAAATTCAAATAGCCCAGATATGTATAAGAAAGATGATGATTACTAAATGTGGCTAATAGGTTACTTTTTAATCTGTTTAGATTTGTTCTCTTTAATAACAGTACCATTACTTAGATGAAAATAAAGAACGGATAATTATTATATTTATGGTTGTCCTGAGCATGAAGAGAGAGCAAACATGACTTTTTAAATATCCAAAGTTCAAAATCATGTCAATCCTTCATAATGCTAGGTTAAAACCAAAATGATGACATTGAAATTATAAAGAAAATGGATGCATTTACATATGTGTGCGTGTGTGTGTATGTGTGTGTGTGTTCGAGCCTGCTTTATTTCCTTTCCCAAGCCATTATTTTTATTCCCTTCTTTCCTTAATTTCGACCTAATCCCAAGAAAGTACCTAATAAACACATTCAACCTAAGTTGTAAATAAATAGTTGCTGGTTAAACAGAGACAGTGTCTATGTGTTTCGCTTGTTGACAGATGGTGACTAAGTTCTTAACTAAGAAATCGAAGCTCTCGCTTGAAATTTAGGTCAATGACAATCTTTATTTTTGTGTGTAGGAAGACCTTCCCAAAGATCCATTAATAATACTGAATGTGAGGCTGGAAAACCCACCTATCAGAAGAGAAAGCATAAAGTTCCTGGGCTGCTAGGTAGTGGAATATTGAATCTCAACCAGAAAGTCCAAGAGAAGAGCATTCGAAAACTCAACAATTCATTCAGCACTGTTAAGTACCTCTAATTTAGGAAAAAATAAACAAGATTTCAGTGTTTTTTATAGCCTTTTCTTAGTCATCTTTGCTGGTTCATTATCTTATACCTGACCTTTACATTTTAAGTTCCTCAAACATCTCTCCAAACCTTTTTCACTTCTTATTCAGAATCCTCTACTTGAACTTTTTATTCTATGCTCTAATCCACACCATTGTCTTCAAGTACAATATGTATGCAAATGTTTTTTTTGTCAAATTTATATCTTTCTTCGGAGTCTACACATTTTTTCCAACTACTCTTTTCCTAACATGTTTGGCTGAGGTACTTCAAAGGCTACTCAGCTCAGTGTGCTAAAATTAAATTTATTGTCTTGCCCTCAAATCAGCTTCTTATCCAGGACTACATATCATAATGAGTGAAGCCATAATGTGTATAATTGTGCAAGTCAGAAACTTAACATTTGATCCTGATCAGTCCTAGTTTCTCACCATCATAGACAATACTTTTTCATTTATTACTGATATCACCTCCTAAGTATCTCCCAAAACTGCCTTCTCATCTTAACTCCATCTTCAGTTTCATCTGCTTTTGTCTCCTGGACTACTCTAATAGTTAGCTAAAGCCTTTCACCTCTTTGATTCCTGCTTCTTTTCTGTCCATTCCATACATGGCAAACAGAGTGATATTTTTTAAACAAAGATCTTATTATAACTCACTCCATCTCCCCAACTTATTTTCTGCTTCAACCCCTAAAAGTTCTTGCAACTTTTAGAATGCCAGACTCTCTTTTCACATTTATGCTTTTCTCCATCCACCTATTCTGTTCAAATCTACTTTTCCTACTAAACTCTTATTCAGCTGTCATCTCTCAAGTCACACACTTCTTAAAATAGACTTCCTTGATGTCCCATATTGAATCAGTTCCCTTCGTAATATTTCATAACACCTCGTATTTTTTCAACATAAGTTTAAGACTTTCTAAGTATATTTGTGTGATCACTCCATGTCTGCTTCCCCCTCTGCATGATGATAAGGACTTAAAGTCCCAAAGTGCCAGCATTTTGGAGTGTGATGGTTAATTTTATGTGTCAGCTTTTATATGACATTAGCACTTAAATTGGTGAACTTTGAGTAAGCAGACTGCCCTCCATTATGTGGGTAGGCCTCATCCAATCAACTGAATGCCTGAATAAAAAAAGACCAGCCTTCTCAAACAAGAGGGAATTTTTCGATAGACTGCCTTGAGACTTTATCTGTACCACTAGTTGTCCTGGGTTTCCAGCTTGCAGATTTTGGACTTGCAGTTTCCATAATCATATGAGCCAATTCCTTATGATACATCTCTTTCTGCATATATACTCACATCCTACCAGTTCTGATTTTCTGGAGAACTCTGACTAATATACCTAACATTAATGGTTATAGGACTATTCACATTTTAGATTAAAATACACAAAATCATTGAAAAAGAATGAAAAATAATTTACCATCCAATATTAACCATAGTAGTCTGTAACACAGGAGCTCTAGGCCTAGAACTTGCACCTGGGCTTTGAATATTCCCCCCAAAAAAAAACACCAGGAGGAGCAGAGGAGTAGGATATGCCATTTATTACTCATGAGGCAGGGGCGCTCCAATGGTGGCCTGGAGCTGCAGAAAACCAAACTTGGCCAAGAGCAAGCACAGTTTTTATGTGCACAAGCAGAGGGAGGGGTTATGTCATTGGGGGAGCAGCTGCCTTCTCAGGCAGATGGGAGCAAGATGTGCTACTTGGTTACAGGAGCAGATAACATCCATGGGAGCAGGCACTGCCGAAAGCTCCTTGTGTACGGCCTTCTTTGGCTGCTAGCTGGGCAGCCATCAGTCTTCTGAGTATGTAGAGGGGCTATGTTCCGAGTTAACCCCACGTAGTCCTAAAGTCACTTTGCTAATATAAGTCACTCCCACCTGCGTAATGAAGACCCAATGAACTTTAATTCACCTGAGCCTCATTATACCATCATTATATGCCCAGAAGTTCATTATCATTATAACCAACTTAAATTCTGGGAATGAACATGCACAGAAAGCAAATGATGAGTCACTGTATCCTGTCAATCTTAGTTGTTAATTAAGAAAGCCCACTCCTCTAAGAAAACCACCCACTACAAATAAGGATAAAAACCCCAAAGGCTTTGTTACCAGACCTTCGAGCTACTCTTCTCTTGCTCAGGCCCGCTTACACATCTGGAAGTATATTATCACTTCTAATAAAGCTATTCTTTTCTGCTGTATTTCAGTGTCTCACTAAATTCTTTGTTTGAGACATTAAGAACCTGGACAATGCATCAAGAGAGGAACCCCACTCTCAAGTAACAATAAAAGCCTGCATAACAAAACAAAAACAAAACAAAAACCAAACAAAAACTATGTAAAATCAATGACGTTAAGAAACTTAAAAAAAAAAAAAAAAAAAAGAGCAAGCTAAACCAAAAGCAAGCAGAGGAAAAAAAATAGTAAAGATTAAGATGAAAATAAACAAAATACAAAAATAGAAAAACGATAGAGGAAACCAATGAAACTAAACATCGGTTCTTGAAAAAAGATTAATAATATTAATACACATACATATATAAAGCCCAGATTAATTGAAAAAAATCCTAGAAAAACAGTAGTTACTGGAACTGACTCAAGAGGAAATGGAACTCTGAAAGAAAAATAACAAGAAATTGAATTACTCATTCAAAATTTCCCAAATAAAAAGCCCAGTCCTAAATGGTTTCACTGTCAAATGCTATGACTCATTTATGGGAAAAATAATGCCAGTACTACAAGATCTCCAAATTTTATAAAAGCCAAGAACAATTCCAAACTCATTTTATGAAGCCAGCACTATCTAATATCAAAATACCAAATGAAGGTATAAGAAACAAAACCACAGGCCAATATCACTTATAAATTCAAACACAAAGTCCTCAACAAAATACTAGCAAAGTAATTCCAACAACATATAAAAACACCATGAAAAAGTACAATTTGAAAGACAAAAACCATATAGACATCTCAACAGATACAGAAAAAAAAAAATCGACAAACTCAAATCCATTCATAATTAAAAACAAAACAAAACAAAAAATTCTTAAAAATTATAATAGAAAGCTTATTCAATCTGGAAAAAAAGTTATCTATGAAAAATGTATTAATGCCAAAAGCCTAAATGTAATCTTAATACTCGAGAGTCAGAAGACAAACAACTTAATTAAAAACATGCAAAATATTTACCTTAAGAGTCTCACTAATGTGTATGTATGGGTTTATATGTTTTTGTGTACGCGTATGTTTTCTGAATGGCTAATAAACACAGAAAAAGATGCTTAATATCATTTGTCATTAGAAAAATGCAAATTAAAACCATGTGAAATACTCCTTCATATCCATTAGAATGGCTATAATCAAAAAGAGTAACAACAATAATTGTTGAAATGAATAACTTTCAAAAACATTCTTATGAAGAAAACCAGATACAAAAACACATATTACGTGATTTCATTTATATAAAATAACCAGAAAGGGTAAATCTGTATGAATAGAAAGCAGATTAGGCTTTGCCTGGAGAGAACAGGGATTGATTGACTGAATGGGAAATATTTTAAGAGTGATGAAAATGTTCTAAAACTGAACTGTTGTAATGGTTGTCCAGCTCTATAAAATTTACTAAACATCATTGAATTTTATATTAAAGTGGTTGAATCTTATGATATATAAGTTATACGTTTGTTAAGCTGTTTAAAAAAACAAAAAAAGGAAAAATAAAACTCACTGTTACAGTAAGACTAAGGACACCTATATTTTTTAGCATTCAAAATCCATTTATTCATATATATCACAGTAAAAGTATTTACATGTAAAATGTGTGAACAATTTTATAATCACACATCATTCAAGTAATGAGTATTTGTAAAGAGTATTTGTTCTATGTATTTATATCCACTGTATTTTTATGTCTTTCTACTCAAGATTTAGAAGTGGATTACATGCATTAACTCTGTTGCTTAAGACATTTCCCAGAATAGTAAGCATTAGCATACCAACGGAACACCTTAAAAGTGGACAGGACCTTCAAGATTCTTAATGACGATTTTATAAGTGATAGAATGAGCCAGAAACATAAGAGGAAGCGACTTTTCCCAGTTTTCTATACTATCATAACTGACAGAATTGGACTCAGGTTTGATTTGCCACATTCCCTTTCTCTCTCTCTAGCTCTCTCTTTTTTTCTATCTGAATAAACTATCTCTTGGGTAAACAAAACATTCCAGATATGCTGTGAAAAGACCTATTAGGGACTGGTGGACTGAATTCCCAGCAGTGAGAGACAGAGAAGTCAGAGTCAAATTCCCCCATGCCAAACTTCTAGGAGCAGAGTTTCCTCAGGTATCAGGTCAAGAAAGTTTTTTTCCCATTCTACAGAGAGGCAGCTACTCTTATCCTCTGATTTCAGGTCCAACCAGTACCAGATTCATAATTTGCAGGACCTGGTTCAAAATAAAAATGCTAAGATCCTGGTTCAAAAATTTCTAAGAATTTCAAAATAGCGAGAGCAGAGCATTAAACCAAGTGTTAGGCCCTTCTGAGTAAGGGGACACCATAGGTCACAAGTCCATGAAGCCTGGTCTGGTTCCAAACATACTGCAACTCCTTATTTGGTAGCAGATGTTCCTTTTAGCACTCAACTGATAAAGACGGGCACTCATTTTCTTGATATCTCAGTCTGAAGCACCCTCTTAAGCACTAGAAGTCCCCACTGGGAATGAGTCAGCAATGCCTACCTAATTATTACCAACAAGAAAGCTGCCTCTCAAATAAATGGGATATAAATAAGCCTTTGTCACAACAGTTAAAGACAAAAAATGACAATACTGTTTGATGTGAGGAAATTACTAAAAGAATGCACAGATATTTTTTACTTAAAAGAAATTTGTACCCAGTACTTTAGATTTTTAAGACCCTGATATAAAATATGGTGTCTGTTAAGTGTTTCCAGTACCTTCATATTTTATGATACGGTACTTGGAGTAACTCCCATTTTTTATACAAATTTTAATTGATAGTGTTTTCTAATTTCGAATTCTTCAGCCATTCAAACAGGATGAGAACAGGACTGTAATTTAAAAAAACATAGATAAAGACTAGTTTTTGTTAAGTTCATTCACTTTTAGCAAGCACTGAGAAACAGTCAGAAGGTATACATACTAGAACATTTGAATAAGGCAATCTTAATTTCGCAGTTGAGAGATTCCTGTTTACTTCTCTCTAGCCATTTAGCCAGCACCTATTTCATTTGTTTCAGTTCAGACAAAGCACTGTCTAGATTTGCTTCTTGGAACTCCTTACACTATTTTGAATTTCTTTCTGCCATTGTTCTCTGTTCCATGTGGAATATTGACAATGTCTGAAAAGTTCCTCAGCACTCGTTAGGTCCTGGGATTATTCCGATGTCTGGGAATGCTGTTCAGAGGAATAGATTTAAGTTTTCAGAGCATCTTGTATGATTGGAATGGCAAAGTTACCAAATGGGTACAAACTCTGTACCTGACCTTGTGCCTGCTTGCTCCGATCTAATAGGTGAGGTTTAGGACATCAGCTCTCAAATCAGCTTGTCATATAATCTTTTTTCTGCCCCAAAATATCTTTCTTTTTCAAAAACCAACTTTAAGACACACTTTTATCTTCTACTAGTTTCATATGAAAGAATTCTAGAAATATGAACTGTTGGCATTTTTTAAGACCAAGACTTACCCCCTTATTTTATAATTTATTCCAACATGTCTTCCTCCCTCAAACTGACATTGAACTTCTACCTTCATTTGATTTTTAAATTTAACTTTTTTTTTAAGGTAATTGAAGATTAGCATAAAGTTGCAAGAAATTATACAGAGAAATTTCATGTATCCTTTATCCAGGTTCCTCCAATAGTAACATCTTGCAAAACTATAGTACATTACACAAGGATTGACACTGATATAATCCACCGATCTTATTCAAATATGCTGTTTCATTGTACTTTGTGTGTGTGTGTGTGTGTGTTTTGCACTATACAATTTTGTCATGTGTGGGTTTGTTTATCTACCACCACAGTTAACATACAGAATAATGCTGTCAACCACAAGCACCCCTCACGCAGGCTTTTTATGACCACACTGAACTTCCCACTGTACACATCTGCACCCTCCCACTCTTAAATGCTGACAACCACTAATCTAGTCTCCATTTCTATAATTTTGACATTTCAAAAATGTATATAAATGGAAACAAATATTAAGTAACCTTTTAGGATTAGCATAACTCACTCAACATAATTCTCTAAAGATTCATCTCTTGTTCCATGTACAATAAATAGTTCATTATTTTTTGTTACTGAGTAACAGTTTCTTTAACTATTCACTCGTTGGAGGACATTTGGGTTGTTTAAAGATTTTATGTTATGAATAAAGCTGTTATAAACATTTGGGTACAGGTTGTTGTGAACATGTTTTTACTTCTCTGGAATAAATGACAAGGGTACAGTTGCTGGATCATATGATAATTGCATGCTTAGATTTCTAAGAAACTGTCAAATTGTTTTCCAGAGTGATTGTGTCATTTTACATTCTACCAGCAACATATGAGCAATCCAGTTTCTCCACATCCCTGCCAGTATTTGGTGTTATCTTTTTGGCTGATTTTATTTAGTCTGATAGGTATATGACTCTTTTGTTGTGAGGATGATTTACATTAACCTAGTGACTAGATGATGTTAAACATTTTTCAGTATGCTTATTTGCTATCTGCTATTCTCTTCAGTAAAAGTCAACTTCATATCTTTGTCCATTTTCTAATTGGATTGTTTATTGTTTTTTACTGCTTATTTATGGATATATATATATGTATACCCAAGTTCTTTGTTGGATATTTAATTTGCAAATATTTTTTCCCAGTCTATAGCTGGTATTTTTATTCTACGTGGTCTTTCATAGTGCAAAAATGTTTTCTTTTCTTTTAATTTTGATGAGATCTAATATATTCATTTTTTTCTTCGATTTCCTTTTTCTTTTTGGTGTCAAGAAGTTTGCCTGGCACCAATACAGAAAAGTTTTCTCCTATTTTTTAATAGTTTTAGAGTTTACATTTAAGTCCATGATTTATTTTTAGTTAATTTTTTTCCTATTAATCTAATTACTCCAGTACCATTGTTCCTGTATTAAATTGCTTTTGCATCTTTGTCAAAAACTGATGCAGATTTGTGTGGGTCTGTATCTGTGTTCTCTATTCTGTCCCATTGAACTATGGGTCTATTCCTCCGCCAATACCACATTATCTTGGTTACTGAACTATAAAGTAAGCCTCAATATTGGATAGAGTGCTTCTTTCCACTTTTTTCTGTTTACGGGTTGTTTTAGTATTCTAGGTCCTGTATCTTTACACATAACTTTTTTAGAATAAGCTTCTCTATATCTATAAAACATCCATTCGAGATTTTCATTGGAATTGCATTAAACCCACAGATCACTTTGGGAAGACTAAAATCTTTACTATATTGAGTTTTTAGTCTGAGACCACAGTATGTATCTTCTTACATTTAGGTCATTTTTTATTTATTGATCAGCATTTTATAATTGTCAGCATACTAACTCTGTTTATTTTTAAGAGTTTAAATATTTCCTTTTCTTTGGAACTTTGGTGAATGATATTGTTTTACTTTTGGCCCTCAGTATTTGCAGTTGTTTGTAGTTAACATATAAAAATATGATTGATTTTTGTGTGTTGATCTTGTATCTGCAAACTTGCCGAACTCATTATTTAGTTCCAGAACTATTTTTGTAGATTCCTTAGGATTTTCTATGTAAACAATAATGCCATCTGCAAATAGGGACAGTCTTATTTCCTCCTTTCTAATCTGCATGCACTTTATTTTTCCTACTTATGTTGTTATCACTTATTTCTGATCTTTAGGGGAAAGCATTCAGTCTTTATGCATTAAATATGATGGTAGCTTTTCTGTACAGGCTCTTTATCAAGTTTCAACTTAAGATAATTCTTTTTAATTTTTAACTTACTGAATGCTTATCATGAATAAGTGATGAATTTGTCCAATGCTTCTTCTGTCTCAATTGATATATTCGTATGACTCTGTTCTTTAGTCTGTTGATATGGTGAATTACATTTAGTTTTTTTAAATGTTGACCTGGCCTTGCATACATAAAATAAATCTCATTTTGTTATGTTGAATAATTATTTTTAAATATTGTGGATTCTATTTGGTAATATATTCTTGAGGATGTTATGTAGCAAATGGTCCATTATATTCTATTTTTTGTTCTATTTGTGTCTGTTTTTGGTGTTGTGCTAATACAGGTCTTATGAAATGAGTTGACAATTGTTTTTTTTCCTCTTTTACTGTCTGAAGGGATTTTTTTCTTAATTTCTTTTAATTCTGTAAATATTTGGTATTATTCTCTGGCCTTCAGATTTTTTAGGAGAGCTTTTTAATAACTTTAATTTCTTTAATGATTATAGGATTATTCAAATAATCTATTTTATCTTTTCTCTTGGTTGAGTTTGGGTAGTTTGCAGTTTTTGAGAAATTAGCCTATTCTGTTTTCAAAATTACAAATATAAAGTTGGTCACAGTATTCCTTTATTAATATCATTTTAATGACTACAGAATCTGTTGTGATGCCCTCTTTTTTCTTGTTACTGGAGATTTATAGCTTCTATATTTTTATTCTTGTCAGGCTTGCTAGAAATTTATCAATTTTAATCATTTTTTGTTTCAAAGAACCAGGTTTTTATTTAATAATTTTTCTCTATGTTTGTTTGTTTTCAAATTTCTTGCTTTCTGCTCTTAGATTTATTTCCTTCCTTCTGCTTGTTTTGAGTTTACTTTGCTTTTATTTTTCTAGATTTTTGAAATAACTTAGATTATTGAGACATTTTCTCTTTTCCAAAGTAAGAATGTGATGCTATAAATTTCCTTCTCAGTGCTGCTTCCTAAATATTTTGATATGTTGTATTTTTTTATTTAACTTAGTGTATGGGTCTTTATTTTCTTTGAGACTTTCTTATTAAGTCATGGATTATTTGCAAGTGTGTCTTTAATTTCCAAGTATTTAAAGATTTTCTTTTTTTATGTTATTGATTTTTAGTTTGACTCCAGTATAGTTGGAGAAATAGTCTGCATTATTTTAATTCTTTTACATTAATTTAGTTTTGTTTTATGGCTCAGAATATGGTGGTGAATGATCCACAGGTGCTTGAAAAAAAATTATGTATTCTGCTATTTTTTGTGTGTAGTGTTCCATGTATGTCAATTAATCCTGTTGATTCATTTTGTTCACCTTCATAACCTTGTGGGTGTTCTTTCTAGTTGTGCTATCAATCATTAAATGAGGGATGTTGAAATCCCAAACTATAATTATGCATTTGTCTATTACTCTTTTCAGCTACATCAGTTTTTGCTACATATATCATTATCATGCTTTATTTCCCATCGTAAGTGAAGGATAGATTGTTATATCTTCTTAGTGGATAGATTTCATTATTAGGAATGTTTTTGACTCTAATAGTTTTCTTTACTCTTAAGTCTACTCAAGCAATGTTAACATAGCCAATTTTGTTCTTTTTTAATTAATGCTAGCCTTATC
>NW_011888799.1:11078247-11080325 GCF_000151845.1 Pteropus vampyrus
TATATATATATTTATTCTCTTTCTGTTGTTCTTTTTCCTTTTTGATATTTCAAGATTTCTTATTTTATCATTTCCTTTCTTTTTGAAAAACTTCCTTTAGCTAATCTTTAAGAGTAAATCTGCTGGCAACAAATTATTTTA
Organism: Pteropus vampyrus; assembly: GCF_000151845.1. NCBI lineage: Eukaryota > Metazoa > Chordata > Mammalia > Chiroptera > Pteropodidae > Pteropus > Pteropus vampyrus. The sequence continues at coordinate 11,078,389 of NW_011888799.1, forward strand.
GTTTTTTCTAATTTGGCAATGTCTTTACTTCTCCTTATTCCTGAAGGATAGTTTCATTGGATATAGAATTTGCAGTTGACAGTTCTTTTCATTCATCTCTTGAAAAATACTATGCTATATCTATCTATTCTCCATGTTTTCAAATAAAATATCTATTGTGAATCAAATTGATATTATCTTATAGGTAATGGGTTGCTTATCTATGGCCGCCTTAAAGGATTTTTTGTTTGTCTTCAATTTTCAGAAGTTAAATAACAATGTCTTAATTTGGACTTCTTTGGGTTTATTTTGCTTGGGATTTGCTTAGTTCTTGAATTTGCACATTTTTATCTTTTGTCAGATTTGGAAAGTTGCAAACCATATTTCTTCAAATATCTTTTAAACCCGAGTTTTATTTTTATCTTTTGATATTCTGATAATACAAATGCTAGATCTTTCATTATTGCTCTACAGGTCCCTGAGGCTGTGGTGGTTATTTTATTTTATTTTCTCTCTGTTGTTCAGATTGAATAATTTCTATTGACCTGTTCTCAAAATTACTGATTATGTCTTCTATCATCTCCACTCTACTATCAAGCCCACCAGCAAGTTTTTTTCCTCTTCTGTTATTGTATGTTTCAATTCTATAATTTCTATTCGATTCATTTTATAACTTCCATTTCTTTACTGAGATTTTTTATATTTATTTGTTTTGAGATAATTTGTAATTGATTGTTGACTCATATTTCTTAGCTGCTTTAAAACACTTATCAAATAATACCATCATCTGATTCATCTTTGTATTGCCATAACTTGATTATATTTTCTCAATCAAGTTGTGAATTTTTTAGTTCTTGGTATGATGTACAGGGCATATAAGTGACTTATCTTCCTAGGTGCCACATCTCAGAATCTACTGCTATGTTCATACAGAGGCCACATTTTCCCTGGGCTGCTCTGGGCCAGTGAATGAGCAGGGTGGAGGTACTAGTGTTCATTCTGAGGGCTCAGTAATTAGAATCTGATGGTTTACTAGGCTCATTCTGATGATTCAATCATTTAAAAGTTTGTGTGTGTGTGTGTGTGTGTGTGTGTGTGTGTGTGTGTGTGCGCGCGCGAGAGAGAGAGAGAGAGAGAGAGAGAGAGAGAGAGAGCGAGAGAGAGAGAGAGAGAGAGAGAGAGAGAGAGAGAGATCAAGTAGAAACCTACAAAGTCAGTGGAGTTCACTAGTCATTGCAAAGTTTTATTGACAGCCTACAGAGAAATAATGAGAAACTGAAGATGTTAACAAGCAATTAAAAGCACAGTGTGAGAGAAAGTGGGCCATTTGGGGAATTTAAAGGAGGCTATTATCTGCTACAGGAGAATATGCATAGATGAGGAGCAAAGTCAAGACCTGATAGATTTGCAGATCTCTAGAGATGTTTAAATGATCACCCAAGTCTGTTATACTAAAGTCAGAGTTCATCCAGAACCCTGGGATCGTGAAACAAGGAATGAGGACAGCTGGACAGATGCCCTGAGGATGTTAGCTCTGCATAATCTGTGAAACTTCAGAGCTTGCAAAATTAGCTCATCTTTCTTTAGTTAAAATTAGTGTATATCCCTACCACCACCTCTTATAGAAGGCACTGAAGATGCAACTTCCCCACAATGAAACAAGTATTCCCTTATGAAGCTACACCACCTCTCCTGGCTATCATGCAGATATCTAAGTTTAAGTGCTAGCATAATCAGACTGAGAATACATTGGACCTGAAAAGGAAGAAGAAAAGATTATATCCTAAAGAGATTACAAAATTTAGCTAGCATGTTCCAGTAGGAGGCAGAGGAATATCCCTAGGATTGGATTTTAAGGGTGGCTGATAAAGAGAGCTGTAACATAATACAAAATAAAAAAGAGTTCACTGACTTGGAGCATGTTATTGAGATACAGGTTTAACTCCCCGGCAAAGATC
>NW_011888799.1:11081462-11083395 GCF_000151845.1 Pteropus vampyrus
GGCCACTCACCTATTATGGAAGAAGTAGCCTAAGGGGAAAAGATAGATAACATAAATGGATGATACATACATACATACATACATACATACATACATACACACACACACACACACATACATACATACATACGCCTAGGAAGTAACAAATGACCTGACCTTCTGCTTAGGTGCCTGGAAGGAAAAAGACTAGAAAATCAGATATTAAATAGTCTGGTGTAGGTGTACATGTGAGTACAAAGTGGAAAAAATTTTGCATCACACTTTAATACCAATGTATGCACTTTTTAGAGGAACTGAATAATCAATTAGTTTAAAAGACTTGACTAGCTGACATTGGCCAGTCTTCACCATTGGCTACCATGGAATTGGCACAATATGCACATGAACAGAGTGGAATTGATGAGAGATATGTATGGGTCCAGAAGTGTGGACTAGCTAACCAAGGCTGAACTAGCTATTGCTCTTTCTGCATGTTGAAATTGTCAGCAACAAAGACCAATGGTGAGCCCCTGATATGGCACCTTTCCTCATGAAGACTAACCACTTGGAGAGCAAGTAAACTACATTGGACCTTATATGTTCTAAAAGGGTCAATGGTTCATCCTCACAGGGATAGATACTATTCTGAACATTCATTTGCCTTTCCTGCCCCTAGAAATCAATAGTACCATTACCTGAGGACTTACAAAATTCCTGATCAACAGCATAGAATCTCAAAAAAAAAAAGCATTGAAATAGGAGATCCACTGCATAGCAAAAGGGGTTTAGGAGTGGGCCCATGATCATGAAATTCACCAGTATTATCACATACTGTGTTACTCAGAATTCATTGGCCTCATATGGTACTGAAACTATATAAATTCATGGTTTTAAAGGGCACAACTTCACGGTTTTGAAGCTCCAGCTCCAAAGCAACACTGAGATAATGGTATGCTATCCTTTAGAATCCAGCGTATGCATTAAATTGGAGACCTATATATGGTCCTGTGTTCTCAATATAGTAAATACATGAGTCTAGAAGGAGGAGCAGCCCCAGATAATCCACTTGAGTGCATATTGGTACTTTCTCGTCCCATTATAGCTGAGAATGCAGCAACCCCATCCTGCAAAAGCTAGAAATATGGCATCTCAGAAATGTCTTTCGGTTACCTGGAAGCCACTAGCAGCAGCCGAAATGACAAGAGTAGGTAAGAGAAATTTAGATTAGAAAGGAGAGGCAGATGATGAGTTCCAGTTGTGACTGCAAGACCACCTGTAGCAACAAGGATTGTAGTTCATCCATTGTGAATGTGCATGGAAAAGATCTGTGTGGTGCAAGAGGTGAACTGAAGTAGCCATGATAATTGCCACTCAAATTTTCTCCTGGACAGAGAAAAGTAGACCGATAGTCCCAGTTGCTGTCTCTCTGGATCCTTCATAATGTTCGACCATGCCACACTTCTCTCATGATGCTTGCAGATGATGACTCAATACAACGGGGTGCTAGTTCACTGTAGGGGTGCCACTCATTCCTACAGGACACAGCCATGTCAACTTTTACTCTCAATCAACTCTCCACAACTTTTACCTTTTTCTGCAGTGAAATATCATTTGATAAGATATGATGGATGACAGAGAACCGTTTCCTGAAATATACTTTGGAAATATCGTATGTTTAGCATTCTTTTTGTGAGAAATACAGACCACAGATACAGATTCTTTCTACGTCTTTGAGGGTCAGGCAGTGGTAGGGAACCTAGATAAAAACATCTCTAATGATTTTTATGCCTAAAATTTCACTTTATGAAAATTTCATCAAGAACGATATTTCTTGGGTAGCCTTTAAATGGAGAAATGGTCTGTCAGAGTGTTTGTTAGGATGAGTTTATCTTAAATATTCATAATGAAATGTTACCATAAACAAAGGGATTGCACAAGGAAAGTGTAGAAAACA
>NW_011888799.1:11083445-11089954 GCF_000151845.1 Pteropus vampyrus
CTGTCAGAGTGTTTGTTAGGATGAGTTTATCTTAAATATTCATAATGAAATGTTACCATAAACAAAGGGATTGCACAAGGAAAGTGTAGAAAACAGATAGAAGATCCAAAGCCAGAGACAAAAGGTGAGACAAGAGGAGCCAGAGAGGCAGAGGGAAGGAAAAGAGATTAGTGGGGCTCCTCCAATGCGCCTGTTTCTGTGCAAGGTACTTTATATTTGATCTTCACAACCACACTAGAAACTCAGGCATGATTATTCCAACTTACAAGTGAAGAAATGGACTAGCATGTTACATAATTTTCCCATTCATGGTGGAATCAATATTTGAATCCATCTCTGACTCCACTGTTTTTGCTGTTTCCTGTTTACCACATTGCTCACATTATATTTTATACTGGTGCATACTCTTATTATTGTCACTATTATTTGGGGGACAGTAGCTTTTTTTTTCTTCCAAATAAATACATTTTCAATCTAGAATGAGAATATATTAACCACTTAGTCTCCTAATTGATGGTCTAAAGAAAATTCAGAAATTTTTTACTGACAGGAAAATGGAAAATATTCCATAAGAATATAATGTGTAATTTAATGAAGAAAGCCCAGGATACTCAGTATATCCATTTCCACACTAGGAAATGAGATGCATCACTAAAACAGCATTTGCTTCTTGGGGCGGGGTAGGGCTTTAGAACATGAAATGGAACCAAAGGGCATATTGCGACTGCTTGGAAATAAATTGTCCTATACGGACAATTTGAGTTTCTCATTTAATTGAGTCTTTTGATTTTTTTCTGATTTTTCTCAGGATTATTAATAAACTACTATAACACATCAAACTAAACATTCACTTTAATATCAGAAAAATGGTGTATAACGGCAGTAACTGTGATTACATTTAATATTTGATTGTGATTTTTCATGTGTTAGTTTTTTGACTAACACTAACTTACTTTTCTTTACAGCAACACTGTGTCAGACATAGTTTTCAAACACAGAGATTGGTTGCTCTAGGTGCTTATGATCTTAGCCATAATAATAAACCATCTACTTGCTAACTAGAGGATGAAACTTATTTCCTTAAATTGTCAAAATGCCCTAAGAAAATCTTGCTTCTATGGATAAGACATGTAACCATTAGCTCTAGTCTAGTTGTTACTTCATCTAGAAGGAGATGGGGATGAGAAGTTTTTCTGCAGAGTGTCCCTAGAACACAGTCCCACATGGTCTGGGCAAATGCATGCCAAAAAGATAAGTGCAGCTTTCAATAAAAGAAAGGAACAAAAACTAAATATATTGTGCAACATTTTATATCTTGTTCTCTGTCCTGAGAAATCTTGCTTGTTTGCTTCTTCTTATTTCCATTAGAGATTAGATGCCCATCTCTCAGGGTCCCAAGTGAAAACTGAACAGCTATACTTGGATACCATTATGCTCAATCATCTTTTTATGAAAAAGATACTCAACTCAACTCAGCCCTTTGTGAGCTCTGATGCCTGACCATGGAGCTGTACTTCTCTTTATCCGTCCTTCTTAAGAGTGAAGAGTGTGTATTTCCTGGAAAGTAGAAACACAGGAGAGGAACTCCTAGCAGAGGTCTGGCTGAGAAACCACTGAAGGTAATACATATTCATTACCTAACATTACTGATGCCAAAAAATAAAAAGAATGTCTTTAAAAAACAAAGACAAACAACAACAACGAAATGACTGATATGTATCTTGGAACTTCAAAGCTTTTATTTACTATCTTATATAAAGAATTGAGCAAAAAATAAAGACTATGGAGAAAAGAACCTCCCCAATTTTAAGCCAGAAATTCATAGAATACCATTTACTTATGACATTTAGAGCTATGCCAGGCTTTATTTTTTTTAGAGCCTGAAGTAGCTCTAAAGTCAGAGTAGCAGGCAGCATATCCACCCTGTCTGAGAGGTTCTCTAAATGGATTGTACAGAAAGTTCACAAACTATTCAGCTTCTAGTATTGACATGTAGCTTTGGCCTTCAATATTATCAGAGTAGGATGTGGAACTATACGTGCAGATTCCCTACTTCCTTCTGCTTCCTGTTTTGTCTGTTTTGTTCAATGGAATTTGTTTAAAGCGAACTTGCAAAAACTGTATTTTTCTAATGTTTGGGAAAACACATCCAAGTAGATAAATTGAAATGTAACACTGAAATTTCATTTTCAGAATTAAGAATTTACAATGGACGGCAGATTGGCACAACACCTAATGTATTTTATAGAGAAAGAAAGTTATTTTTACCTTAAAGAGCTTGGTTATGCTACAAATTAATCCAGTTTTCAAGTATTTTCTTTTTGAAACCTCAGAAAAATGTGTTCCTTTACTTATTCCCACATTACCTCCAGATTTCATTAAAATATACCATATTTCATTGTTTTAATTTATTGTAGTCCCTAATTCATTTAATTAGTCATCCAATCATTCATCAAATATTTAAAGAATTTACCAGATGCTGAGATTGCCATAGTAGAAAGAGGAATAGACTCCAGATCTTTGATAATTTGATTAAGTCACTATATCAATTCTAAAGCTGCTTGCTTTCAAATCTCAAGTGAGAAAATGAATTATCTTATTGTTTAAGCCAGTAACTTGCTATTTGCTGGCAAAAACATTCTAACTAATGTTCCTTCAACTGGCACAGATTAGATGCATAACATTTTCACAGATTGATTATAGTTATATTACTTTTCATGTTATATCTGTGTTAGCTGGAAAAACGGCCAATATTCTTATTCATTTTGTGAGACAAGGAAATAAAAACTTTAGGGGCACAAGAGAAACATTATCAAGGTTATTTGACAATATGCTTAACTGAATCTCACAGGCTCGAAACCTGAAGTAAACAAAATTAAAATTAAAAGAAGACATGCTTTAAGCAAAAAGAAAAGCTGATATAAAAATTAAAAGTATTCTCTAGAGCAGAGTTTTGGAACCCAAGCTTTTCATGCTGGCAAACAACGTATCATAGCTTCATACCTAACAGTTCTCTGTCCTCTGATTGTGGTTAAAACTCTGACTTTCTTTAATCTGTATTTCCCACAGCCTGACATCTTTTATCTGTAGAGTCAACACTATCAAATGTAAGGAAATTCTGGCCTATAGTGAATTTAAATTCAGAAACACTGACCTAACATATGCTCGGGAATTCTCAGATTTATAGGTAATGCTTTCTTAGAGATGAGTCCTTAGACAATCTCAATTTTATTATTATAACCTAACTTACCTAAATCAGTTCTTCATGGTTTCAGAAATTGTTTCTCAGGCTGTGATCATGAAATAAATTGCATCAGATAAATTTTACCAGGTGAGCAATCAAGAATGCTGAAGTATTGCTTTCCAATTCTATCCTAGCCAGCAATTTAGCTCTCAGCAAGAAGACACAGTGTTTCTTGAATGACTGATGAATCCTCTCCTCAAATGATTGCAGAATGTTGGATGTATTGCTGGCAGGAAAGCTGGCTGATTGTTTAGGGGCTGAAATGACTTTATGAGTCATGGAATTGATTAGGAGTATAATGGTTGTCCACGGCAGCTGGCCAAGCTGAAGTCAGTCCATTTGCAGTCACAGCTGGAAATGCTGAAAACCATCTTCCAGATGTCAGGGCAGAGAATCCTGCTTTGAGTAGCTCGAGTCAAAGTGACAAGTGAACTCTCAGACACCCTAGGCACCTGCTACAATGGCTGTGTTTCTCCTCCTCTTACCACTATTAAATTCAGAGGTATCATCACTTAGGCCTGAGGCTCCTAATTATCCACACTTTCCTTGGAATTGTATTATCTTCCAAAGGATCTGTTGTATCATTTTAACATAATCAGTCTCAATTTCATTTGTGCATAAAAATCGTCTTTGGTACTTTTGGAAATGCAGATTGCTGGAATCGATTCACTCTCAGAATTCCAACAGTCTGCAGTACAATTTTTTAATAATCACTTCTCCATGTGATTCCTTGCAGGTGGTCTAGACCTCTCTTGGAAATGTATACTTGGGTGAAGGAGGTAGAGTGTACAGAAAAGTCACTGTGATTGGAAAAGGGCTATGGTTAACAACTTAAGGATGTACTATACATTATGTTACACCTATATTTTAAAGGTGTAACATAAATTATAAGAAAAGCTCTAGGTATAAGGTTTTAAGATATAGCAAATGATATTACAGGACATCCAGTTAAATTTGAATTTTAGAAGAACAAGGATTTAAGCATAAGTATGTGCCATGCAATATTTGGAACATACTTATATTAAAAACATTATTCACTGTTTACCTAAAATTCAGATTTAACAGATGGTCCTGGATTTTATTCAGCAACCCTCTCTAGGCAGGAGATAGATAGATAGATAGATAGATAGATAGATAGATAGATAGATAGATAGATAGATAGATAGAGAGATAGATAGATAGAATGTGTGTGAAAGTAGTATATTCACAAGAAAAAAAAAGTACTACCACATGACAAAGGAAAAAAATGGAACCAGACTCAGATATGACAGATATTTAGAATTATAAGACAGAATTTAAAGTAACTATGAAATAAATAATCAGATAAGTAAAACAACCAGAAATAAAAATAACTACTAAAATGTTTTCATTTCATTAGAGAGATAGAAATTAGAAGAAAAAATTGACAGAAAATAGTAGAAATGAAAAAACTAAACAAACCATAATAGAGATGAAGAGGATTTCAGGGAGCTCATCAGTAGGCTTAACTCAGCAATTCTACTCCTAGGTATAAACACAAGAGAAATGAAAACATGTTTCCACAAAAACTTGTACATGGATGTTTATAGGAACACTACTCATAATAATGTGGAACAATCCAAATACCCATCAGCTAGTGACAGGTTAAACAAATGTGGTAAATTCATACAATGGAATATTAGTAGTGAAGCACTAATACATCTTGAACCTCGAAAATATACTAAAGAAGACAGTTACCAAAGATCACATATTATATGATTCCATTCATATGAAAATTCAGAATAGAGAAATCTATAGGGACAGATAGTAAATTAGTGGTTGTTTAGTGCTGGGGAGAGCGGGAGATGTATGAAAAAGAAGGTTGGTAACTGAAAGGTATGGAGTTTCTTTGTAAGGTGATGAAATGTTCTAAAGTTGACTGTAGTGATTCTTGCATATATCTGCAAACATACTAAAAATTACTGAATTGTAAACTTTAATGAATGAATTATCTGACATGTGAATTATATTTAATAAATCGGTTTAAAATATAACTAAGCTATTTCATTTTTTTGAGTGACTAAATGATATTATATTTTTAATTTGTGTCCACATGTTTATCGTTCATATGTAAAAATGCAGTTGATATTTTATGTTTATCTTGTATCTAGATAGTCCTCGCTGAACTCACTTTTTAGTGGTTCTGCTGTTGTCTTTTTATCATTTGAGTGAAATTAGATACCTGCTTTTCTTTATGTCCCATTATCATTGCAATATAATTGTCTTAAATATTTCCTCTATGTATTTATGACCGCATCATACGGTGTTAAAATTTTTGCTTCAATCATCATATCTAATTTAGAAAACACAAGAGGTAAAGAAAAATGTATTATACTTACCCATATTTTTATTCTTTCCGTTATTTTCTTCATTTCTGACGTTTCAAGTTTCCTGCTTTTATAATTTCCTTTCTCTTTTAATTTCTCCTTTCTCTAGTAATTCTTTTAAAGTTAGTCTGTTGGCAACAAATACTCTTAGCTTGCCTTCTTCTGAGAATATCTTGATTTCTCCTTCATACCAGAAGGTTATTTTCACTGAATGTAGAATTCCAGGCTGACAGTTCTCTTTCTTCAATTGAAAAATATTGTGTTGCTTTCTTCTGGATTCCATGGTTTCTGATGAGAAATCTGTTGTCATTCAAATTGTTTCTCTCATATATAGGCAAGGTGCCATTTCTCTCTCTCTCTCTCATTTTGAAATTTTTTTCTTTGTCATTAGTCAGAACTTTGACAATAATGCAGTTTGGTATAAATTTCTTTGAATTTTTTTCTTTTTAGTTTTACTCAGTTTCCTGAATCTTTAGGTTTATATATTTTGCCAAGTTTGGGGAGTTTTAAGCTAATATTTCTTTGAGTACATTTTCAGCCTCATTCTCTCTTCTTTGTGACTCTGACAACACAAATTTCAGGCAAAGCTGCTTGCCTTCCTTTACATAATGTGGTTCATTAATAAAAATACATAAAATATCTCATATATGTAGTAAATGTTAGTTGTAAAGAAACTCAGAAACAACTAATAGGCAAAGAGAAAAAAGTAGAAATAATACCCACTATACTTCTACTACTCCATGGTCATCTTAATTTTTTCATCTTTACCCTTCCCTCTGGAAATACATTGTTCTCTCTCTGGGAAAAAGTATGCCCATAAGTGTACATATGTAATTAAGTAAAATAAATTCATAGAATGAACATTATGTTTTGCGATCTGTGTTTCTCACTTCACAACAGACCTTGAACTGCTTTCATGG
>NW_011888799.1:11090593-11112170 GCF_000151845.1 Pteropus vampyrus
TGCAACTTAATAGAATATTGAAAATCACAAATTATAATGTATTTAACATGTTCACTTGTAATGTGTAAAGTTTTATACAAGTGGAAGTTCTTATGAGTATTTAAATTAGTTTCAATTACTCTACACACAAACAAAATAAACTGTAGTTGATTTGCAGTTTAATACAATTCAGATGTACTCTAAGAAAGACTTAGTAAAGTTATATTTATCTTTGGTAATATAGTTATATGTGTTTGTCTAGCACTTCTTCTTAATGTCTTCTTTAACATGAAACATCTCTATTTTCCTGAATGTATCATAGACAAGTTAAGACAGAAATATGTCCAGGGCAGCTGAATAATCAAGGAAAAGGAAGAATAAAGGCCAAACTTTATAATGATTCTCTCTATATATTTGCTTTCAATGGTTTTTTATAAAGAATAAACTGCAGATATGTGTGTTTAAATCTGTAAGTTCCTCAGAGGAGCACCATTTTCCTGCTGCCTATGATCCCAGATACCTCAAATATTGCTTCACATGTAGGTCCTGTGTAAGATTTAGTACAGTGGTTCTCAAATAGAGATTATTTTGTAAATGTCTCCCAGAAGACATTTATAAATGTCTGGAAACATTTTTAGTTGTCACAGTTTAGAAGGTTTCTATTGACATCTTTATGTAGAGACTGGAACTATTGCTAAATATTCAGCAATGCAGTGAACAGCTCCCAAAAGATAGAAAATTTCAGCCCAAAATATCCAAAATGCTAAGGTGGAGAAACCCCGCACTGATAGAATCTCATAGATTTATGGTCGGTTCAGAATTAGGATTCAAGGGCCCCTCTCTCGAGGGTGGTGCAGCACCAAACCATCAACTCAAAACTGAGTGAGACAGTGAAAGGGGACCCTCTTCATCTTTGATACTCTATTAAAATCCAAATACAAGTTAGCCAAGACTTTATGATTTTTATAGAGCTGTCATTTTCTATCATCTTGGCTATTGTTTCCCGTAATCAATGAAGAACATAGCAACTTCTTATCATCTTGCCTTCTGGGTTTGTTTCAGTCAGTGCTCATTTTTCTGGGTTTGGTTCAGTAAGTGCTAATTTCACATATTTGATTATTATTTAGAGAGAAACTGAATAAGCTTGTAGAACATTAGAGTTAGGGTCAGGGACGAGTCTTGCTAAATTAAATGATGAGCATCGACCAACCAAAATTATATTTTGGACACTGTTTTTCCGTCCTCTTCAAGATTCTTTAATTTCTCTGTGAATTTTTAAAGCTATCTACAAAACGGTCCTTTTCACTGCTGTTTATGGTCATATTCTATTATATGTATTGTCAAATACAATTTATTTTTAATGATGCTATTGGCACATAGTAAGGGATAAAGGATTACTCCAGGCTATCAGTTTTTTGTGAGGTTTACTTGAGTCTTAATTTGATCATTTAACTCATTTGTCATTTCCCTCAATTATGTAAAAAAAAATAATAAAAGTTTAAAATTTTTAAAAATATATTTTGTGAGTTGGCTAACTCACTGGCCAAAATTGATGATCTAAGGGAATATTCCATTACAGTATAATTTAGGAAAGATTTGAGAGTCAGAAACATGCAAAAAGAAAAATTTCAGGAGCCTTCCAACTTCTCTTCAGAAACCTGATCTTCTGTGTTACCTTAACTTTAAAAATCAAGATGGTCTGCCAGTTTTTCTCCTTTATCATTGGCTACAGAATAAATCTAGTTCATGTTTAAACACCCTTTATTTCTGTTAAAAATTCGTCTCCACCTTAGATTTTTCAATTTGGTAATTCAACATTCAAATTCAAGAAAAGAACCTTCTATTAGTATATACTGTCCACATAAGGTAGTGCTTTGAACCTGAAGTTTGATAAAAGCAATTAGAAGTAGAAATGCTCTTATTTGTGTACTTTAAAACAATGAAAAAGAAAACTTAACATAGCAGATATTGAACAGTAAATTAGAAAATATTATTGAAATATATTTTAAAATAAATATTTAGCTACAATTTAATAATTTTGAAAATATTATATTTTACCTTTACCATGATCTTATCACCAGAACTTAAGAAGAAACCTATTTATTACATGCCAATATTAACTTAAAGCCAGATTTCTTCCACAGTAAAGAGGGTATTTTAGGAGTTTATACCAGCTTTGTGTCAAGAAGTCTTCCTAGCCCTAGTTTCATTCCCTAGTTTGCTTGACAGTTATATAATTTTTCAAGAAATTTGTCAGTCCTTATCCTAAATCATTTCTTAGCATCATTCAACACTAATAAACACTTATTTTTTAAAAGTTTTTTTTTCCCCCTTAGTCTCTATGGGGTAATATGCTTGTGATTTTTTTCCTTCTATTTCTCTTTTTGTTTTTTGTTTTTTTCTTTTTTCTTTTTTTCAGGTTCATCTCCCTTTCCTCAGCTGTTAACTCTGAACTTACTCAAGGTTGAGTCCTAGGTCCTAGAGTTTTCTCCCTGGACATTTTCATCCACATCCATAACTCCAAATATTTTCTCTTTACATATGGCCCTAAATATATATTTCTGGCTTACAAATCACATTTGAGCTCCCATCAAGATTGTTTTCTCCTATGTACCTCCAAGTTATCTCCAACTCCACACATTCAAAACACGTTCAAGAACCATAACTGCTTTTTCACAATCTCATCATCTTCTCTCTTCTGCTATCTCAGTAAATGGCAAACCCATTAATCTAGTTTCACAAGCCTCGAAAATAGAATAATCAAATGATTTAATTCTATCCTTGCCTCCATGTCAGATTAATCAAATCTGTCTTGTCACTTTTACCTCTTGTCTCTTGAATCTGTTTTCTTCTCCCCATCTCCATCACTACTTCTAAATTCAAAACTACCATCATCTTTCATCTGAACCTGTGAAATAGCACCAGGAAGAGCAGAAGTGAGTTGCAGACTGACCCTAACCTTTCCTTCTCAATTGCTTACATGACAGTCTTTATTGTATGGCTTCCTCTCACCTCTGTACCTCCTCCAATACCATCTCTCCCTAGCAACTTGGTCTACTTCAACAGCGCTTAATTTCTTGATGTCTTTATATAACTTCCTAGAATGATGCTTCTGCAATGTTATCCTATCTGCCTGGAATACTCTTTCCTCCCATCTTCACTTGGCTAACTTCTACTCTTCCAAAAGATCTCAGTTAATATTACACTTCTTCTGAGAATTGTCTCTGAATTCCATAACTGGGTTAAAATGCACTATTAGCATTCCCCACAGAATCAGGGACTCTCCTTCCAGCTTTATCATGAAAATTAATTTGTGTAGTTGTTTGATCGAAACTGTATTTTTCACTTTATAGGCATAATGAGGGCAAGGACTAGGTCTAGAATATACCTGGCACACAATATGTGCTCAATAAATATTTTATGAAGGAATAAAGTCATGGGCCACTATTAACATTTAATTTTTTTGACACAGTATCTTTTATTTTACAAAATAAATGTTAAAATATTTTTAAATGTTTAGAATAATTCCAATTATGATGGAGAGATACAAATTATTTACTCTATAAAAAAGTATAATCCATGAAAATAATTGCCCATAGTCATCCCATATATCATATTCGATTATTGCTAATATTCATCAAATTAATTTTATACATTATTTGATATTGATGATTTTACCTAATATATTAATGTTACACATAGCTAACAAAGAAAATCCTTATTTACTCAATGTAAGCTAATACTGTTAGATATAATAAATAATTTTTTCCTTTTTTAATGGTGACTTAGCACTTAAAAAGCACTCTAATAAAATTAAGTGATATAATTTAGTTCAACATACAACAAAGCTATCTGTATACATTGTCTATTAAACTAATAGATGGTAATAACTTATTCTGATATTCATATTTGACTCAAAGTAGTAAAACATTATTCCTCATACTATTAGTACTACAACTATTTTCAAGTTCCTGTTTGTTAATACCTACCTTGTGAAGAAATATATACAACTATGTCAATTTTGACATTTGGTAAGTCAACTTACCTCTCCTTCCCTCCATTTATTATTTTTTTCAAACATGTCACAGCTTTCTCTTTCCTTCCTTCCCCATCAACACAGATGGATATCTGATCAAACATGACAAAACTACCAGGTGGCCAGATATATATGACATATGTAGCCTGGCTTCAAATGATGATCTAGATCATTGGTTTGCTACCCTGGCAGAACAATAAGATCACCTGGGAAAATTTTTAAAATTTACCAATGCCCAAGCACCTTCTCTAAAGATAAAAGTTTAATGTAGTAAGAGCTATAATTTTTTAATGCCCTCCCTCCTCCAAGTGATTATTTTTTTCCCGTTTTACTGAGATATAATTAACATACAACACTGCATTACTTTAAGGTGTAAAACAATGATTGATGTATATATATAATGTGAAATGATTACTACAATAAGTATAATTAGTATCTATCACCTCACATAGTTACAAATTATTTTCTTGTGTAAAGAACTTTCAAGATCTACTTTCTTAGCAATTTCAAAAATCACAGTAAATTATTACTATAGTCATTATGTGTGTACATTATATTCCCAGAATTTATTAATCTTATAAGTGAAACTTTGTACATTTTGACCATCTTCATTCATTTCCCCTAAACGCCACCCCAATCGGTTCTTTGTTTCTGTGAATTTGTTTGTTTTTTGTTTGTTTGTTTGTTTCCACATATAATGAGATTATACAGTATGTGTCTTTCTCTGCCTGACTCATTTCACTCAGCCTAATGTCGCCATTCATGTTGCCACAAAGGGCAGGGTAAGCTCTTGTTTATGGCTGAATAATAATATGTAATATATATATGTATATATATATAGCTATACTTTCTTTCTCCATTGATCCATCAATAGTATACAAACTATCTCAATTGTGACATTTAATAAGTCAACTTACTTCTCATTCCCTCCATAGTTTTTCCTTCAAAATAAGAAATGTAGTGATTTAGATCAGTCTAGATCTCACATTTAATTTCGCATTTAATTGCTGTCTAGAATTGATCTAATGTAGAGGGGGAAATAGTTGTTCTCTTTATTAACCTGAATCAATGTCTTTGAAATAATTATTTGTGGTAGATCAGCTAAATGGATCAAAAGGGTTCTGAGCTTACTGACTGCTGAGAAAGATGATTGATATGCTGCTTCTTATGAAGCACAGAGCTAATTATGATAGCCAGTGTTTTGAGAAGTCCTGCAATTACACAATCTTTTTAATTTAAATCAGTATTTTCTAAAAGTATTCTTATGACCCCATTTAATGCACCACAATACATATTACATAACCGGACACATTACAAAACATATTTTATATAAAACACACCACTAGTTGGGAAATGACAACTTTGTTTTGGAACTGAAGCTCTTCGGTCTTCAAACAGTTGAATTATATATAACTTTCCTCACACCTTCATAAGCCATGTTGTTTCAACAAGTTTAACCTGTGTCTATGGGGCTGAGCATAAGCAATTTCACAGCATGGCCATCTGTTCCAAATTCTTAATATAAAATTCTCCATTAATCTAACTCAGAAGCCTTTTCCTTACAACAAATTAACAGACTGAAAATTCATGGTGAGTGAATTCAGGGTCATTGTGCTCTTGAATAGCTTTCTTTCAAGGGACACCGACAGGGCTATACTCTATTGTCTCCTAGTCATCTTCACCTTAACTCCTGCACTGAGATGTCTGGAGGTCAAAGACTAATATCATTAGTACTATTGCTTGCAGTTACAAACAGTCCTAAGCATGATTTTAACCCCCCGGAATCCTGCTTCTTCACAGTTCAAGGACTAATACTGAATTAAAAACTCCCAGATAAATAAAACGCATCTTTTTATGTTTCATAGAGCTAGTAATAATTCCTCAACTTTTGCCAGGTGTTTTCTGCTCTATAACTTTGATTTCAATGCATTTGAAAAATTAAAAATATAGCATTTTTACTTGAAATAAATGTAAATGTTTTTTGTATCCACAAGTATACAATAACATTTAAGTTATGTAAGGTGTGACTTCAAAGGTATGGAATTTAAAATCAGTACTACCAATCTATTCTAATATCCAGAATGATGGATTTTATTGTCCAGAACACTAATTGCAGTTTGTTCTTTAAAAGACGGGGTCAATCTTTTGAATTTTGTGGAATTTTTCTTTCAGCCTATTGCTGGCCTTCAGCATCATAAACATATTCACATTTCCATGGCCTCTAGATATTGGCTTTTCCTTATTCTTCATAATAGATTATTCTATTTGGGGTTTTATTTAACATGCATACATTGAGCTGGCTAATAGTTGCTGAAAATCTCTCAAAAGTCTATTGGCTGCAAATTTTGCTGAGGTGATCTAATACAAGTGAGGATGATAGTTTTCATATAAGGAGAATGCCAGAAAAATGGTGGGATTATTCTATTTTTTTTAATAATTAAGGAAGCCATTTTTTTCATTCTATCTCCATTTTCTATTACAATGTCTGACATTTTCTAGATGCTCAATAAATATGTGTGGATTAAACACATGAACAAACGAATAAAGGAACGAATGAATGCTATTAGCAACCTTTTGAATTTCATCAGAAAACTCAATATGAGAAGCAGGTTTCTCATATTGTATATGTCATATAATAAGGTATAAATTATAGAATAAGAAGTTATAGAACAAACTTGGAATATGTTAGAACCAAGGTATAAAAGAGTAAGGAGAAGCAAGGACTGTGACGAACTGAAGAATGCATAGCAAATCTCAGGCGATTTAGATTCAGACGTTGTAAAACCACCAGGCTGGTCAAATACAATTCAACCTGGTCCGAGAATCTTACGTTTGAATTCTAAAGGAATATGAAGTTTTGGAGTCCAGTTTCTGTTTTCCCTTCATCCCGCCCCCCGCCCGCTTCAATCATACCTTGATTCTGTCCTCAAAGATAAACTTCCTTCTTCTAAACTAAAAAGATAAGTGATTTCATCATAATCTTGGAAATCAAGAACCATCAGAGTCAGAATAATAGAAACTAAAACACTGGACAAAATGTATAATATGATTTCTATTTTCAAGTATAATATGTTTGTTTCAGTATGTTAGTTAGAAAAAGTCATTTTTATACTTCAAATGAACTGGATTCTTAGCTCCTCAGAACTCAACTAACTTTTTAGTTATTTTCCTCAGAAAAGAAAAAATAAACAGTAAACATTTAAACTTTTAAGATATTTCATTAAGTAAAATAAAATTGTCAATGTTTGCCTTCTGAGTTGAATGAATTTATAAATTTGAATTTTGTTCTAAAATTATAATTCATTTTTAAAAAACCTTCTTTCAACAGAAATATTCTCAGTTTCTCTTCAGTCCTTTCAAACCCAATTAGATTGGTAAGTAGTAATAGATCTCATAGCTATGAGACTGATGAAGTAAACTGTTTTAATTAATAATTACAGTTAAAATTCCTTCTGCCTTGTATCTATTGTTTAGAATTTAATTGCATCTAGTGCTTCCACCTTGATCTCTACCCAGGAAGCTGACAAGTTTGGGCTGCATCAATAGTCTCTCTTTTGCTTTATAATTCCTTTTAGTTTTAGCCATTGAGGCACTAGCAGAAGGTCAGAAGTCTAGAGAAGAATAGGGTCAGAGTTTGAATTCCTCCAGCTCCTTTCCTTTCAGGTTATAGGTTTATAGTGGTTGTATCCCCTTATTGAAAGCCAGAACTCCCAGTAGGCATTCTCTTATAGGATATTTTGTTATTGTTGGAGGTGATTAGTATTAAAAAGCCAATTTCTTTTACATGGCAAGTTTAGTTGATTTATATTTATCTTTAGTATTTTTATATCCTCTCTTATCTTTGGGATTTGGATAACAGCTCCTTCATCTAGCTCCTATAGTCATGGAGGTGGTAACTCCTTCTCTTGCTACATCAGGGGTATTTCTTTATCCCTTTAAAATTTTTTTTCTTAATTCTACCAAAATCTTTATTAATATTTAGTTACCTCATTTGAGTGTATAATCTATTTCCTGAAAGGCTCTCGTCTGATACTATTATGCCCTAAATATCCTCTCAGTCAGGACTCTTCACCTCACAAAATGAAGACTGTCTAAATTTAGCTACTAACAGGCATTGTAGAGTAATGTACATTTTGTTACAATTGGAGTCAAGTAAACTCCAGGCAAAATTATAAAGTAAGCAGAGTTGGATGAGAGTGCCATCTGGGATGTCAGCATGAATTTTGAAGTCAGAGAAGTCTGTGCTTGGACTACATTTTTAGCATGTATTATCTAAATAGTGTACAAATGGCTAAATAATAGACAATTAATGTAACCTAGCTCAGCCTCAGTTTTCTCATCTCTAAAATGGTAATTTTGGTACTTACCTAAATGGGTTGCTATGTTGATTGCACCTACCACATTACTAACACATTGTTTCTTAGTAAATACCATAGCTTGAAAAAGGAATGCATTAATTTCCTTCCTCATCTTTCTTTTCCAAGGCATGATCCAAAGATTACTCCATTACTCTGGGTAGCTAGGCATATTCTCCCCTTCCTTCTCCAGCTTTTCATGAAATTAGATAGAACCATTCTTTTGCATTAATTTAGGAAAAATACACTTTCAGCACCTTCATATTTTTCCTTGGGTTTGAGTCTAACAAAAGGATGAGATTGATTTTTGATTCATTACTTCCATACCTTTTATTTGTTAATTGAATGCAGGAAAGAAAGTTATATACCTGGCATTAGGTCTTGGTGTCTCCATCTGTAAAATGAGAAGGATAGATGATGCCTAAGAACACTTCCAACTCTAAGTAAGGCTCTCTGAAGTATTTTGAAATATTTTTAAAGTAGTGTTAAAAATCAATCACTGATAGCACATAAAATGAATGGTTATTTTTTTCCCTGGCTGTCAGATATGTCCAACCAATTGGGCACAGCAAAGTTTCCCAGTGTGTTGGGGGTGGGTCACCACTTGGCTAAGAATTTTGACCCCATTAACTCTTCAGAGCTCACAAGTGATATGAGGTCAGTGATATATGGCTGTAAATCTCCTCTTCCATTTAATCTGGGGTGCCATTATATATTATTCCAGGATATTTTGTTATTGTTGGAGGTGATTAGTATTAAAAAGCCAATTTCTTTTACATGGCAAGTTTAGTTGATTTATATTTATCTTTACTATTTTTATATCTAGACTGTTTCTACCATCTTATGATTGTATTGTGTAAATGTATATTTTTAATTAAATTTACTGGGTGATATTGTTTAATAAAATTACATAGGTTTCAAGTGTATAGTTCAATAATACATTGGATTGTGTATTCACCCCCTAAAGTTAAATTTCCTTCTGTCACCATATATTTGACCCCTTTAGCCCTTATCTACAGCCCCTTCCCCCACTTCCCTCTGGTAACCACTAAATTGTTATCTGTGTCCATTAGTCTTTGTTCGTCTGTCCTGTTTGTTTGTTGCTTTCAATTTTATATCCCACATACAGGTGAAATCATATGGTTCTCAACTTTTTCTATCTGACATGTTTTGCTTAGCATGATAATCTCAAGATCCATCCATGTTGTTGCAAACAGTCCTATTGGTTGGAATACAATTCCAGGAACTCCTTTATAAGGGCTGGCTCAGATGTCAGGAACACAGCGCAAGCAGGCAATTCAATGAAGGAGGCAGGCAGTTTGGTGCAGGCTTCTCTCTAAAGTTTGGTTTGCATGAGGGGCCCCTGTTTAGAAATGGGCTGCTAGGCTCTGCTTTTACATTTGAGCCCAGTTAGACACCAGAAGCCCTTCTGGGTAGGTATCTTCTTTTTCAGCATCCACAGTATTTATTAAGAATATCTTTTTTTTACTTTATCTTAAAACATAGCTAAAGAACACAATTCTTTATACATATCATTTTTTGTCTTTTTACATTGTGATTATACATATATTATCATCTCATTTTTTCTTCATCTCTGCACATATATTGAATATTTTCCATCTCATTTGTTTCATTCTGAATTTTGAGTTTCTTCTGCTCTATATTCCTGTTCACTTAAGTATCTTACAATTTCTGTTGTCTTTTAATTGTTGCTAGATAGGTGGTAGTCATGATGTAGTTTTCATCTGACAACTTATAGTATAACCAAAAAAGTAGCAACAGAAAATTTGCAGAATGGATGTCAGTAGATTGGAAAAGAATCCCAGTAATAATGGTAGAGCAGCTTTGTAAGAAATACCAGATTAAAATTCTCAAGACGATACTCCAGAGACAACAGTAGAACACTCTGGATGAGTTTTAAAAAAGGATAAAAATCAATGCCTCTGAATTGAAAGTGATTCAGAGGAACTGAATTCTAAATGGGAATACATTTTGGGAATTTGTAAACCAATTTATATAATCTATATTTTCCTTTTTATATGAGCATAATAGTGGTAGATAATAAAAAACTTATGTTTAAATACATCTAAAAAATTGTTTCAACGAGTATAAAATAAAATTTTATTCCTTAATTGTATATAATATAATGGTGCATTTACAATCAAAGGTATTTTAGAGTTGAGGTAGTATGGTATTTAATAGATATTGCTATCAATAGGTGTCAGATAGGATCTGATAAGACTAACAGGATTGCTCATATCCCTCCAGACCAGATATCCTCTTCATTAGAACGTGTTGTATGCATAACAGTAGTTTCATTTTCTGGCATCCATGTTTCTTTAAATATGTTAAATACATTGATCCATCATTATTGAGTTACTCTTCTTGTGGGTTTGAAAGACTGGGTTTGTCTTCCCATTTTGTGCTGACATGATTGGTAATATTTTCAGAATATGGTTACAGCACACAATTTTACTTATTATTAGTTACTTCATCATTGCTACAAACAAATAAAAGAAAGTTGAGTGTGCACCTTAATAGTCAATGTGTCAGAAAAAGACAGAGAGATGTACTAATAAAGTGACTCAAATTCAGACCTAGATATTAATTTCCCTAGACTGAGGAAGAAGCAATGAGCTTAAATTATTGAAAATTTTAGCAATAACAGCACAATGGGATTGTTTATTTTGTCTTTTTATGATAACAAAATTTGCTCCTGAATATGGGGCAAGGGTTTCCCAATCCTCCTTGTCAATCAGAGTATTTCAAAACATCTTTAATGGTTTTATAGAGAGTTGACCTAGCTGAAGTAGATATAGTCTTTATTGCTTGAATTCTTTAGTTGAGTGAGGACAGAGCCTTTGGTAATATAGATTTATTTTCCATGAGGGTATCCATGTATCAACTGATTTCAGCTTCCAAGATATAAGAAAAATCTGTTTGATTATTCACTCAACAATCAGTTGCTTAGAATTTATCTGTTTACAGTGTGGCGTGCAAGATATTGAGTACTGAGCATCTGAATATGAATAATATAAGGCTGTTGCCTTCAAGTATGTAATGCAGAAATATTAACAGTTACAGAATATTATGCTGTCAGTAGGTTCAGCTGCAAGTAATAAAAATAGATTTCAAGAACTTAAATAAACAAAACAAGGTTCTTTTTCTCACTAAACTAGAAGCAAATAGCTGGTATATCTATTTGTTGTTGTTGTCAAGAACCAATGTTCATTTGGCAAAAAGCGGATGATGTGTCCTTGTGGTTCTATGGGCATCTGAGAGAGACAATTATTTAACTGGACACATTGCTACCAGAGACAAAAATGAGGGAATTTCTTAGAAGACAAGATGTGGATAGAATATAAGGTTAGCAACTGGTAGTGAATGGTAAAAAAAAAAAAAAAAAAAAGTAAGGTTATAAGAGAAGAATACAAGAAGTGTTGCTGCAAAGCCCTGGAGACTTAATGTCTCCCAAATATCCCCTGAGAGGTTAATTGTTTTCATGCACTACTTATTATACATAAATGTAATTCGGAGTTACATGACTGTTTATACTGTTATCCTAGGTATAGATAATTTTAGATAAATATTCAGTTCTCATATTTTTGGAAAAATTGCTTCAATGGCTTAAATGTAACTATGTCTTTCTATAAATGTTTAGCTTTTAGTTTATTCGCTGGAACACAGACTATATTGCCAAAATTTCCATCATTTAAAAAAGGCACATTTAAATAATACTAAAGAGAATTTTTACACATACATTCAGTAGAACCTGTTTATCTCCACATGTTTTATATATGAAAACGAAGAAATATTCATTTGATTGTCTAATCTGACTGGCATCTTGCCCTTAGCTGCCATTACCTACAGCCAATATTTCCTGAACACTACTACTCAAGCATTTACATCTTTAATGACAGAACAGATTCTCAGAGCAACTGAGATCCAGATGCTGGCTAGGTACGCATTAAGATAAACCAAAGAATTAGCCGAAGATGCTATTTTGAGAAAAAGAATAGAAAATAAGTCAGCCGTGAATAATTTTTAAAGCCTCTTCAAAATGCCCCTTTATCTTTTTGATTCTGTTGTAAGTATGTCTCAGGCATCTATCAAGAAGCATTAACATTTCGTGTAATATTATACAACAATTTATTCACTGGAAAATTGATTCTATACCACCACATGCCTCCAAATATGAAAAGCACTGAGAAACCTCATTATAAAAGCTGAGGCTTTGCAGATAGAAAGTGTTTTGTCAACTATCTCATAATAAATCTTCCTAAAACAGTGGTTGGATCTATGCTATCTGTAAAGCAAATATATTCAGGCATATATGGTCATACTTGAGATAGATCTTTTCAAAGACTAATATTTATAGTTAATTCCAATCTATTTTTTATTTTGTGAAAAATAGTATAAACGGAACTACTTCAAAATGGAATTGGAGCTGCCTTCCCAGAGGAATTGCCCTGCATGTCTTATTCTTCAAACCTTTGTAATGTTGGAACTGGGAAAAATAACTTTCGGACTGGGCCAAAGCAACAATGAATTCAAAACAACTGTTTGCAAATCTAACGGGAAAGCAGACTCCTGATTACAGGACTGAAAATTAAAGACATTCTTTAGAATTAACGCCATATGTATACTAAAGAAAAACTTCATTTATTTGCACTTACAGAATTTCTTCCTTGGCTTATTAAAGCTAATAGAAATTCCTGCCTTCTATTCATGTAATTATTTCCCTTCCCTGCGTCAGAAAATTTCTTGCCTTTCACCACATAATTGGAACACTATCTGGGTTTCTGCCTGAATCAGTGCTTTCCAGAATTGCAGTACTTTTTGATCTCAAACACTTGCTGCCTCCCACTTTGGCCTTTTGTTTTTAGGTTAACATAATGTTTTTTCATTAATCTGAATTCACACGTAAACAAATATTTTGAGAACGTCTACCATTGTGTTGTAGGAAGTGTTCCGTAAAGTAATGCATAGACAATCTTTCTCTTTATATACAAACAAAATATTCAGGGTTATTTATTACCAATTACTTTGCAAAGATGTATTCAGGACCTATACTAAGAGATAAGTCATTGTTTACCATCAGAAAGTTTGTTATGATGTACTTTTTTTTTGCATTTGATGGATTTATCAGATAGGACTGGTGATCTGCTGCATTAATTGGAATCTATTTACAACACCTTGACCAAATAAGGATCTCTTCTCATGTGATAACATGAAATCTAAAGATGGGCTGACCAGGACTGGGCAAGCAGAATCCCAGAACTTGAAACTTCACTTCGTTTGAATAAGGTAACTAGGAAATGTAATTCTGTTTTGTTTTAATCTATTTTGTCACAAACTCTTAATAAAATTGGTTCTTTTCATAAGCCAGGTAGAAAAAATGAATATTGTAAAGTCTACTAGGAGAGACTGCCACGATTCTATTTCCATTACATTAATGTTTCCCCATTCTTTCCCCAAAATATATAAACCATTTTAACTGATTTTGTTGACCCACAAAATCTCCTATTAAAGACCCAAAAGGTAGTGATGAATTTCAAAGGAGGTAATGGTTTTGCATTTAAAAATGTGACTACTGAGTAAATATATTCTTTTCAGAGACCCATTTTCAAGACAGTAGCAATTTTTCAGTGAAAAGTTTACCAAAATATTTACTTAGTAATTATTCCAAAAAAGTAAAATGTAATCACATAACCAACATAAGAATAATAAGTATGATACAGTACTAAACACCTTCATACACTTATTTTTAATCATTGCCCACGTAATAGACATTTTTTTTTTGTTAGACTGGAATAATCATCTTTCTCATGAGTGGTGTATGTTAAAAATTAGATGAAACATTTTATTTTGCATTCCATAAAATCGTGATGGGAAAACCCCAATTTTAATTCCTCCTGCAGTTTCATTGCAAAATCACATCTGTGACTACATTAACAATATGATTATCTTTTCTTATTAACTACTTTCTAAATTATATTGGTAAGCTCTTCCAAAAGCAGAGAGCTAGCTCTAGCTATAGAGGCAAATTTCTCAGACTGTCAAAGTTTGCTTATCTTCTTTTTGTGAGTCGGATGCACTAACTTCAGCATTAGTTCATCCCTACCTTTTACTAAGAAGGTATATGAGAAAGGCAATTTTTTAAAAAACATGAATATTTAGCAGTCTCAGTTCTAGAAGTAAAGAATAAAAAAGTTTTATTTTAGTAGATATTTCATTCATTTACATTTTTAAGAGCTACAGCATCTCTAGTCTTGATAAAGTTCAAGGAGCGGCAACAAATCAGAGAGCACTGTGCAATGTCACATAACAATAATGAATGGATGAGCTTATATGCATGGCACTTCTGATTGAACCTCAAAGATTAGTTGTTGACTTTTTTCCATGAAAAGAAAGGGGGGTGTTAATTATTGACTTAACAGAAAAATAACATGACAAGTAATTAAAACAATATTTTCCTGACTATCATGCTATTACAGCAAATCCTTTTTGATACCTCATATCATACCAAATATATTGAAATGCCACATTTAGTATACTTTACATACATTTTCTCAGCTTTATGAAATTAATGACAAATAAAAATAATATGTAAAGTTTACAACTCGATGACTTGATAAGCCTAAATGTCCTGCATTATATGTATTTTTGATTATTTGAATCATTTAAATTATCAGTAAAGTCTCATACTAGGTAAGATCTCTGAATCTAATTTGACGATCTAATCTTTTGTGTTAATTTGGCTTTTCTCTGCATAAATAAAAGGGAAAAACTGATCAAGGGATTCAATTCAGCGAGGAAATGCAAGCTAAAGAAATGAACGAATGAATATCTGTAGATTCATATTCTCTATTTTGTAACTTAAGCAAGGTTTTCAATATTGTACAATTTAAAATTTGGCTCAGCTGCCCTAATTTACTACATATATATTCAATTTAATTATTTTAATTAGTTTCAAGTGTACAGTACATTCATTAGACATCTATATAGTTTGTAAAATGATCCCCCCAATTGCTCCCTCCCTCCCCTGACCCTCCACCTAGCCAATGTATTAATGCTAACTGCATTCCCTATGCCATGCTCCCTGGCCCCACGACCATCCATCAGCTACTAATCTGTACTTCTTTAATCCTTCACCTCATTCTCCCAGCTCCCCAAACCCACCTCCCATCTTTCCATCACCAAATTGTCCACTATATTTATGAGTCTGTTTTTGATTAGTTCGTTCTTTTTATTCCTTAAATTCTGCATATAAGTGAAATTATATAGTGTTTATCTTTCTCTGTATGACTTAAATACCTTCTAAATCCATCAAAGCAATATCTTTTTCCATTCTCTTCCTTTTCATATATACATTTTTAACTACAAAATTGAGTCGTATGATCCTAAAAGTGCTATTCATCTTAAAAACCTCTCTGGTTCATAGAAGACCTGAGGAGTATTTCAATACCTTCTAATTAGTCTTTTAATAATGGCCTTTTGCCAGTCTGTTTCATTTGGATGCTTAATTCTTCAAATTAATAGCTTTGGACCTATCAGAATCTTTAAGACATAGAAGAGATAATAATAGTTATCATATACATGGCCAACACTGTATAATTTATGAAGCTGTTGCCCAAATGAACTTCATTTGAAAAGAAAAATAATTTAATTATCTAGAAAAATATAAATGTTTTACTTTAGTAGAATGTAGCATTTTTCATTCATTTACATTTTCATGAGCTATCGCACCCCTACTCTTGATAAAGTTCAGGGACTGAAAACAAATCAGAGAGCATTGCACAATGCCATATAACAATTCTAAAAGGATGAGCTTACATGCATGGCACTTCTGATTGAGCCAAATTAGAGTACAGTGTGCTCTACAAAATGCACTTAAGAGTATAATATAACAATACGTTCATAGATGATTTCTATACCACGAAGACAAAATAGTGCCTTTATGCATCTGAAATCTTCTCTTCTTAACAGATGATTCATCTGTTATATTATAATTTATATAAAAAATGATTCTATTCCTCCAGTCTTCATCAAAACAGAGAGGGAAGAATGAATCTAGAGCTCTATGGTCTAAATATCCAGCTTGGTATTCTCTGGTTATATACTCACAAAACTTATTTATACAATAATCATGGCTTTCTGTTTAATAACTCCTAGGAAAAGAAAAAAAAATACAAAAAATCAAAGGAGATGATATGTCTAATCTAAAGATAAAATGAACTGCTGCAATTATTGTAATGAGGAAAGACAAGAAGACATCTGGCAATGCCTCTGACAGCCACTCTCAGGGGAATATCTCAGCATTACACGTTTTTAAAACAGTGTGAGCAAAGTACATTATCGAGACCCTTTATGGATCAACCATATATTTTGTATTAAGTCTAGAGTTACTACCAAAGTAAATTTCTGTTAAAATGCAAAACAACTATAATAAAACTTCTACCTATAGCTAAAATAGTACTTTTCTTTGTAGTAAAAAATCTTATATATTTAATGTTCATTGCAAAAACTGGTAAAATGTCCTCATTTCTCAAATGCAAACATGTACACATGCACACACACACACAAACTGTGCAAGACCTTTGTCATTTAGAGTCATCCTCATACTCCAAGTCTATTCTGATGTTGCTGGTGAAATTAACATGGGCTGAATAGAAACAATTGACATAATAATTATTAATGATGACGAATTTTAAAAACATAATAACGGGAAATATAAAATATCTTACCTGAGTAAAAAGTTTACTGGTAGAAATCATAGCTCCAAAGATATTCCTGGCAAGGGAGAAAAACAGTCAGTCATTTATACTCTTGTTCAATCATAGTTTTCCAGTTCAACAACAGAAATGTATGACTATTCCTACTATAATAAGATAGATTAATTATACTATTTTTGTAAGATGGTGTCATTTTTATCTTTTCAAGAATATGTATCTCCCATTAAGTTGTAAGAAAATTTTTCTCAAAGTATTTCTTCCATTTCTCAAAATTAGTGCCTCAAGGGAACCTGGGGGTATTCAAATTATTAGGAGACAGAGGTTAAATTATGGTTATGTTGGGGTAGGTAGGTAAGGAGGAATAGAAAAGGAACTACAAGTAACCACTTCACTCCTGATCAACTAAGCAATTATGAGAGGAAAATAATAGTCATCAGAGATTTACGATGTGATTAGAATATTTTTTTGATGATATCGGGTACCTGGGCTGGACTAAAACAGTTATTCTTTTTTCTGGTATCTTGGCATAGGTACGGAGACAGCAAAGAATTTCAAAAAAAAATTTAAAAATCTCTCTTTCTTGGAAAATAAGCATCCCTCTTGCTCGAGAAAATATTAGCTTTAACACATAACTCTAGGAAAAAAACTTGTGGATGGCATCTCTCTTCCAGAGTAGCCAGAACTTGCTCCCTTTAGTTGCAGCCTGAGCTATTTATATCTTCGTGTTTAAGATAAATATATTCTAATAGTACTTAAATAATCTCATAAGTTTAAAAATTTTGGCTTTTCTTATTAAACCATACCTGTTTTATATAATTTATGAATTTGCATTTTTCATATTTCAAGATAGGGCCTTTGGTGCTGGAAACTGATAAAATTCAATTTGGTTATTTACATTATTAAGTTCCTTTCAGTGTATGTATAACCTCTGGTAATAAGAGGTTTGTATATGTTACAATATGATATTCACCTATGACAATGAAAGCAAGTCATAAATTTAGGTATGTGTACAATATAAACTGGTATAAAACGTCTCACAAGCTGTTCTGCAAAGTCAGTGCAATCTCAATAATCTACTCATCTATGCATGGAGACAATTGTCTTGCCTGAAATTGTGGTAAAGGCCAGCACAGCAATGCTCTAGTGTCAGGATTCAGAAATCTAAGCTTAGGGAACCATTCCAAACCTTATTGGCTACTATATAGAATGCTCTAGATTCTGACACCTTATTTACACAAGATTGAGAATGCATGTGCAATATTTTTAGCCAACAAAATTATTTTTTTATCGATTATGCTAATTAATAAACCCACTGGCATTGATTGGAAATAAACACAGTAATTGAAAATTTTGGTTAAGAACCACCTCTGAATTGTTGAACTTTATTGAATAGTATCTAACACTCTACTCCAGATTTTGTGTTCTAAAATAAGGCGAATTGAGGGTTAACTAACAATTCCTAGGATATTTAACTTAATTAACACATTGATATATTTTAAAATATTTAGAAGTAACTAGCAAGAATTTAGAATGCAAATATGTTCACATTACTGTAAAAATTAATGTTTGAGTCAAGAATACTGATTCAAACCCCGTGATGCTGTATAAATGGTTTTATTAAATAAATGCCTAGGCACATTCATTAATAGTTGTAGTTTATGTTCCATATATATGAATGGTGATTTGTTTCCTTCCATTCTCAGAAATTCTTGTTCATTAAAAAACAACAACAACAACACCAAAAAACAACTGAAGAGGTAATGTTACAAGTTTATTGTGAACAAGGCAAGAGGAAAAGGTAAAAGACTGCCTTAAAGGACAACTTAGAAAAACTATATTATCTGGCTGAAAAATAAGTTTCATTTTTTCAGTCTGAGTCATTAGCTTTGTATAGTTGGCATTCTGAAAATGAAGTGCTTACAAGTTTAAGTGTCCTAAAGATGTATGAAATACATGGGTAGTTAGGTGGAATACAAATGGTTTATAGTGAATAGTACCTCAGCCTCTAAAACTGAATTTAAAATCTTAAAATATTTATGGTTTTAAAGTTTTTGTTTTTAATGGAAACCATAGCTCTAACAACATTGGTGATAGCAACTGATAGGTCATGTGTGATAAGGAAAAATTGGCAAGTTAAAATATATACCCCAAAGCCTGATTTGGCTAGATCTAGACTTTGTTAACAGCTTGTTATTCTATGGTTATATTTTTATTGTCTGATTATGATCATATCTGGGTAGAAGAAATATTAATAATCTGTACATTCTGGAAAAATAAGCTTTCGTTTCCTTTAGGTCTCTATAGATCATTCATTTGACATTCAGTTAGCACCTAATAATGCAAGCCATTTCTCTAAATTGGCTTATCGATCAGTTCCTCTTGAATCCCAAATATTAAATAGAGGGGCCTCATGCGAGAGGGAAGGCAAAGGAAATGGTACTCTTGTCTCTTGTTTTGTGCTCCCACTTAATGCCTTTTGACCAAAAAATTTTCTACTTTTATCTGTTTTATATAATAAAGAAATCTCCATAAATTCCAATCATTTATCAAAAAATTTTTGAGTCATTACTATGGTGCCATATCCTGTCTTATCCCTTGATTTTCTTAAAACACCAATGACAGTATCCCTGAATGATTTATCTTGTTATAATCTTGTTATAGCCATTTTAAAAGGTCTCTCATCATTCATTCATTCATTCATTCATTGAACATTTATTTAGCTCCTATCATGACAGAAGTTATCTATTATTTTCTGCATTCAACAAGTCCTAATTGCTTTCTCTCCTCCCTAATAAAGGGTTTAAAACTTTTTTTCCCCTATTCTACTACAATCAGCACCTTGAGTGCTAGAATCTTTAGAATCTTTCACCATCTTCTCTGTGCATATTCATTGTCTTTTCTTTTTATCTTTTTAAATAGTTTTAAGAATAGCCATAAAATCTGCAAAAATAACAAAGAATTCCTGCATAATCTTAGCCCACCCTAGTTAGTATTTTACATAATCATAATTCAATTATCAGAGGCAAGAAATTAACATGGACACAACATTATCAACTGAACTACAGATCTTATTGGAATTTTACGCAATGTCCTTTTTCTGTTTCAGGATGAATTCAGAATCATACATGTCATACCTTCTTAGTAGTTATCACACCTCCTTAGTCTCCTTCAAGTGTGACAGGACCTCAGTTCTGCCTTGTCTCTCATAACCTTGACACATTGGAAGATCACTGATTAGTTATTTTGTACTTTTTCCTCAACGTGGGTTTGTCTAGTATCTTATCATTAGATTGAGGTAATATATATTTTTTGCAAGAATAATACAGAATCAATATGCCCTTCTCTATGTAGCCCCGACCTAATCTACACTATATAATGTCAATATCTTATTACCGCTGGTGTTAATCTTGATCACTTGGCTAGTATGTTTTCTCTGCCGAAAGTTACTATTTTTCCCTTCGTAAGAAATAAATATCTTGGAGGAGATGCTTTGAGACTATGCAAATATCCTGTTTCTTCTCAAACTTTTACCTACTAATTTAACATCCACTGGTAGATGATGTCTGGAGCTATTATTATTGTGGTGTTTGCCTAAGGAGATTTTCTATTTTTATATTTTCTTTTACACCTGCTAATTGAAAGTCTATAAAGAAATGTTCCTCTTCCTCATTTATTTATTTGATTATTTATTATATCCGTTTTGACTCATGGTTATTAAATTTGTTCTACGGTTATAGTTCAACACTATCATTGCTTTGTTGCTCAAATTGTTCCACTTTTGGGCTCTTTCAGGTTGTATCTTTTGGACATACTTTCACCTTTTTTGGTTTTCTGACACCACAATATATTCCAGGTTTATCTTATATTTTCTGCACTCTGACAGTAGAATCAACAACTTCTCCAAGGAGCCTTGATTCCCTTAATTGGGAAATAGTGTTTACAAACCACGATCTGGGTAGTAGTTCGTGGTACTACTACCCAGAAGCAATGTCAGTTGACATTAAAATATGAGTTGGCCTGAGCTTTTTAAAAGCTCATTTTAAAGTTCATTGCTTCTAGGTATTATTATTACTAGGCCTTCTTAATGGACAAAGCTAGAAAGTATAATTTTGTATAATAAATGCATATATACATAAACACATATTTACCTATCTGTATATGTATGTGTATACTCCATGAGTTCATATTAATATATTAGATTCTAAGTCAATCCTCATAGAAAATTTAGCCTTTCTCTTTTTCTGATTTGCAACTTCTTTCTCTTACATCTCAGATTCACATTATTCATCATCAATGAAACTCAGCTATAATCATCTTTAAAGTATTTACTTACTTGCACAACCCTAGTATATGTGTAACATAGATTCAGTATTGCTAACCCATATCCCTGTGAAAAATAAATTTATTAAACAGACTACAGTACTTTTAATACAGATCATTTTGTCTTTAGCCTTACAGTAACTAGTAATCAG
>NW_011888799.1:11112370-11119103 GCF_000151845.1 Pteropus vampyrus
GCCTGAGCTTTTTAAAAACGGAGTATTTTATCTACTTGGTCAAAGATGAGGAAGTCAGAGAGATATGCTTTGCCTAACTTGGAAGAAAGAAATATCCATCTTGTGAACTGCTTAAGGGTACCACATGCCAACAAGTATGGGCAGCTTCTAGGAGCTGAGATCAGCCTCTGCTGACAGCCAGCAAGGAAGAAGGGACATCAGCCCTAAGCACTGAATTCTGCTAACAATTAGAGTGGACTTAAAAAAGGACCCCCACCCTGTACAAAAACCGTGAGCTAATAATGTATCATTTTAAGCCACTAAGTTTGTGGTAATTTGTTACACTCTAATATAAATTTAATACTAAAGGGCAGCAAAAATAAATACAGAACCAGGTGCACAAAGATGGCAGATCTTGCGTTTATCAATTAAAGATTATTAAATGCATATTGTACTTTAAAAAATAAAAAGAGGATATTGAAATTACGATAAAGGAACAAAGAACAAAAATCTGATAACAACAGATTTTAAAGTAAACAAACAGAATTTCTAGAAATTAAAAAGGTAATTTAAATTAAAACCTTAATAAATTATATTATATTAAGGGCTTTACATGGTTAAATCAATTAATTAAGTAAAATCAAATTAATAGAATTAAGTAGATTAAATAAAATAAAATCTTTTTCAAAATTAATGCGTTAAAAACTTATAATCTATATTTTCAGGTAAAGTAAGTAAGGCTAAAATATGTAACATGCAAAAGACAATGAAGCTAATAAGAGGTAAAGTGGGGATGCAAACCAGGTCAAATTTTCCTCTTAAGTCTCTAAATACGCTTAGTGGTATATATAAAACAAAACAAAAGGATATTTTAATTTATCTATAAATAAGAGTTCTAAAGTTTCCTAGTTTTTGCAAAAAATATAATTTATATTCAAGGAGAACTATATGACCTATATGTTTTAACATTTTGTCCAATTCTGTTCCTATAAGTTCTACAGGCCCTGGTCCTGTCACACATGCCAAATTAATGGGTAGAAGATCCAGTCACATTTCCTGTTATCGCTCCAAATTTCAAATGTCTAAAATCTGGGTCCAATGTGGTGGCAGAGGTGCTTCATTTGCCTTAGAGTTCCACCATCATCTATTCTTTCTCATAGAAGCTGAGAAAGGAAACAGGGTCCTGGACGTAGGAGAGGAGAGTAGTCCTTATGTTTTCCTGCGCTACTTGACTTCACTTTGGTTCAAGCATACATGCTGCTCTCCAACAGGGACAGGCTCAAAGTGAGAAAAGGGGGAAGCTGAGGGAACCCTTGCCGAAGGTCCCGGCATCGATTTAATAAGTGCAGCCACCAGGTTGCCTCCAGCACCTTAGCAGAAACATTGTTTATAGGTACTGAGTTGCAGGTAGGCTTGATAAGAGTCTAAATTTGCTTTTAAAAATCCATATTGTTTTACCTAGAAAATATTCTTTCACTGTAATTATTACTAAATCCCGGACAGTCCCTCTCAAAGGCAGGCCTTTCCTGTGTTGACTTGTGTCAGCCTGTCTTACCTCTATGTAGGTGTCACCTCCTCTCTGAAGAGCTTTGCCCTGAAAGTCATCCTTAATATGAGGATGCTCAGTGAATACTTGCTGATAAATATAGTGCCACTGAGCAAGCCTGGCCTCCTAACTAAATCTCCCAACTATGCAATCCTCCTGCAGCTCGAGTTCAGCTTTATCTATTTCTAAATGTCTGAATATGTTTGCTATTCACCAGGGCTGATTTTAGCTCCTGTTTTCTATTTGGCTTGTGTAGATTTTTTTACCCTCGATTTCCAAACTAACTTTTTCTTCAGTGAAATGAGAACACCACCATCCTCTTCACTGGCACCAATCATTTAAAATAACTGGAATCAAACCTGATGTCTTACATTTCTTCTTCCCTCAACCAAAGTGACATGAAGAGGTGACTTTGAAGCTGAATTAGCTGCAACCATGAGCAAACATAAAGGATTGAAAGAAAATCTACAATAACTACAAAGAGTCACTGGAGCTGGGCATCCCTGGTAAAGAGAGCTGGGAGGACCCTTTACACACAGCTATTCTGTTAACAGGGACATCAAGGGCAACTGCGAAGGAGAAATCACAATAATGAGACAGGTAACCATCTGAGTGACTGAATAAGAAGCCAGGACCCTACCTGCTCATTGATAAAACTCCTTTCTTACAGAATGAGATAGTGAATACCATCATTTCCTCTCCCCAAATTTGTTTCTTTCCTGAATTTCTGACTGAGCTCCTTGATTCTGGCAGGGAAGTAGGGCCCCCCTTCCACCACCTAGAATCTAGAGAAAACATCTCAATTACAGCGCCTTGTGGAAGTCATTGAGAGGGTAAGAGAATCCCCTAGAGACTGTGTATAATTCACCTGAGCAGTCACTCCAGGCTTCTCTGGTTTCCTAACCTACTGAGCCATTAAATGAAGGGAGAGGATGTGATGTCTTCAAGTCTCTGCCTGTGACAATAACAAATATATATGTGGTCTCTGCTCCTGGTTTCTAACAGAGCTCCCAAAATTCTTGTAAACTCCTGACTGATTGGGGTGATGGAAGTATCTTACACAGAGCTTCTATTTCCCTTGGAATTTCCTAGATGATAGGAGCATCTTTTGTTCTAATGAAGTGACTCTTAGTGGGCACCTGGATTGAGGCCGATCACAAGAAAGACCAAGCATGATTAGAAGTTTGTAACTTTTGGCATCATCCCCTATACTCTGGGAAGGGGAGAGGAGCTGGAGATGGAGTTAATAATCAATCAAGCATCCATTAAAATCCCTAAACTATGGGATTTGGAGTTTCCCAGGGGGTAAACACATGCACATGCCAGAAATGTGGTGTGCCTCACTCAGCTCCATGAGGACAGAAGCCCCTGAACTACAGTCCCTTCCAGACCTTACCTTGTGTACTTCTGGCTCTTAATCTCTATCTTCTATTATTTTCTTTATAATAGCCAGTAAATATAATATATGCTTTCCTAAATTTTACAAGCTATTATACAAACCAGAAGAGGGGATTGTGGAAACCCCTGATTTACTGTTGATTAATCAGAAGTAAAGGACATATCTGGGATTTGCAACTGGTACCTGAAGTAGGGGACAATCTTGTGGCACTGAGCCCCTAACCTGTGGGGTGTGTATTAACTCCAATTACTGCCATAATTGAATTGTAAGACACCTACTGGTATCCAGAGAGTTTGAGAATTGGTTGGTATGAGGAAAGAAAAAAAAAAAAAAACTCACACATTTGGTGTTAGAAATGTGAGTGGAGTAGGAAACAAAGGGTCTTTTTGTTCATTTGTTTTACTATCCTAGGCTTTATTCTGTTTTCACTCATTTGCCAAATATATACTGATGAAGCTAAAGATTATTTTTTAACACCAGATCCTAATATCTACCTTATATCATCAATTCTAAGATACTTTCCCCCCACATTTAACACCTCTAAAATCCAGATGAATGTGCGAATCAATGTCACTTATTTTTCTTTTTAAAAGATACATAAAATGATGATGCATGTCAAAAATCAAAGTCATTTTACTTTTGAAGATACACAGCCAAAGCCTAGGTAATATGTCCATTTGAATGTAAAAAAGTAAATTCATACTTATTCTGTCCAAGATCAGCCTTATGAGCCTCCCTTCAAACCTGATCCCCCTTTGGTGTCTCCTCTCCCAAAGGATGGCACCACCATTCTTCCAGTCATGCCAGCTCTAAATCTGGAAGTCATCCTTGACAGCCCCTCTCCCTCACTCTCCATGCCAACCTGTTCCCAACAACTTCTGCTCTTCAAGATTTAACATTGCCATCATTTCATAAGGGGTTCTCTTACTCCTTTTATTTCTAAATCATTCTGTTTCAATCAACTTTATTGACATATAATTTACATAAGTGCATCTGTTTTAAGCATGCAATTCATTGAGTCTTGACAAATACATTTAGCCATGTAATCATCACCACAAAAAAGAGAATGTTTTGATCACCACCAAAAAATTTCCTCAGCTCATTTGCATTCATTTCCCCTACTCCATTCCCCTGTCACAGCAACTACAAATCTTCTTTAGGTCTGTAGGCTATTATTATCTGTTCTAGAATTTCCTATAAATAGAATTATATGTTTGGACTTTTTGTGTTTGGCTTATTTTACACAACGTAGTATTTTTGAGATTCTTCCACATTGCGGTACACATCAATGGTTTCTTCCTTTTTATTGATGAGTAGTTTTATATGACTATATAATTTAAGTTTATGCATTCACCTGGTAATAGACATTTGCTAGATTTTCAGTTTTTTGCAATTATAAATAAAGCTGAAATGAACATTTATGAACAATGCCATAAATAGTCCTATATTCTCATTCTTGTGCATAAATACCTAGAAATGGAATTATTGAATAATCTTGTAAATATATGTTCAACTTTATAAGAAACTGCCAAACTGTATTCTCAAGTGCTTGTACAAAATCATTCTCTTATGAAATATATTTTATGTCATCATTTTTGTGACTTTTCTTTTTTGTTTCAACTCTTAAGTCATTTAGCTCTGTCAGATTCTCATTTATCAGTATATTTTGCTATAGTTAAAATACTCCAACATCATTTTTTTAAACTTCATTTGATTCTGTATTTTTTAAAAGGTAAAAATTTTACTCTGAAATCAATCAATTTATGTTGCATTGTCAGATGTTTAAAATATTTCTGAAAAAGTTAGAGGCTGTCTGTCAAGGACTTCAACCTAATAGGTCTGTGTAATAAAGTCTATCTTCATTTTTGATGTTTCACCACTGACAGCTTTCAAGCTCAACCCCTACACCTTGGCTTTTGGCCCCACATCTGGGCAAGTCACTAAGAAAGCCTTCTTTTTCTTTTTCTTTCTCAGTCTCTGTCTCTCTGTCTCTCTGTCTCTCTCTCTCTCTCTTTCATACACACACACACACACACACACACACACACACACACACACACACCCCTCCATAGGGAAGTTCAAAACAAGTAAACCCTATTCCATATGTGGAAATCCTCGTACAGGCACCACCTCCTAGCCACATTCAAATGAAAGCTGATTCACTACTCCCTTCCGTAAAAGCATTTGAACAGCTTGAGGGTGGCCATGAGTCTAGAAGCTAAGGTTAACTCATAAGGGGTGTTTGAGTAGAGACTAAATGTATGGTCACTTCACGCCTTTGTGTTATAGCATCATTTGCTTTCTTTGCATCCATATAATTGTACAACTTCGATAATAACAAAAAGTCATATATATTTAATTTTCCATTTCACAAGAAGTTTCTCTATGTAAATAAGCCATAACCTGAGTTTCACACAAATTGAAAGTAGAAGTAATATAGGAGAATGTATATTAGATAACAAATAGCAAGAAATTTGGAGAACCAAGTTGCTAAGCACATGGCAATGTCAACATAATTAAGATTAAAAGTCTTCTAAACAAGGGAATGTTACATAAACCAGTACAATTTAAAGTGTGGTCCTTAGGCCACCATGACTGGGCATTTGTTAGAAATGTAAATCCGTGGGCCCATCCAGCCCCACTCAATCAGAATCCTGGGCCTGGGGCCTAGCACTCTCTGTTTTAACAAGGTCTCCTAACAATTCCGTTGCATGCTAAAGATTAGGAACTACTCTTCAAAGGACAAAAAAAGCAATTGGTTGACCCAAAGTTGCAAGTGATAAAGCTTTTGCAGATGAGAGGTTTATGAGCAGTCTCCATAGACATCCTTTTAAAATAAGTAGATATAAGAAAAGCTGTCAAAGAAAGTAAATTATGGAAATGAGACATTAAAATTATCCTTAATAAAAGAAATGTAACACCTGTACATTAAGGGTAAGAAGAAGTGAAGAAAGTATAATCTAAGGATATTTATGAGAAATTATTCTTGGAATGAAAGTTTCTAAAAGGGGATCTATGAAAGTGAATTAAAGTGATTATTAAAAGGAAGAAAGGAGTTTAATAGACTAGTCAACATGAAAGTAGAATTTTTAAAATAAAAGCACTTTAAGTATTTTAAAACAAATTTATTCTTTTCTCACTACAAATATTGAATCCTGAATTATACATATATTTTTCTATTTTCACTGCCACTGTCCTAGTCAAGTTAATTTCTATCTCTCCCACTTGTATTCTGACCACAGTATCCTAACTGGTTTTATTAATTTCAGTCTTGTTTTCCTCCAATCCATTTTTCACACAGCAGTCAGTGTGAATTATATCATGTCAATTCCTAGATTATAACTATCCCAAAATGTACCATTATATATAATATAAAATAAAAACTTTTTCCGATAAGCTAAAATGTCCTAGATGACCCAGATCCTGCCAACTTTTATGATCTTATCTTATATATATCTCTGACTTTCCTCTCTCCCGTGCTTATTTTACACCAGCAACAGTAGCTGGTGTAAACAGCCTCTCTCCTAGATTTACACATGGGTCCCACTTGTCATTTAAGTTTATTTTAATGCCACATTTGTAGAGAGAACTTTCCTGACTACTCACTCAATCCAATATTACACCAGTCATTCTATATTATTTTATTTTCCCCGTAACATCTGTAATTAACAGAAATGATTTTATTTATTCCTTTGTTTGTTTATTTATTGTGTCTTACACCAATAGAATGTAAATGCTATGACAGCCAGGGCCTTGTGTGACTGTAGAACTTTTCCCTTGGCACTTAAAATAGAACTTGGCATATAAAC
>NW_011888799.1:11120223-11124790 GCF_000151845.1 Pteropus vampyrus
ATGCCCAGCATTTAATATCTATGTATTGAGCCACTTCTCATTACAAGGCACTTGAATATAAGAACTGAGAATGGGCTGATTGATGGGTCATTGATTATTCTGAAAGATAGTCAAAGGCGGAAAGTTAAACCCCTGCATCAGAAAAATAGTAAGACCTGCATCCTGCTGTTCTTTTACTAGGGTTCTTATTTCTCATTGTTAGAGCTATAAATATAATGATTTGAGTTAAAAACAGAGTTGAAGCTTAGTCTTTCTTTCCTTATTCACAGTGACAATGATTAGTGAGACATCTTCCAGAAAATGCTAGGATTCATTTGTAAAGGAATAGGTGAAATAGACAAGAAGATTAAACGATTCAAAAAAGAGCCAAGGATTTAGATAAACTTACTAAAGAAAATACAGGGAAGTTAATTTTTTTTTAATATCAAGATAACATGTACTGTTACCGCTGGGGATGATTCAAATTGGGGGCAATCCAAATCCGTCATTGCCCTAGTGGCACTGAGGGGGCCTTAGCTTTTTCTGCTGACACAGTAAAGAATTACAGATCAGTGAAATTTAAGAAAAGTAAGCTTTATTAAAGTACATTTTGAGAGAGAAAAAGCCTATGCCAGAGATGGCTGCAGCCCTGTAGAATTCGGGAAGTAAATCTATCGGCCCTTGATGGGTGGTTACAGGGGTGGTGCTAGATGATTGGCATGTGAGGTCATTTGATTGACATTTGGCTGTTATATAACCATATGTTACTGTTTATGCGATTGTTCAGAATTCAGTCTGTTAGAATTAGATTCATAAACTTCCAGGCATGTGTGATATTATAATGATGGTATAATGAGGCTAAGAGGAAGGAAGGTCAGTATATGTGCTAACTGCACAGGCTCTTTTGGTTGGACTAAACCAGTGGTTAGTTTTGTGGTTTTTACTTTCTTGTATTTCAGGATGTAATGGTAATCTTTAAAATGGGTGTTTTGAGAAGGTCCTAAGGGAGGTCTCCAGGTTGGGCCTTTATTCCCCTGTTGTTCACGTCTATCCATCTGCCTAATGGTACTATTCTTCAGATATATGTATATCTCAGTCACCTCAGAAGCTATCTTTTTTATTTCTTTAATACATTATTAGGTTTTGGATTTGACCTTGGGGTTTCCAGAGGATACTAAGTAAAAGCCTTAATTTTCCTGGGTAAGATAGATACAGTCTATATGGTCCATTCTGTAGATTGCTCCATATAATGTAAGAACCATTTACTTTTCCTTGTGCTTTATTTAGTAAGGGTATGCTCATATTCTTTCTTGTTGATCCAAAATACCTACATTTTCATTGTAGATGGAAATTCTGAGCTCAGATGTGTATACAAGGGTAAATGATATATAAAGCTATCACAACAAGAATGACCACTTTTACAGGATTTAAAAAAATATTTTATATTTTTCCTAATGAGATGAATGTTCTTGAGCTCTGTGTCTTGCTTCTCTGAATAGGTAAGTTCGGCTTCATTGTTATGCCTTCAAATACTGTGTTATTCTAAGTGACAATAACTTTATTGTATTGTGCCAAAAGAGATGAATCTGAAAGTGCAACAAATTGAGTAATGCCCCCTAGAAAACGGAATCAGGATAAAAGAAATCTCATCTCTCCACCTAGAGGTTAGTCCTAGGCATATGGATTTGGTCAAAGGTCTGCAGGGTACGAACAGGAGGTATGGACATACCATATCTCAAAGGGATCAGATCTAAAAACAACCAGAGTGTAAAGCAGAATTCACAGGAATTTACTGCTTCAAGTGATCTTCAGATCACAGAGCTGTGAAACTAAAGTGAAGTATGATTTACTGATTTGTTTAATACAACATACCCAATAATTACATGGCTCTACACCTAGTCTCTGGTGTTAGGAGACCAAATTATCAGTCTGGCATCTATTCCCTTAGTATTTATGGTTTTTCAAAATAATTGAAATAAAAGACTATTCATTTAACCATAGGGTGGGGCCTAGCCAGGTTGAAGGTCCAGGAAAACCTTTAAAATCCCCCATTTTAACTCCATACCAATTTCAAACATCCTATATTTATATCTTTGGCCCATACATTTTTTTGATACCCAGACTCTGAATGCTAAACTTATAAAGAAACTTGGGAATGTTGATATAGACACAGACATTAAAAAATACTTATTGAATATAATATGAATGCATGGATTCTCTCTGCCACCCCACCCCCGGCCCCCACCGCCACAATTCACTGGAGGAAAAAAAGGTGATTCACATAAAAGCAACTACCTGGAAAACTCAGTTTTTTAGTGATAAGCACTGCATTAATCCACAGAAATGGGAAAGGAAAGAGCTAAATAATAGTTATTGAGCTGAAAACATCTCTTTTGATAGTTATTTAAAAACTGTCTTTTTTTTAAATTTTACAGCATAGACAACGATCTAATTATTTTTTTCTTGGGGA
The DNA here is from genome assembly GCF_000151845.1 of Pteropus vampyrus. Classification (NCBI taxonomy): domain Eukaryota; kingdom Metazoa; phylum Chordata; class Mammalia; order Chiroptera; family Pteropodidae; genus Pteropus; species Pteropus vampyrus. Next base: position 11,122,673 of record NW_011888799.1, read on the forward strand.
AGATATCTAGAATCTCGGTAACGATCAGATCTCTGATTGTATTTAATCAACACTACACCTTCCTGTTGGAGAAATAAATGTTGAAAGTCTGATCATATTAGCAGCGATCTCAAAGAAGTCTGATTTGTTTTAACTCCTCCAATGGGGGGAAAATGTTGTTCTCAATAAGCTTCCTTCTTGAAAATACAAAACTCCTGAACGTTCCTAATTAACTCTACCTTTGCAAATTTAAGGACTATGTAACTCTGCCTTTTTTTCTTTTAACCAAATTCTTTTTAGGAAAAGGCATGAAAACTATAGGCTTTGGGGGCAGATTTACCAACATCAGGAACAAGACAAGGAGGTCCACTATCATTATTTCTATTTGACATATCATTGGAAGTCCTAGACACAGCAATCAGAAAAGAAAGAAAAATAAAGGCATGCAAATTGGAAAAAAGAAAGTAAAACTTATTATTTTCAAATGACATAATACTATTTATAGAAAACATAAAAATAAAAAAAACTATTAGAACTAATAAATAACTTCAGTGAAGATGCTGGAAAGAGAAATCTGTAGTGTTTTTATATACCAATAATGAATTATCAGAAGAAGAAATTGAAAAAATAACCCTATTTAAAATTGTACCAAAAATGTGCTTGCTTCAGCAGCACATATACTAGAATTATATCAAAAAGTATAAAATACCTAGGAATAAATTTTATCAAAAGTATAAAATACCTAGGAATAAATTTTATCAAAGAGGCTCTGAAAACTATAAGATATTGATGAAAAAAATGAAGAAGATAAAAATAAATGGGAGGATATACCTTGGATTGGAAGGTATATACAATATACCTTCTTGGATTAGAAGGATTAATATTATTTAAATGTCTGTATTACCCAAAGTCATATACAGATTCAATGCAATCTCTATTAAAATACCAATGACATCCTCCTCAGAATTAGAAAAATTAATCCTAGAATTTACATAGAACCACAAAAGACCCAAAAAAGCCAAAGAAATCTTGAGAAAGAACAAAGCTTGAGGTATCATGCTCTCTGATATCAAATTGTACTACAAAGCTACAGTAATCAAAAAAGTATAGTACTGGTATAAAAACAGATATATAGATCAATGTAATAGAAGAGAGAACACGGTAATAAATTCTCATTTATATGTTCAATTAATCTATGACAAAGGAGCCAAGGATATAAAATGGGGTAAAGACAGTCTCTTCAATAAGTGGTGTTGAGAAAACTGGACAGATATTAAAAAATTAAATCAGACCATTTTCTTATGCCATATACAAAAATAAAATAAAAATGGATTAAAGACTTAAATTTTAGACTTGAAACTATAAAACTCCTAGAAGAAAATATAGGTAGTAAACTCTTTGATATCACTCCTAGTAATATTTTTTAGATAAATCACCTTAAGCAAGGGAAACAAAAGGAAAAATAAATGGGACTACATCAAACTAAAAAGGTTTTGCAGTGTGAGAAACCATAAACAAAACAAAAAGACAACCCACTAAATGGAAGAAGATATTCACAAATGATACATCCAATAAGGGGTTAATATCCAAAATATAAAGAACTCGTTTAACTTAACACCAAAAACCCCAAAAAATTTAATTAAAAAATTGGTAGAGGACCTGAGTAGACATTTCTCCAAAGACGATATACAGATAGTCAACAGACATGTGGAAATATGTTCACTGTCGCTAATCATCAGAGAAATGCAAATTAAAACCACAATGAGATATCACCTCACACCTGTCAGAATGGCTATTGTCAATAAATCAACAAATCACAAGTGCTTGAAAAGATGTGGAGAAAAGGGAATTCTCATACACTGTTGGTGGGGTTGTAAATTAGTGCAGTCACTATGGAAAACAATATGGAGGATCCTCAAAAAATTAAAAATAGGGCTGCCACAAATTCCAGCAATTCCACTTTTGAGTATTTATTTAAAGAAAACAAAAAACTAATAGCCAAGATGTGAAAGCAACCTAGGTGTCCATTGATAGATGAATGTATAAAGATGTTATACACATATATGTATATACATACAATATATGATGGAATATTATTAAGCTATAAAAAAGAATGAAATCTTGCCATTTGTGACAATG
>NW_011888799.1:11126140-11126441 GCF_000151845.1 Pteropus vampyrus
AAAGATGTTATACACATATATGTATATACATACAATATATGATGGAATATTATTAAGCTATAAAAAAGAATGAAATCTTGCCATTTGTGACAATGTAAATGACTTAGAGGGTATTATGCTAAGTGAAATAAGTCAGACATAGAAAGACATACAATATGATCTCATTCATATATGGAATCTAAAAAAACCAAAATAATGAATAAACAAAATAAAACAGAAACAGACCCATATATATATAGAGAATAAGCTGATGGTTGCCAAAAGGGAGGGTGGGGAGGGATGGGAAACAATAGATATATAT
>NW_011888799.1:11130376-11133284 GCF_000151845.1 Pteropus vampyrus
ATAACATATTATTATAAAAGCTCAAAAATTTTTGGTGAACAAATAAAAAAGAATGAATAAATGACTATGTGGCAAGTAGGCTTCTAAGATAGCTTCTAATGATCCCAACTTCTCATTAGTTATCTTTATCTGTTAAATAGTAACTATCTCATTCGCAAGGTTTGCATAAGAATTTTAGAATGTTGTTGAAAGCATTTGTAATATACTACTGTAAGGAAAGCTGATTTTAAAATTTAATTTTGAGAAACCATGTTTTATTTGAATATAAAAAATAATTAAGAGTTAAGTTAAAGGACATATCCTATTTGAAATGTTAATATGTAATAGACTGAATTAAGAAAGAAAAATGCAAATTTATTTCAAATGAATAAAATGCAAAAGGTGGGTTTAGGGATTCTCAACACTAGTTTGATAAATCCCATTATGTTCTCTTTCAAGGCCTACTTGAATTTTCCTAAAGTGAATTGTAATTCATTTTCAATTAGCACCTGTTCATAACCATAAAATGTATTTAATGGAACTGAGATCATGGTCACAAAATTGAAATGATAGAAATAGGAATTGTGTCTGTAAGTGAATTTACAGAATAAATGCCCTATTACAGCTAACATACTTATACTCTTCTTATACATATGCTATATCTTCATAAAAGATAGTCACAATTCAAACTACAAAGAACTCCTTTGTAATACTTTTGTTGTCATTATTAAATAAGTGGGTTGTCTGAATGATGAGATGCTTTCCAGTCACATTCTTAATTGAGATAATGGTAGGATTCTCACCTAAAAGAGATATTTCAAAATCGTTGAATAACAGAAGAGTCAAAACCCTGTCCAGGAACGCACAAGATGCAATCGACCTTGGCTTTCAGTGACTTTAAAGTATGCACTTCAGATTAAAGACATTGCATATTGATCTAAGGGCACTTTAACTAATCTAAGTAATGCCAGTAGATCAATTAAGCTTGAGTCCATAAAGAAAAAAAGGCTTCATCATTCAAGTGTATTTAAGGCGGTTTTATTTCATGCTCCGCTTTTTTTTAAAGATATGACAGATTGCAAACTGGAAGTTTCTTCAGTAATGAAAAATATTCGTTTACAAATGAGTTGGAACCCATTGATAAAAGTGGAGGCCTTGAAAGAGAGTCTGAAAGCCTGACTTCTTTTAGACTCCAGACAGTAATCAATAAAACTGACAAATGTTATGAGTGATAAAAATCCATTAAAATTCAGTTCTGTGGCAAAACTCGAATTAGGGATATGGTCTTTCCACCTGTTAGTTATCTTGGCTTATAATAGCCTATGAGAGAGAAAGACATGACAGAGAGGAAATAAAGAAGTAAATGAGATTTACGAAATCTATACAGGGATGAACTTTGTGAATATTGGCACATGGAACTATCTGGAAGGAAATAAATTAAAAGTCAATAAAGTGTTTGAGGGAATTTATTGATAGAGAAACAATGAACTAAAGCTTAAAAATGAACTTTGCTTTTGATTGTTAGAGACAAAAAAATCTTTACACCCACTAAAGTGTTCCAAATAGCATGAATGGGACAGGTTGGGAAGGTTGTGCAACCTGCAAGAAAAGCCTCTTCCCCTTCAGACACTGACAGGTTACTTCTTTATAATTTTTAGTGTACAGGACCACAAATAAACACCTTAGTTCTAGAGAGAAAGTTGCAGGAAACATCTGCCCTCAATCCAGGTGCATTAACTACATGAGAATTTGGAAGATAATACTTCAGGAGAAGGTGAATACGTTTCATGTCTAGAAAAAAGATAAATTATACCAAAAAGGTGAATTGAGGAAGAGATTGGTCAGTTGATGACAAAATAATTTTCATTCTCCTCTGGGCACAGCACTAGATTACATTTTTTCAGTCCACTTTCAGTGGGATGTACCTGAAATAATTTCTGCCCACTGGTTTGTGTGCTGAAGTGGTATATACCATTTCCACATCTGGCCTATACAAGCCCCTGCAAGTTTCTCAATGTTCTCTCTTTGCCTCATCCACTGGTGGATGTTAATGACCAGGGTGACAATGAAAGCAAAGGCTAAAGATGCCAGAGATTCTAAATCAGTTTGTGTTCCTAAATGATTGCATAGAATAGAGCTTCCCCCACCTGTAACTTGACCACTAACCAGACTTTGTGTGAATGGGAAATTTTATTTTCCACACAACACTGAGATGGTGTGTGTGTGTGTGTGTGTGTGTGTGTGTGTGTGTGTGTGTGTGTGTGTGTGCGTGTGTGTTTAGTGGCAACTATCTTCACCAGAATCAATACAAGTTGTCTGTGGATATTGAATTTATCAATCTTTTCCTGTAGAGGTCATTCATTCTATGGCCTATTTAAGAAATACTTCCTTAACCTAAAGTCATGATGATATTTTCCCATATTACCTAAGACTTCACACGTTATCTTCTTGTCCACTTGAATTCATTTTTGTATATGGTGTTAGGTAAGGGGTAAAAATACATATTTTTTTTTGTATAGATAAAGAATTAAATCTGTGCCATTTATTTTGAAGGTCATTCTTTTCCTACACTGATCTATAGTATATCAATTGTCTATCCAAGTAAATGTTGAACTTTTATGGTTTTCCATTCTCTTAAATTTAACTTTTGTCTATTACAAAGTCAATACTACACTGTCTTAATTATTACAGCTTTATAACTTTGATATGTGGGATAACATGTCCTCCACTCCCTTTTTCACTTGTCTCACATCTTTTCTTGACACTCAGCAATTTCATTTTTACTTTAGAATTAACTTACTGCACGCCACAAAAAATAAATGTCTATATTTTATTGGGATTATGTGGAATGTTAATAAATATGTGGAGATTTTATTGAGTTAAATTCTTAAACTGATTATAACATCTAATATTTTAAGTCTTTCTTAGC
>NW_011888799.1:11133334-11135744 GCF_000151845.1 Pteropus vampyrus
CTAAGACTTCACACGTTATCTTCTTGTCCACTTGAATTCATTTTTGTATATGGTGTTAGGTAAGGGGTAAAAATACATATTTTTTTTTGTATAGATAAAGAATTAAATCTGTGCCATTTATTTTGAAGGTCATACTTTTCCTACACTGATCTATAGTATATCAATTGTCTATCCAAGTAAATGTTGAACTTTTATGGTTTTCCATTCTCTTAAATTTAACTTTTGTCTATTACAAAGTCAATACTACACTGTCTTAATTATTACAGCTTTATAACTTTGATATGTGGGATAACATGTCCTCCACTCCCTTTTTCACTTGTCTCACATCTTTTCTTGACACTCAGCAATTTCATTTTTACTTTAGAATTAACTTACTGCACGCCACAAAAAATAAATGTCTATATTTTATTGGGATTATGTGGAATGTTAATAAATATGTGGAGATTTTATTGAGTTAAATTCTTAAACTGATTATAACATCTAATATTTTAAGTCTTTCTTAGCATCTCAATAGTTTTATAATTCTATTGTACAGTTTATATAAAATTTTGTTATAAGTCCAAAATGTACTTGATTCTTATGTAAATATACCTTTTATAATTTTTTTGTTTATGAATTTTGATTTTTGAATCCAATAACTATTCTATACTAGAATATAAATTCTAGTAAACTATATGTAAGTTATCAGGGTGATTTAAGTACACATCCTATCAGGGTGATTTAAGTACACATCCTATCATCCAAACTATATGTAAGTTATCAGGGTGATTTAAATACACATCCTATCACCTATATATCTTTCTTTCTGATCCCCAAGTCTTTACTTCTTTTACTTCCTTACTTCACTGGTACAGACAGACAGTATGTTGCATAGAAGTGTTCATAATAAGGCATACATATTTTATTCTTGATCTCAGAAATAATACTATAATAGTTTACCCATTAATTATAACATTTGCTATAGATTTTTTGTAACAATCCCATATCCACTTAAGAAGCCCCTTCATATTTCTAATTCTTAAATGTTTTTAAAATCAAGTGTGGTTGTTAAATTTTAATAAAAGATTTTTCTGCACCTAATGATTTTGAAATGATCAGAATGGTTTTCTCTCCTATTATCTAGTAAAATGTTGAATGACTAGTATTTTTAAAGGTGGCATAATATTGAATCATCCCATATTTGTATTCCTAGATAGAACCCACCTTGTTATACTGTCTGTATTTATTCAACACTGAGTTTCCTTATTAAACATTGTGTCAGTAATGTATTTGCATTGAGTTAATAAGATAGATTACCTGTACTTAAAAGTATTTCAAATGAGTTGGAGATTTCAATTTATATATTCTCTGATAGTATTTTTGTAAGTTTGAAATATTTTTGTAAAGTTGAAATTATTTCCTTATTAAGTGTTTAATTGAAGTCAGTAATGAAGCTATCTTGATTTGAATTGTGTGACTATGGGGAGCAGAAATCGTGGACTACTTATTCAATTTATTAAATAATTATACTTTTCAAGCCTTCCATTTCTTTTTAAGTCAAATTTAGTAAGTTAAGTTTTGCCAGAAATTTATCCATTTGATCTAAATTTTAAAAATTCTTGACAAAATTATTGGTATTATCTTATACTCTTCCAGTGTTTTAGCATCTCTACTTACATACAATGTTTTAAATCTAATAATATTTTTGCCATTTTTTCTTGATTACACACCAAGATATTTTAATTATAATATTATTTTTAAATAATCAATTTTTGGCTCTGCTTTAAATGATGGCTGTACTTGTCTGTCTTAAAGATAATTTAGACCCCCTAGCTTCTGGTGCTTAAGTGCTGTGACCTGACTTCTATACCTTCAGGGTCCCATCTTCTATTGTTATGAATGAATTGAATTCCATGACCACCTCTCCTACCCAAAGCACTGGCTTGGAGAGAAGAATCATCATTGAGCATTTTGATGATGCTGGTGCCCTTTAGTAGATGGTTTGGCCTCTGGACCATCTTGTGAAACATAATTTTCTGATGTGTCTCTTGGCCTCACATAATACATTCACTTAAAGATTGCCCACTTTCTGGAGACTTTTATCTTTCCTCCACATCTACAATGGCAATTCTGACAGTTCAACTTCACCCACCATGGATAAACTTTCTCCAGGCTCCCAAAGGCCACCTTAGTTATAAATTCACACTATTTCCTAGTGATCTTGTCAAGGTGTTAAATGTCATATTCTGAGATATATATATTAAAACTAAAAATCACATTATAGTATGTAATCAGTTTAAAGGACTTAGATGATGTGTCCAGGCTTAACGCATTGAAGTCTTTTCTGTACTACATTTTTGGTTGGGATAAGAATAGTTTTATACCAGGGAGTCATATATTACAGTGGAATTTGATAAAGCAGAATGAGTCC
>NW_011888799.1:11135794-11142562 GCF_000151845.1 Pteropus vampyrus
TGAGTTGGAGATTTCAATTTATATATTCTCTGATAGTATTTTTGTAAGTTTGAAATATTTTTGTAAAGTTGAAATTATTTCCTTATTAAGTGTTTAATTGAAGTCAATAATGAAGCTATCTTGATTTGAATTGTGTGACTATGGGGAGCAGAAATCGTGGACTACTTATTCAATTTATTAAATAATTATACTTTTCAAGCCTTCCATTTCTTTTTAAGTCAAATTTAGTAAGTTAAGTTTTGCCAGAAATTTATCCATTTGATCTAAATTTTAAAAATTCTTGACAAAATTATTGGTATTATCTTATAATCTTCCAGTGTTTTAGCATCTCTACTTACATACAATGTTTTAAATCTAATAATATTTTTGCCATTTTTTCTTGATTACACACCAAGATATTTTAATTATAATATTATTTTTAAATAATCAATTTTTGGCTCTGCTTTAAATGATGGCTGTACTTGTCTGTCTTAAAGATAATTTAGACCCCCTAGCTTCTGGTGCTTAAGTGCTGTGACCTGACTTCTATACCTTCAGGGTCCCATCTTCTATTGTTATGAATGAATTGAATTCCATGACCACCTCTCCTACCCAAAGCACTGGCTTGGAGAGAAGAATCATCATTGAGCATTTTGATGATGCTGGTGCCCTTTAGTAGATGGTTTGGCCTCTGGACCATCTTGTGAAACATAATTTTCTGATGTGTCTCTTGGCCTCACATAATACATTCACTTAAAGATTGCCCACTTTCTGGAGACTTTTATCTTTCCTCCACATCTACAATGGCAATTCTGACAGTTCAACTTCACTCACCATGGATAAACTTTCTCCAGGCTCCCAAAGGCCACCTTAGTTATAAATTCACACTATTTCCTAGTGATCTTGTCAAGGTGTTAAATGTCATATTCTGAGATATATATATTAAAACTAAAAATCACATTATAGTATGTAATCAGTTTAAAGGACTTAGATGATGTGTCCAGGCTTAACGCATTGAAGTCTTTTCTGTACTACATTTTTGGTTGGGATAAGAATAGTTTTATACCAGGGAGTCATATATTACAGTGGAATTTGATAAAGCAGAATGAGTCCTTAAATAACTGATGAGGTTATAATAGAAAACCTTTACCATAATTTGATGGAGGCTCATGTTCTTGATATTTATTTCAACTGAGTGAACATTAATTGGTTCACTAAAATTAGTTATATAAACTCACCTGGTTCTCAGTAAAATTTTAAATTATATTTTGTGATAGGTATGACTTTTAATTAATCAATAAGTCCAGTTAATTTTGTCATTTCAAATAAATGTGATTTTACTTTGATAACATTATTTTTTATTTTATGAGCTTGTCTGACCAAAGAAGTTACCTTAGACTATGAGAATTAGGGGATGGCAGCCAAGGATTCAAGGTCTATTGCTAATAATTCATGTGATGTTAATGATGTTTATAATTTTTCCTTTTTTACAAAGATTTTTAAAAATTTCACCTACTGATTAAATTGCCTCATCCTTTCAGAAGCTGTTCTTAATTTATGAGATGTCTAATAGTGTTTTTAAAAATATTAAACATGTGCTTCGTCAGAGCCTATTTGTAATGACATTAAAGCAATTAAGTAATTAGAAAAGCATGCCTGAACATGCTGAATAAACTCTGCTAAAAATTTATAATTTATTTTAATATTAACATATTAAAATATGAATATGTCACTAATTTTTGTCGACTTCACTGGCTTTACTTATTTGGCAATACAAACATATCCAAATGCTAAAATATTCAAGATAAAGTTTGGTTCACTATTCTGACATATTTATCTCACTTCGTGTACTCTCCTTTTCTAGCTACTGAGGAAACAAAATATAAACAGAAATAAACCATTGGTGCAAATTCTCAGTGCTAGTATTTCGAGTTCTTTTTTCCAGGCTTATTACTGTCAAGGCAATAATCAATTCATATTCTGGTTCTTAGATGGTAATAAAGACATCCAGCTTTTAACCGTTTGCCTACGGTGATGGGAAGAAGACAGAGGGAAGGAGATGGAGCATTATCACCAAATTGGAGACGGTAATATTTATGAGATGTATGATGAGAATTTATAAAGTATTTTTCTTTTGCCTTTTCTGATACACTGAAATGATCCTTGAACTCACATCAGAGACTACCAAATCATAGAAGCAAGTCTAGTTCTTTAATGCTCTCACCTAAACCCACTAAAGTATATGATAAATTAGAAAAAAAAAAAAAATTTGTATTTAGAACAAGAAGTTTTTATTTCCAGGAATGACTAAGAGCCATACTAAGAAGGGATATGCTATGGTAATGAAATGTGAGGTAAGAGCATTTTCATGTGAGACCCCCACAACCCCCCAAACAAAATGTTCCTGGAATTTCTACAAATAAAAATATCAGTAGCTCATTTTTATAGATCGTTGAAATTCTCTAAAAGCCCTAATGAAGAAATCTCTAAACTCTTTGAGTTCTAGAGAGTGATTATGAATCTTTGAATATTGATATGACTTTGGTTTCTTCAGCCTCTGGTAGTTTTACAACCTGATATCCATTCACAACCCACAACCTTAGGACTGGTCACGTAGTGGGTCCTGAGCCAAACTGACAGAGGTAGGAGATTTCAATTTGACAGCCTTAGCTTCTGATGGGACTTCACATTAGCCACTCAGGACTGGTGCCTGCTGATTAATGTGTTATTTGTTCTCTTGATCTTTCTTTTTTTGCCTTTTAAAGGGAAAATTACTTTAGAAAATGCTAAGACATTCTTGAAAGAAAAACAATGACCTTATTATGACCAGAATAAGATACTATTACTTTTATCATGTTCTGATCTGGTTAGAACTTATCCCAAACATTTGTTAAGGAAATTATGCATTAAGGAATATTCTAAAACTAGATTTGGTTTCTAATTAAATTAGAAAAGTTTCCTGAGCCCGGAATGTTTCACCTGTTTCTCATTGCTATTTGAAATTTCTCCAATTTACTAGAGGTCCAGCTCCAACTGTACTTCTATAAAGCCTTCCTATTAAATCCAGCTTACAGTAAATGTTCTTATTTCTCAACTGCTAAAACATTGTTTCAAATTTGAATTGGACAATTATAGAAGAGTTTTCATTAAATTTTTACATGTGTGTGTAATCTCAAAAGAAAGATTTATATGCTAGTCTCTATTATTATTGTTGTTGTTGTTGTTGTTGTTGTTGTTGTTGTTTTGCTTTGCTTTGCTTTTGTAAATAAGCAAAACCCAAAAGAATAAATAATATTAATCAGCAGGCACCACATATAAGTGGACAAGTTAATATGAAACCCGAGCAGATACTAGAGCTGACACACTGAAAAATTCTACTTCTGTCAATTGGCTCAAGACCCACTATGCAACCAGTCCTAAGGGTTGTGCCTTGTGAATGGGCATCACTCCCCAGAACTCAGCCTTGCTTAGCTATTTCTCCATTAGAACTTATAAAGAATCTCAAAGCTAACCATGTTTATATTTCTAAAAATTACAGGAACATTTTATTTATTGGAGGGATATTACACACAAAAAAGCTCCTACTTCACATTTCATTACCATAGCACATCCCTTCTCAGTATGGCTCCTCAGACTTTCACCTAACAGGTATTTAAAATAAGTCTAATGAGTGAGTAAACATCTTCACATTTGAATTCATGACATTTCATTCCCAGTTCTACTTACGAATCCTATAATTAAGAATGTATATGAAGTTATCTAAGGGAAGTCTATTCAAATTTCTGAATTTAACTTCTCTAATTATTGATACTAAGATGGAATAAAAGGAGACTGGACATCAAGGTGGGAATAAAATTATCTGAAAACGTCGATAACATAGCTCATCGTGGCAGATTAAAAAAAAAAAAGTCCGTGAATCCAGGATTAAAACCAACTTTACAGCAAGAGACAGTCATTTTTAAGTTTGCATAGCTCGTTTTTAGTTGTTTCTAGCCTTTTGGCTATTCTACCAATTCTCATCAGGAAGAGAATAAAAGGTAAATGATATTTATAATTATGCTGTGAATCTCAGATAATTATAGTTTTTCTTGTTTTTTTTTTTGTACCATGAATAATAGTGTTTCTCGAACTTTAAAATATGTAAAAAATTCCCTGAAGAGTTTGTTAAGAATCAAATTTTTAGGTCCTACCCACAGAGATTCTGACTTGGCCAGTCTCGGAGGGGCCTGGAAATATGCATTTTGACAATAACCTGAGGATTCTGATATAGGTAGTTGACACTAGTGCCAGGGTTTTTGCTCCTAAAATACTTCCTTAAATACTTAAATGCTTAAATAATATTTCACATATGATTGAACTAGCTGTATCACAACTTTGATTATGTCGGAATACACACACACACACACATATCAAAGATTAATTTTTTCTTTGGGAATCTGTAATGCTGTGTACCCAACAAAGCAATGATACTGTGTTAATTTCTTCATTAAAATTTACCTGCTGGGTACTATTTATCAAGACCTGAAGAGGAGTCATAGGTCTTGAAGAGGTCTGAGGAACATGAAACTGTATTGGAGCCGCAATGAGTTGTAATTCTTTTTTAGGGTTAGATGGCTATTATTGTGTTAATATGAAAAGAAAAACAAAACAAAACAAAAACAGAAAAAAAAAACAATGAACTTAGAGCGAAAAGCATGCTTTCTAGTCATTACAGTGTCATTTTGTATGTCAATGATATTGCTAGTCTTTATTTAAAATAGGTAATAACATCCCTGCCTTAGTTGCTGAGATTAAAGTGAAAAAATGTGTGTGAATAATTTTAATATAGTAAATTGAGTAGTAAATTTACAAAAGATAGTGAAAGTAAAAATATTTTTATCCATGGTACTTATCCTTTTGAAAAAAGATAACTCCTCCTATTAACAATTGCAAGTTTAAAGACTAAAACCTATTTGAAAATCTAACAAAGCAGCAGGTGCTGAAATGTTCCCGACTAAATTATCTGATCAACCGTTGAATGTTTTATATACAGGAACAATATCTTATTGCATTTTTTTTTAATATAAAAGAAGCTCTCATCTTAGGAAAAAATCTCTTTATATTCTTTCCTCTTTGGGAATTTGCCTTAATCTACAGTTTACTCATTGTTTCTTTTTTTATTTGAAAAAATAATAATAAAGAGAGCATAAATTTCATCAACCTAACAACAATATTACAACATGTTAAAACAGAGCCAAATGCAGAATTCATAGATAGTGTCTTAACCTAATTCTTTAATTGTTCCTGGAGTATTTTGGTTTCAACCTCTGAGCAACTTTAAGTGATTTTTGCAAACATATTACTGGAACAGTCAATGCAGAGCTCAGGGCACAAAGAAGCCTCTGTTACAGTCAATTCCAGAACATTCTGTGGCACCCATAGAGGGACCTGGGCAATCTTCATTAGTCACAGTAGAGTACTTCTAAGAAGGAGCTGAGTCTCAAAGTGATTCAGTTAGGCCAATGCCAACTGCCCGGCCTCCACAAAGCAGGATCATTTCACATTTTGAGTTTCCTAGGAGATGTGGCTTTTAGAACATTTTTCTAAATGTTTTATCCCCCAAACCTCCACTATATGGCCCAGGTAGGATATTTGGAGCACAGCATTTAAAAAAAAAAAAAAATCTAACAAATATTCAGAATAAGACCTTATTTTCAGAGTTTATCTGTCTTCAGCCACAAAAACAAAAGCTTTAGCAAAGTGATAAGTCAATTACAGGACATCCATTCTGCTTATAGAGGAAGAAACAATAACCAGAGAAACTTTTAAAAATGTATCCAAAAATCAAAATCTGATTAACAATTGACATATTTTGAAACTTTCTCTTTTTTTTCTTCTTTAAAGATAACCAGAAACTATATGAGAATTATGTAGTTTAATTTTAACATCCTTAATTCGCAGGAAAAAAAATTCTTTTGAATTCCATTTGTGATATAATTTTTACACAATTTGGACTCAGCTGAGCAAACTACACTAGAAAGATCAAGCCTGAGCTGTTGAGTTATAATCTCCTGGATTCAAGTCCCCAAGTCACTGAAATTGAGTTTCAGATTCCTCATATGTACAAAGGACATAATAATCCCTATTTTCTGACATAATTTGAGGCCTAAGTGAGATAATATATGTGAGCGCACTTTTGAGCTGTGCTGGACACACTGCAGGTAACAAACAAATGGTATTATCTCATTTTTTAGATTAATGATCATTGCAGACATAGATTTCTATCAATGTATTCTATTAAAAAGTTTAACACTACTGCAGAGTATCAGAAGCATATAAATGTCCAGTATATGCCTAACAAACTGAAGAGAGGGAAATTTAGTAAATGAGATTTAATGTAGAAAATGGTTTTTAGAAACTGAGATATGAGTAGTAGGGGTTTGAACTGAGTATGCTAGCTCTACCATGTAAGAAATCACACATCATCTCTGAGCCTCAATTTCTTTACTGATAAAATGGTAATGATAATGTAAACCTGTGAGTGCTATCATCAATCTGAAAAAATTCTTTGTTATTAGATATTGCTTATATGAATATGTTAATTTTACCCATGATTTTTTAAGTTTCTTAGTAATTGGAATTTAGGTAAAATGGAGCAAACTTCTGCATTTTATGTATTTGGGCTTCATAAAATTTATCTTTACGTCATCTCTTTATATGAAGGTTTTGTAGAACTATAAGAGGAGCAAAATATTGATACATTTTAGAAGACCATATTTTATGACATTACTAGAGTATTATATCACTATA
>NW_011888799.1:11144482-11150012 GCF_000151845.1 Pteropus vampyrus
ATGAAATGTAAACCTAAAGTTTCTACAGTCCATCTTAAAAGACTGTGATTCTTCCTCTTCTGTCCTGATGAATGATTATGTACTCCAGACAAACTCAGAGTACTCATTTGTATAGATTGAGTCACAGGCCACAGTAAAATCTGTAAGACTCTTCAATTTGTATAACTGGGTACGTGAAGCTTTAACTAACTGAGACTTTAGTAATTTTTAAATTATATGGAAGAAGAATTTGTATACATTGTATATTAGCGAGAAACTAAACCTAAAAGATTGGGTTCATTTTTTAAAATTTAAATGCAGTATTTAATGTAAAGATAAATGATTTTTATTAACAAAAATTATCTATGTTAGGAAATAAAATAGTATATATTTAATAAAAATAATGATAAGGAGGAGTAGGAGCAGGAAGAGGAGAATGATAACAACATCAATAGCAACAACTGTTTTTCTTACCATGAGCCAGGAACTCTTTTAATCACATATTCATTTCATCTTCACAACAGTCCTATGGGATAAATACCATTACTACCCATATTTTATAGATGAGGAAACTGAGGCACAGAGAAGTCAATTTATACAAGGTGACCCACTTAGTAACCAGTGTTGCCTGATTTGATACCAGGTCATCAGATTTGAGAGATTACATACCATGTGGCAATGCTTTGTAGAAAAAAAAATGTAAACAGTTATTACTTT
Source organism: Pteropus vampyrus (assembly GCF_000151845.1). Lineage (NCBI taxonomy): Eukaryota > Metazoa > Chordata > Mammalia > Chiroptera > Pteropodidae > Pteropus > Pteropus vampyrus. Next base: position 11,145,179 of record NW_011888799.1, read on the forward strand.
TAAAAAATCAATTACTAAAGGATGATGCAGCATTTCTCAACTGGAATTAGTACTTTTTGAGAGAATTGACCTTAAAGCCCTGAGGCATTCACTGATAGAATGAATGAACTTCTATCCATTTAGAATGATACCAATTAATGTATCACATTAATTGAATAAATCAAGAATATATTCACTCAAAACTCTTCTTGTGACTCAGACAAAGAATCTTCATTGAGATAGGTTACAGGATCTTTTAAATAAGTTTATAATTCCAATTTATCTCCTTCCTGATTGAGGCATGTCAGGAATCCTTCAGTTGCAAGTGATAAAAACCAAAAGGAGAATATCCCAAACCAGTAAGTTATTTAATTTATACGGCAAATTTTTTTCTTTTTAATGTAGGTTTTTACGGCTATGAATTTCTGTGTGAACACTGCTTTCACTGAATACCATAAGTTTTGGTATATTGTGTTTTTATTTTCATTCAACCAAAGTATTTGATCATTTTCCTTATTTTTTTTTTGATCCATCGTTCATTTTCCACAAATTCCAAATTTCCTTTAATTATTGATTTTTAATTTCATTTTACTGTGGTCAGAAAATATATTTTTAATTTTTTATTTTTTTTTAAATTTATCAGAGTGACATTGGTTAATAAAATTATATCGGTTTTATAGGTTTAAGTGTACAATTCATCATCTGTATATTGCATTCTGTATTCACCACCCAGAAGTCAAATCTCCTTCAAGTATACAGAAAATATATTCTGTATGATTACAATCCCTTTAAATTTAATGAAGTTTGTTTTATGGCCTAATAGCTCATCTATCCTGGAGAATGCTCCATGTGTACTTGAAACTTCAGAGTTTCGTTAAGTAAAATGATGAATTAAGTTAAATTATTGAATAGATCCTTTCAAAATAAGATAAATACTGAAACATCATTAAATAAGTCTAAGCTTGTCTAATTTGGCTTCTTACAGAGAAATTAAAAAATAAATTTGTATGTAATAAATATGTCTTGTACTTTGCTGAAGCAGCATGTTTCTAAAAATTATGAAATACATTTGCCAAGGGAAAAAGTAGCCACAACAGCTCATGTGTAGACAATCTTCATGACCGATGGTATGTAAGCCACTGAAAAAGTTTTCCTTAACACCCAATATCATCAGAGATATTTCAAACAGCCAAGGAAACTTTGAGCCTAACATCTCAAAATCTCTATTGGCAGCCCTCCAGGCTGAGAAACTGGGTTTATAATTTGCTCTTACAGTTAACCTTTGTTTTTCTTTTGTTTCCATACAAATACCTCTTATTAAATATCTGATTCTTGCTTACACAGTAAAGACAACTTTAGGAGCCCACCAGCATCAGAGCTTTCTGAAATGAGACACCACGTTTTAACTGAACTGACTTATTCTCAGGACTTGGTTCAGTGAAATATGAAGCATTCTACTAACTTAGCTTCAGGAATGTGAAACTTTGTTTAAGGACAGGGTTGAAGGGGTCCAAAATCTTGCCAAACCAAAATATACCTTTGGGATATTTATTTTTGAGGTGATTATTAAGAAACAAAAGACTCAGAAAGAACTTTTGACCTTCCCCCTTTCCTGCCTAAAGGAATTCAGATAGAAAAACCTCTTAAAGGAAGAGAGTACTACCTTAGCACCATTATATAAACTGAACGTGGCAGAGGGAGAAATCTAGCAAATTCTGCTTGTTGAACTTCTCTCTGTGCCCTATTGTTTCTGGGTAGCCCAGAAAGAATTTGTTGACCACTTGCTCCTTCTTTCTTTCCTGTGACTTGCCTACTTTCCCTTTGAAATACCAGACCCCTACCACCTTTCTCTTTAGCCCAAAATGGTATATTAACCTCAACTGCCCAGTGCATTCTCAGCTCTGATATTTTTATGGCACCCCTGCATATACATCATAATAAATTTTGAACATTTTCTCTTGTTAATTTGTCTCATGTTATTTTAATTATTAGGCCAGGCAGAGAAACTTAGAAAAGTGGAAGAAAAAATTATATTTTATTTCTCCACAACTGATAAAAATTAGATTCCTTAATAACTTAAGTTACAATATTATATTTTTCCTCAAATTCCTAAGAACATACAGCACATAGATCCAATAAAAATGAGCTTTTATTTTTATAGCCTTGCTTTTGTACTCCCATTCCTCATGGAAAAACATAGGTAGTCAAATGCCATGGCTCAATGAATGGATATGAGCTGGAAATGGATTTTGGCTGCACATGAGAGAACATTTCCTGAAAGAGCAGAAATATTGTTACAGATGGCTTTTATGCAAGTTTTCATTTCAGTATTATTCTAAATATTGAGGTGTCTTTGAAGAAGGGACAGAAATGTTTTCATGAAAACTAAAATGGTCTAGATGTCACCTGTAAGTTTTCCATAGAAGTAATAATAATTTTATTTTGCCACCATTGCACACTGGGAAAAAAATTAATATTCAAACAAGAAAAAGAAATTTTCAGTAGACATACATTCATAGATAAACAGATTAGGAAAACAATTACAAATTGCTTAGCCCATACCAATCAAACACAATGGATTTTCCCAGATAATTAAGATTAAAAACCTAGAAAAAATTAAAACATTCTTCTGGATCTTGTGATCTTTAAGACCCAGCAGCAGACTTAAAAACAATAATTTCTGATGAGTGAAATGTGTTCAGGAGATCAAAAGGTATAAAATTCCAGTTATAAAATGAATAAGTCATGGGGATGTAATGTACAGCATGTCGACTATAATTAACAATACTATGCCGCATATTTAAAACAATAGGTTGAAAATAGGTCTTAAAAGCTTTCATCAGAGAAAAAAATTTGTCACTATCTATGGTGACAGATGTTTAACTAGACTTATTATGGTGATCATTTTGCACATATACAAATACTGAATCATTATTTTGTACACCTGAAACTAATACAATGTTATATATCAACTATACCTCAATAAAAAAGAAAGAAAAATTAAAAAAATAAAAATGATAATTTGTGTTTTCTCTGCATTCTAATGATATCTGTTCAAATTTGTATCTAAACGGAAGAAATATTTTTTAAATGCCTGAGCCAATTATCAATATTAAGATTGGAAGGTTTTTTCCCAAATGACTGTATTTGCTTGGCAATAACTTCCAGAAAGTTTTAAACATTTCTTTCAGGGGATGTTGGATAGAGAAAGGGAAGAGAAGTGCAGTAATATTATAATAGCTTCTGAAATGGGAGAACTATATGGATTTAGTACAGTTGCTATAACTTAAAAAATACAGAAAAGGCAATACATAAGAATCTCAGAATGATTAAGGAGTGAGATTTTTGTTGAAATTTGACAAAAAGATACTTTTTCTATCCTGAATTAAAATGGGGGGAAGATGACAAGTTTTTCTTATAATAATATAAGTGAACCTGCTTAGAACTGAGATAAGATAGCTCATAGTTGAAGAAAACGTCGACATGAATTTTAATCACCAAAATTCTCAGGTCATTCATATTTTAAATAATTCAAGAGTAAACATATTCAGCTACAATTACTTCTAGGATGCTTATGCATCCATTTTATATTCAGAGGTGAAATGTACACTCATGAAAATAATGTTAATACAGTTATTTCTACCAAAGATTTTAGTATACTTGAATTTACCCCAGAGAAATCTCATTAAAATTCTGACCTTCCTTGATCTGGATTAGTTTAAAATATTTTATAAGATTATCTATGAAGAGATATCTTATTAAAAATCAAGAAGAAAGACTTTTGTCAAATTGTCATGAACTAATTTTCTTTCTAGATTATCAATCTTTTTACCACTGGGACTTCTGGGTGAAGCACAGCAGCTATAAAATCAGTATGCCACACCCTCCTAAATCTTGGAAAAATAACTTTGAAACTATCACAGTAAGCTTTGAGATTCACATCATCAAGCATTTATCTACTGTTAAGGGTTGAATTGTGTCCCCCCCCCCCAGAATATGCTGAAGTCTTAACCCCAGTACCTGTGAGTGTGACCTTATTTTGAAACAGGATCTTTGCAGATAATCAAGTTAATATGAGTTCATTAGAGTGAGCCTTGATCTAATATGACTGTGTTCTTATAAAAATGAAATTTGGACAGAGAAAAAGACCACAAAAGGAGAATGCCATTTGAAGAAGAAAAAGATTGGGTCAATACACCTACAAGCCAAAGAATACCAAAGATTAACAGAAAACTACCATGGCCGATTTGTAGAAAATACAGTAAACAGAGTGAGGGAAAGCAGAGTGTGCCACCCCAAAATATGCCTTGTTAGCATAGGATTGTTTTAAGCTATTTATTTTTAAGAAACAGCAGACATAGAAAAAGCACTGAAAACTGAGAAGTTATCCAATATAAGAGACATTTATATTTATAAGAGAAATATACATTTTGTAAGAGCATCTCTCTTCCTGTACCAGAAAGAGGGAGATGACTAAATATCTAGAAACTCTTAATGGAGGAGGCAACGCCTAAATCTGCAACAACCATACTCTCCTTTACTGTGCTTTGCCTGAAAACCTCCCACAATTGGTTCCCCCGCATATTCTTTTGTCTTTAACTGGAGATGCTATTTAAGGTGATGGCTTACACCATTTTGAGGAAATTATTTGATTTTCCTAGGTATCTCCCATGTATACATATATGTTATTAAACTGTTTTCTTCCCTCTTGTTTATCTGTCTTTATATTACAGAGATGTCATGTAACAGGGTGGAATGCTTCTGCTTCTCTCCCATCAGACTCTACTATAAATTCTAGCCTGTATTTCTCCCAGGGCCTTCAGGCAAACAGTTCCGATTGTAGATCTGCCAATTG
>NW_011888799.1:11151307-11155364 GCF_000151845.1 Pteropus vampyrus
GTTTCCACTTCTCACGTCAATGCTTTCCCTTCTGCCCTGCAGTTCTCTCTATCACTGCCCTACCTGATGAGCAAGGCAAGTCTTTTCTGCTGCCTAATGTATGAAAATGCCTCCAAGTTTAAAAAAAGCATGCTGGGCAGCCAAATGCTGAGGCCAGTCATCCACCACTGATCACACTGACCTACTGGGAAACCTAAGGAGTATTCTAATAGTTCCAGAGCCTAGCTCAGCTTTACAGGCTAATAGAAATTGAGCAGCTGTTTTAATCTATGTAATCTCTGAAGCAGGACCATGCTATCTGTGAAAAATGGCAACTTTGCTGAGAAAGCTATTTCTGCAAATCAGAAGAAGAAAGAAAACATTTAAGTAATTATCAGGGAAAAAATGAAAGTGAAGTAATGTTAGCAAATGCTAAATAGTTTTAGTTGAGCAGCAGTAAAACTTTTATTTTTATTTTTCATTAAGGTTTTGGTAAAAGAATAAGAATAATACCAACACCAGAAAGTAATTATTTGACAGTATTTATATTTTGCATGTTAGTATGCAGATGCTCAATTTGCATTCATCTTTTCTAAATGCCTACCCACCTTGTGGATTATTCTCAACTTCCCTATACCTCTCCGTTTGACTATCAGGTAGCATATACATGATGAAATCTACAATGCTAACCCTTGAGATTCCATTCTGAGCCAGCAAATGATGAAGCTTCCTTCACCGATGCATACACATTTAGGGGAACTGATCTTTGTATTGTATTTCTTCTAGTGTCCATGATAATTTTCAGTATTCTTGAAAATTAACACATTTCTCATTTGCCCCAAGAATATGCACCAGCAGCACTTATAGCTACAGTAATTACCTTGAGATAACTCGTTGATTAATAAACCCTAACCTTATTCCCAAAGTTTGCCACAAATTATCTCACTTTTATGATTATTCTCACATAGCTCTAGTATATCCATAGTCTTTGGAAACAAATGACATCATTCTATTTATAGCATTCTGTTTTTAGTAGTGGTATTTCCATTTACAAAATATAGTATTCTCCATCACTGAACATGTGAAGATTTTCTGCTTTGTGTTCTATGTTTTAAAATTTACCACACATGAAAAAAATAATTAAATACTGATCATCTTATATATTTCTGTTACATTAGGATTAGAGACAAGTTCTGTTTAGAAATAGCTCCAATAACAATTTTTATATTTTATTTTCACATTGAAAACCAATCAGATTTGCTTCAGCCTCAAAGAGCGTGTTTATTTAAAATAAATTAATGCTGGCAGTGAGCTGCACTTTTTTTCTCTAAATGAGAAATGGGTTAAAAGATGCCCCATAAATTTGTGCTGGCTTAATTTCAGCAAATAGGACAAAGTGGAAGAAAACTCAGGAAAAATTAAGACTAGAGTGATCATCCTTCTTTCTTAAGCCAGTTCCTGGAGTTCTGGTAAGTTTCTGAGGATACATTCAAGATATGAGGTAAATGTCATCATAGTTGCCACATGAGGGTGCAGAAGGGCCCTGCTCCTGGCTCCCATCAATTATCCCTTCGACTTAGAATGACTTAAACAGATATACTTCAGTAACTTTAGCCTGGATCCTGATTCTCACTGCTACATGAGTGCCTTTATTTCTAGATAAAATTTATCATTCCCACTCCAAAATGCTTCATTTGTTTTATTGAATGAATACTTTCTTTCGTTTCTTTGGAATCATCTTTGATTCCTCTCTTTCCTTCCAAATCTTGCCATATCGTGTTTTATGTAGTCTACTTAATGCCTCTCCCATTCTTTTCAACGTCCCTTGTATTACTAAGTCCAAACTTCCAGTAACTCAGATAAACCTTTGTAAAAGTCTTCAGTTGCACCTCTGCCTCCAGTCTCCTATCAATGCCACAGGTGTTTCCAAACCATTCTTACCAAGCAGCCAAACTGATTGTCTTAAAATGTTACAACGGGGGAGAAATCTTAGAAGATGAAAGAGTAGGAAGCACCGGGAACCTGTCTCTCCACCTAGAAAACAATTGGCACTGGCAGAATGTGATATAATCATTTGCAACTTCTATGGGAAGGTATGGATAGTCAATTGCTAATTAATTTTGGTCGCTTTACGACCAAAATTAGCACAGAAGCAGCTACCTGTATCCTGCCCCAGCCCTGTGGCAGGTAGCTGTGCACTTATTTCTAGAGCAACATGCATGCAGTCTGTGGGGGCCAGGGTAAGCAAAAAGGATTCTATCCTCCATATATTAGAGATTTGTGTTCTGATGTCTGATCCATGGTTCTGATCACAGAGGTGCAAACACAAGAGGTAGGCAATCATTGCTGTTGTACCTCCTCCTATTGTTGCAAGTTCGGCCCCTTCTGGCTGAAAGGACTTCCAAAGGAAAAGGCCAATACCCTTTTTTTGACCTCCCTTAATTTTTTCTCTTTTTCCCTTTGAGAACCAGAAATTAAAGACTAGGAGATTCAAAACCAACTGCATGTACAGGGAAAATTAGAAAGTGATCATGCATGCCTAGGGAGAGATCTGCGAAAACTTTTAAGTTTACACCTCAGGCTGATTCTAGGCATGGAGATAGCCTACAAAAATAAAAAAAATAAAATAAAATAAAAAACAACAAACAATAACAAAAACAGCAAACCCTGGGAAAAGGGGCGAGTCTGATTACCAGTCACTCCATAGAGATTGACACCAATGAAGCATGTGCATGGAGCCCAGGAGTCTTTTCCTATCAGGGTCATTTCATTCTGGGAAGCCATGTATGGCAGCCCCACACCCCACAGAGGGCTCCAGGGACTGGTCCTGACCGTAGAGATTAGAGGCTCTAAGCACGAGTGTCATATATATCTGTAGGTCATATATTTAAGAGAACCACAAGAGGTATGAAGAAATAACTATTTCAAAAAAATTAGAACATAAAACAGACCCAGAGGTGTGAGCATGGAATTCAGTAACTACAATTAATGTTTTGTTTTGTTTTTTAATTCTCGAAAATAGTACGTTAAATTAGAATAGTTTCTTATGGGGGGGGGCATCAAGAATACTTTTAAGAATCTATCGGAATTGAGGGGTCCTTCTGCCCAGGAAATGGTATGCCTTCAGCTATGCATCATTTACATGTAATTTCAGGAGGTTACTGGAATTTAAATCTTAAAGTTGCCTTTTTTCTCTGACAATTTATTTTTATTCTGCTCTCTCATGATTAGTGGTAATATTTCTAGGTTATCCATGATGTCAAGAGTTATATTCCATAACAATATAAATTAATTAGGATTTAGAACCACTCAAATTGTGATATTTATCTAGAAAAAAGCAATTATGCTCTAGAAAATTGACCTGTATATTCTACTCCTCTTTTCCACTGTATTAAATGGTTTACTAAGCATTACAATGACAACTAGAAATAGTGGTATAAAGTACATGAGAAATTTTGAAGACAATGCAAAATGAGAAAAACAGAATGGAATCTGAATACAAGTTAAGTATATTAAGCACATGTTTTCCTTGCAAACTAATGAGATTTGTCGTATACTCATTTAGACAATACGATAATAGCAAACAAACACAAAACCACCAGGCAGTATAAAAGTAAATGTCACCATTGAAGGTCAGGGGAATAAAAGAGATTCTATTATCTAGAGGTAAATATCTATTTTTCTAAATAAATAACAGCTGTTCTTGATGTTTTGGAAGATAAAATAAGTATACAGGAAGAAAGATCTATCACTAATTCTGATAATAAAGAATGTGAAATGGACATAAAAATGCAAATTCAAACAATACATCCAACAAAGATGGCCTATTGTAGAGACAAAATACTAGTGCCGAGGGGTCTTAATTTATAGAAAACATATAACAAAATGGCAATAAACTAAATTAATGGTTCTGTTACAAAAATAGCTTTAAAGGAGAATTGGGGAAGAAGATACTCTAGTGATTAAAACAAAAACAATTAAAATGGTAGATGAGTCAGGATACAATACAAGAAGCGTTGAAGAAAGGCAGCTATTGAAAATGATGCTAAGCCCTTCACAACTCATTATAAAATCTTTT
>NW_011888799.1:11156674-11164349 GCF_000151845.1 Pteropus vampyrus
TGGTAGATGAGTCAGGATACAATACAAGAAGCGTTGAAGAAAGGCAGCTATTGAAAATGATGCTAAGCCCTTCACAACTCATTATAAAATCTTTTTTTGGTAATGAGTAAAAATCAGGACATTTATTATAAAAAAAAAAGCCACAAATTATGAAACCAAGGCAGAACCGCCTTTATATATGTCTTTAAATGTACATAATATATATAAAATTACTGATAATTACGCAGCACCAATGAATAAATTAATGTTTGCAGAACACTAGGGAAAATGAAGGAAGGAGAGTTCAGTTTAGCAAAAAGTTATTAAAATCTACCTTGCTTTCAACACTGCACTAAGCAGGGGCATCACATTGACTTGTTCACCATTTCCATGCCGAGCATAGTATTGGGTTTCAGTGTGTCAATAGTTCAGTGAATGAATTCCTGACTAAATAGAGCTGTAAAAGTAAAAAACTGATGGCCTGTGTTCCCAAGGACTGGTAGTCTTGGCACTGGAGCATTGAATCCAACACACTGATGGATTCATTTACACAGTCATTCCTATAGCTGACATCTTCCAATACTGAGTACTTATTTATTTTTGTGAATAATGACTCTGAGCAGTTCAATTTTGGCTTCTCATTTTTAAGTAGATTACAGTTTTTCTCTTCAAATCTCTTAGAATGCTGATATCCATACATAGTATATAATTATTATTGAAGAAATAGTCATTGTTAAACTGTCTTGCTTCATGGGTGCTGTTAATGCCATGTGGTCTTAAATAGCTATCTACTCCTGCATTTGGAGATGTGCCCACATTCCAGGCAGAACCAGCACCAACCTCAGAATAATGGTTATCTGAAATATTTTGATCAAGTACTTATATTCTGAAAACTGCTTCTGTTTCAAGTGATCAACAAATCTACGTAGAGAGGGATGCCCTTCTAGTCCATTGTCCCTTATCCAGAAATAGGACTGTTTATGTAGCTCCAATTCCACCTTCCCACACTGAAAAAATCACTGGCTTACATAATGTGGATTAAGAAGGTAGTTATCCTGAAACTCAGTTTAACATGCTTTCCTTAATAACAAGACTTTAAGTGTTCCCAAAGTGTAGGGATTCCTAGATTAGTAAAATTACAAAGAGAAAGAAAAATAGTAAGCTTTAGATTATTTCCAAAACATCTGCAAGACAATTTAGAAAAAATTTTTCTTCAGAATAAAAGCCCAGTTTTACTCATAACTGATCATAGAGCCCACAGGATAATGCAAACATTTCTAAAGAAATTGCCAGGATCAAATTAGAATGGGGATAGGAATCAAAGCTCTGTCTGCTGTGCCCATGTGCAGCATATATAACTACGCTGTCATCTCTCAGCTTCATTGCCTCTCCGGCTTTTGACTTTACTATTGTTATTATTGTTATTATTATTATTTCTTTATGATGATGCAAGTCTTCTGGAAATAGGTAAATTGGAAGGGGGGCATAAGAAGCAGTGGAAACACAATGTGCAGCAAAATTTTTACTTGTACTCTTGAGTATTATCTTCGACGTTTATAAGTTCTATTCTATTCTTTCCGAAAAAGCAAAAGAAACTCATGTTATTCATATAAAACTAGTGTGTAGATACAGAAGTGTTATAATAATGATGATAAAATGAAATTCTTCTGTTTCAGAGGCCATTTTGCAGAGCTGGCATTCTTCTGAACTATTTCAAGAGACCTCCAGAGGTTGGCTCCCAGGTGATCACCGGGTACCCCATGAGATCTATCATTTTTTTTTTTTTTCTGATCCTGATGTTGGCTTTTGGGGAATCAGATCAAGATGTTATCACATCTACATCATTCTCACAATTCCTTTCTCTCTGTGATTCAAAACATGTCTTGCTACTCCTCCATTCTACATCTTAGTTTATTTACTTCTTTGAGGCAGAGCAAATATCATCAACCTCTATTTATGAAAGTCGCTAAGAAAACAATGTTGTCTAGATCACTCAGATCTTACAAAAATGCTAAAGTTATGACTCTTTTAATCTTTTCCAAAGAATCGTTACCCAGAGACAGAAATGAATCAAGGAGAGCTTCATTAGCAAGTAATCCAAGTCAAATACAATACTCTGTAGACAGCATCAGTCCTTCTTTTGGCTAATGGCCTATTATTCTAGGCCAAGCTTATGGCCTAAACCATAATGCACATGGCATAAACCAAGCTTATAGTTTCCATTCTGGTTCAGAAAAATTTTATTCCAGAATTCCATCAAAAAATAAAAAAAAATGACATGGGGCACTACCCTGAAAACTTTCCAGACATTCCTGGGCATGACCACATTTACAGTGAGTATAAAATGATCCTTTACCTCAGTACACTTCGATATATTTGTTTCATTATATCTACCCATTTTATACACAGTCAAAATGGAAATAACATTTAAATGAGCATATCATCTAACACTCCTCTAGGTCTTTAGAGTGCACAATTTATATTCACGATATAATCTCAGCTGAACCTAGAAAGAAGAAAAACAGAGTTCTGGTCACATTCTATATACTGATCTTCCAGACATAAAATACAGAAAGATTCATATAAATTTATAAAAAGTAAAACAACAAGCCCAATTTCTAAGAAAAGGTATCTCTTCATTTCCAACAAAAATGAATGTGAATAGAATTCAGATGTCTGTAAATCTTTGCGTAACAACAAATCCATCAACTTACCAAATAGTCCCTGGCTTGTGTAAAATGAAGTGAGACAAGCACAGGACAGACATTTTTTCTGAAAGGGCCAGGAAACAGCCTTTGTTGCCAGACAGATTAAGCTTCAGAAAACACTGGTATCATTCAGCTGTGTGATGGGCAACATCTAATGGTTTTATTTCTGTGGCAGAATTGATACTTGAGATATCAGATCTATTACTGGATATCCCTAAATTAAAAGTCACAGACTCCTGTAAATAACAGTTTGACAAGAACAAAACACGGTTTTAAACTTATTTACCAATTCCTCTCTGCTTTTAAATGTCCGTTAGTGTGGTAAGAACTTGGCTTCATCTGTCATATAGATGAAATGTTTCTAGAAATCAAAAGATTGTAGAAAACTAGTATTAAAACTAGTAGTAAAAGATCTACTAGTAGTAAAACTAGTAGTAAAAGATCTTCCTTCCTTCCTTCCTTCTTCCGTCCTTCCTTTCAATTTTCAATTTTCCTTACATGTCACCCTCCCTCTACTGTCTTTCCTCTTTTTTTCATTTTTTCTGCCTAGAATGAACATATCAACTATTATACCAAAGATGATCAGATTGATCATTGAAATTGCCCAGAAAGAGAAAAAAGAAAGAATACACTGGGGTCCAGTTTTGGGTAAGAAGTAGTAAACACATGTTGCCCTGTCTCTTCCACTAAATGCAGCTATAAAACCTGGAGAGAATGTTTGGAGCAGCAATGTGAGGACTCTGAAAAGTAAAAAAATGGCAGGAGGCTTGCAGAAGAAGAGCAGAATTCTAAGGACCAATAGATCAATGGTGTGTTCAGTTTGTTTGTTTGTTTGTTTTTGTTTTGTTTTCATTTTTGTTTTATCTTCCCTCCAGTATCCTGAGGCTTTACCTCAACACATGCCAAAACCTAAAATTGGGCATCAGTGTTGACAGATTGCTTAAAAAGCAGCACTTAGTTCAGGCTTGAAGAGGGGAAGTGGGGGTCTCTGCATACTCAGATGGAGGAAATCTCATTTGTTTTCCTTTTCTCCATTCCCAGTGCCCCAGCCCACAAGCAATCTTTTGGCAGTAGCAGCACTAACAGCAGTGGCAACGAGAATTCACAGGAACCTAAGACACTAAAAGAGGGAATTTTCTCTGATCAGAGCAGCTACGGTCTTCTGAGGGTAAAATGAAACCACATAGCTTTTTCTGCCTTCTCTCTTTTTGACAAATGTCTCCCCCGCATCACCCACGCTCACCCCATATTCCCCCAATCTCTTACCCCCAGAGTAAAGGCATTTCACACTGGTGAGTTCTGAGTCTGGTCAATTCGGTCAAACACAGCATTTCAAATAGGGTCCTCCAGAGAACCAGTAGTGAGTTCAAATAATAGTTCTCTGAGAACGAGACATTGAATGAGCTTGAGTTTGTTTTCCAGGCTGCTAGTTTTCACCACAAATATCTGTTGTTTTTTGAGGCTACTGATAAAACTGAAAGCAGGAGATGGAACTAGGGCTAGTTAAAACACACCAAAGTTCAGTTTTTATCCTGACTCAACCATTTTTCTTCAATAAATGCTTCCTAGATTGCTCCAAGCCTTTGGTTAACTTCTAAAGTTCTGATAAAGTTGATTCTGATCCTTTATGCAAAAATTATTTTGTTGCTTTAATAGAGGAGGCAGTTTTTAGATGTTCTTACTCTGCCGTTTTCACTAATATATATATTTATATCTGTTGTATAATTTAATATTTTTACTTACTACAATTTAGTTTTTTTCTCTTCCTCCTCCTCCTCCTTCTCTTAGCTTCCTCTGCTTAGACCGTAATTTTTTTACTAGCTTAAAAGTTACATATAATTTTTCTTTGAGACGTTACCCCTAATTTAACAAGAATCCACAATATCCCATTTGTTCTGCCCTTTTCTGGAAAGTTTAAAATGTTTATTTCTTCCTTACAAAAGTGACAACTACTCTATGAGTCTAGGCATACTTCAGAGATATTGTAGGTTCGGTTCCAGAGTGCCACAATAAAGTGAGTCATAATCTTTTTGCTGGTGGAGGATTTTGCCTTCAATTTGTAAAAAAAAAAAAAAAGATGCAACATCTGTTATACACAATCAAGCGAAGAGTACTAAAATGAGGTATGCCTGTATATTAAACTATTCTTACCTGCTGACCCTAGAGCATGACCTGCCTGGGCTATTCCCACATAATGCTGCTCACCTGGTGAGACCCTAATCAAGACCTAATTAGAACTATGCCTGTGCAATCATGTGAGTGTCTGCAAGCTCTGGCCTCTACCAACCTCCTTGATGATATTTCCTACCACTCTCTTTTCTTCCACGCACTGGACCACATCAGCCTTCTGATTTGATGGCCAAGCATACTGAGTCCTTTACTGCCCTATGGCCTTTGCACTTTTGCACGATTGGCCTTTGACACCCCTCTTTTCAACTCTGAATACTTTCCTTCAGCCCAGTGTTACCTTATCAAATGGTTCTGTTACCTGATTAAAGACTGAGGTCTGACAGCAGTCTTCAGATGGAAGAAATTTCCCTACTCATTACACTTAGAAAATAACATCATTTAAACCACAGACGTCCCTGCAAGTGAGACTGAGCTCTATGATTTGTTCAGCTGTATCCTGTATGAAATAGCCTATTTCATGGTTACTGGACTTTGAGGATTATTGTTAGCAACTTTAGATTTTCAATAAATTTTGTTAAAATTAAAATAATCTCTCCTGTTTTTCCTAGTTAGCAAGATCAATGTTCAGTCACAGAATACACCTGATATTAGCCTCTTATAATCAAAATGAGCATTTTAAGACTTTTGTCCTTAGAATTCTGTGATGAATTGAGGCATGTATCTTGTTAGGATACCACTTCGTTTCGAATTCCAAAGAATATACTTTTTTCCCTCTATTTTCTAAAACTTGGTTCTGTAACTAGAAAAAATATGCAGCTGCTCGATAAACTTTTCTCTTGGTGAATGCACACACAAAAAATAATTAACCTAGACAGGAAATAAATAGCTACATCTAGAGAACATAACTCTTTCTACACATCAGGGGAAATATAAATTCTTCATTACTTAAGAGTTGTCCCTTTATTTTCTTAGAAGCCTGAAAACATTCATTTTAAATGCTAATGGCAATTACTAGAATGCTACTAGATGCAGAATAAGTGACGAATTTGGTCTTAGCAGCTGTAGGCAATCATTAAACTGAATTACCTGAAGGGCTATGGGAAGAGGGCAGATGCTGGTCAATTACCACAACCTAATTGTACCAGGGCAACTGGTATAGATAGGACAGTGAAGTTTTTATTAGGCTAGAAAAGAACTACCATTTGGGGGATTTCAAGCAGTTTCTACCTATCAGAAGGAAACTAAAGTTTGCCCTTGGGAAAGACTATTCTGTTCTGAAGAGGGCTCTTTTAGTAATGCAAGTAAATACTTATTATTTTGGGAAAACTTTCATAAACAGTTGAGAAACCCAAATATAGATGCCTCAGAATGAACTTAATAATATGAATTGGAAAGCTTTGATGAAACTATCATGCATTAGAGTTGCATGTTTGTTTTTCCAGACTTGGACTGTAACTTCTAATTGCCTTCTAACTTTTTCTTGTTCTTGATAGGTTTTGTGATTCTTATCCAAGATAATTATTCACTAGAGATCAGAAATACAGATACTGAGAGAAAAGTGTAAAAAGGAATTCACTTGGCTTGACCCTGAAGACTAATTGCAATGTTGTCATTGGAGGCTGAATAACCTAGATTTGTGAAATCTATCACTGATTATTCTGCCTGGATCATTGGGAACTATCTCACAGTGATGGATGGGGTTTGGGTATCTCTGAAAAAGGAAATTTTTCCCATATATTATCCTCAGAAAAGCTTAAATATGAAGCAGAAAATAAAGTGAACATTAGACTAAGGGAAAAAATTATTTCCTTTTCCCATTACTGGTTGGGAACAATTGAGCCAGTTACCCTCAGGTACTAGAAGTATTCTTGATCGGTGTACTGACCCTTCGGTTGAAAGCTAATCAAGAGCAGAAAGAGAGGTGAACTCTTAAAAGACTCCAGGGTCAGGTTTGACAAAGAGGGGCTTATCAGTCTCTTCAAGTTGACTAAACTTTAGACAGGTTCCTCCCAGATTCTGGGGCCCTTTTCACCCTCTTTTAGAACATTTACTTTAGAACATTTAATTATGTATTCTTTCTATACCACTTTGAGATGTAGATGTTTTAAAAACATCTTACTTGTTTTGCATCCCAGGACTGTCTTTCTCAAGGACTGGGAGTCATCCCTTCAAAACGTAAACAACAAGGAAAATAGTGCCCCTTTCTCCCAGTATGTAGGAGAGTAAGAGCCTACCTTCTATGAGTACCTTGCTCTACGTTTTTAAACTACTTTCTATCATGAATGAGGACAGGAAAAGTTTACTTTTCCTTTGAGTAAGACCAATTAGCAAACACGATTGGCCTTTGACACCCCTCTTTTCAACTCTAAAAAATATTCTCCCGTTCTGACCTTTGTTTGTGGAGTTGAGCTCAGATTGAGTTGATTGTTCTCCCCTATTGCAATTGCTTTGATAAAGTCTTCCTTACCTATTGAACTTCATCCAGTGCAATTTTGCTTTGACAAGTTTGGCCCTTTGGAATGTTAGGATGATAATACCTAGTAGTGTTTGCAATTCACTGTACAGTATTTGCTTTGATAGGGACTGTGTCTTATTTTATAGCAACAAAATGGTGACTCTGGAAACCTATATAATTTTATTAACCAATGTTGCCCCAATAAATTTAATTTTTAAAAAAATGGTGATTCTGGCCACATGTATTTTAGTCTGTATAAGTCTCCAGGGTACTGCTGACGCTAGCAGACTCAGATGCGCCATGGAACTTAGTTTTGTTAAAACATTTAGAAATTTGGTATAAAAGGTACTTTGGGCACTGGCAAGCACATTCTTTAAACATTACTATTCAAATAATTGGTTAC
>NW_011888799.1:11164399-11173099 GCF_000151845.1 Pteropus vampyrus
TTGAACTTCATCCAGTGCAATTTTGCTTTGACAAGTTTGGCCCTTTGGAATGTTAGGATGATAATACCTAGTAGTGTTTGCAATTCACTGTACAGTATTTGCTTTGATAGGGACTGTGTCTTATTTTATAGCAACAAAATGGTGACTCTGGAAACCTATATAATTTTATTAACCAATGTTGCCCCAATAAATTTAATTTTTAAAAAAATGGTGATTCTGGCCACATGTATTTTAGTCTGTATAAGTCTCCAGGGTACTGCTGACGCTAGCAGACTCAGATGCGCCATGGAACTTAGTTTTGTTAAAACATTTAGAAATTTGGTATAAAAGGTACTTTGGGCACTGGCAAGCACATTCTTTAAACATTACTATTCAAATAATTGGTTACGTAACAAATATGAAATCTCTCTCTCAAAATTTTTGGCCCCTGCACAAAAATTTTTAGTTTGATGGAAATGTTAGATATATCTTGATGGTATTGTTACATGAATATTTACATTCCTCAAACTCACTGAACTATAGAATTTAAAAAGGTGAATTTTATTTTATGTAAATTATACTTTAATAAAGTAGAAAATAGATTTTTAAAACCAACAAAAAGCTATAAACACTTTGTTTCACTATCATGTGTCTGGTTTCTTTCCTCAGCTGTTTTATAGAAGCAATCAGAATAAAATCAGTTGTCACTTCTCTCTAAAAATACTTTAGCCAATTGATAAACAACTAATTTATAACAACTAATTTTCAATTTTTTATCTATTATAATTCTGTCTATGAAATATAATAATCAGAGAAGATATTTAATTAATTTGAAAATATAGTTATTTTTATTTGATTCTCTATGATAAGGGATCATAATGATAAGATTATACTGTTTCTAAAATTAGCAAAACAGTGGAATGGCTTCATGAAGTCTTCAGTGTCTTCCTGATTTCATATTTGGAAAATAACACAAATATCTGAAAAAGCAGAGATTAAAACAAGTGCTTACAAGTGTCCAAAGCACCCTTCATTCAAAATTAACAAAACAGATATTATTCCCATTTTTCAATGTCTTTCTTCCTCTGTTCCAGTTTTAGCAATTTTGTCTGCCATTATTTTTCATTTCCTTTCCTTATAACTTTTCATTTGTAACTGAAAGAAGTATCTTATAAAAGAGTCTTAGTGGGATTTATGCATTTTGCTAATTTATGTGGCAGACATTTAGGTGAATCAATCTAAATTTTCTTTGTTATGTCCTTTACTTTTGTATTATGTAAGTAGTTAAAGGCATGATATATTTAATTTTTCATTTCATAGACTATTCTTACGTCTTTATTTCAAGTAGAGATATAATATCTCCTAGTTTTAAAAACTAAAATACGAAAATGTTAACTATTTAGAAATTAAATTAAACTTCATCATTAAAAGTATTCATATTTTAATGAAGAGCAAAAGAAGGCCGTGTTTGTTATTCTGTTTGCAAATATAGTAGAAAACTATAATATAGCAATTTGTTCTGAAGGAAATATCTCACAGTAAGATTTTGAGAATGAAGACTGAGTATTTAAGTCCCCTGTACTGACATATGCATAGCAAAAACATATGAATTTGAGATTGTAGCATAAGGTGCTAACTAAGATAGTACAGGGTTTGCAAAGAGTAATCAGGATATTGTGGGGACCATAACACATGAAGAATATTTGACAAAAATTGAGAGAAGACATAGGAAGAATATACACGACAGACAAATTTGTTCTATCTGGCACAAATGGTAAAATTAAAATGAGCATAAGTAATAGAGAGGCAGGTGGCAGCTTAATCAGAGGAAGACATTTTTAACAGAGCCACTTCAAAGTGGTAAATTTTCAAAAATATCCTGATGGTAAAGGTTTTCAAGCAAAGTTTGTATTGCTACTTATTATGATGTTATAAAGAAGATTCAAACATTGAATTCTGGATAAAACAATGTTAAACTGATTCTCAGCATTCCAACAACCTCTCAGGCAGGGTTGCCCATTCACATGCCCTGAGATTATTTTCCTACTGTTTTAAAGGCCATGCTGAGAAGGTCTTTGGGCTCTGCGCTTCATCTGGGAAAGAAGAAATGGGCTCAGGTAACTTCAATGTCAGCAGATTTACTGTTTCTGGTCTCTGCTCTAAACTGCATAATTCCGTGTCTCGTGAAATCCCTTATCCTTTTTTTAATTAAGGAGTTACCTGCAAAAGAACTCTGCAATACCCATAGCCTAGCAATGATCAGATTCTATTTTTTTATTGAAGCATAAGAAGATATTAATTCCCATATGAACTGCTAATTGCACTTAGTGCCTCTAGAGATGAATATTGGTCACACATGAGCCCAGTATATTTGAGTGTGAGGTTCACTCAAACCAGATACTTAAACATGACCCAGGCTCCCTGCTCTCTTCCTCACATGTCTCTCTATTCCTTCGTTCCTTCGTTCCTTCGTTCCTTCGTTCCTTCGTTCCTTCGTTCCTTCGTTCCTTCGTTCCTTCGTTCCTTCGTTCCTTCGTTCCTTCGTTCCTTCGTTCCTTCGTTCCTTCGTTCGTTCCTTCGTTCCTTCGTTCGTTCCTTCGTTCCTTCGTTCCTTCGTTCCTTCGTTCCTTCGTTCCTTCGTTCCTTCGTTCGTTCGTTCGTTCGTTCGTTCGTTCCTTCCTTCCTTCCTTTCATACATACTTCCTTCCTTCCTCTCTTCTCCCTTCCCTTCCCTTCCCTTCCCTCCTTCCTTCCTCCTTCCTTCCTCTCTCTCTCTCTCTTTCTTTCTTTTCTTTCCTTTTTTTCTGTCTTTCTTTTCTTTCTTTTTTGCTTCCTTTTTTCTTTCTTTCTGCTTTCTCATTATTCCTTTTCCCTCTCTTTTATGAGTTCGCTATTCATACCAAAAAAGAGAAAAATTTTAAGAAAATTACTTCTTCCTCAACATTCTATCTTCACTTTATTTTCTTCTTGTCTATTCACTATATCTTCTTCACATTTCCTTGTATCTTTTTCTGTATTGGATCTTATTCCTTTCTTTCTACTTTCTTCCTTGAACTTTTCAGATACTTATGGACACAAAGAGAAATAAAACATGATTTCTCTCAAGGAGGTCACAGTACACTTTCCTCACTGTATGCCCTTATGTGAGGGAAAAGCTTAAAATGTTTAAAGTGGGAAGAAGCAAATCCATGGGCAGCAAGGTATGGGCTGACCTTTATGTGCAAAAAGCAGTGATTAGCTCCAGGCCTACCTAAAAAATGATTATTTTTCAGGAGGTTCGGCATTTTGTCTTTCTTCAGAGAAGTAAATCCATGTTGAAAATAGAAGATAACACATTCCGTGCTTGGGTAAGTATATTAGTGTCGAGAATAACGGGTAACTTATTGCCTGCCCTATTCTTACCTTTCAGAAGAGTAGCACAAGATCTCTTTAAGATGAACTGTTTTAAAATTAAAATCACTAAGCAAGGAAATTTCTACCCTGCTCTGAAGAAATAATTAAGTTGCTTGATGTAGCCTTGAGCAAAAGGACAAATGTTAAACTGCCCTGGATCTCTGGCTATTTTTAGCACAACAGAGGATGACAGGGTGAATAAAACCCCTAGATGGCTAAAGATCAAGCAGAAACCTCCACTCTCAGTAACACAAGTATTTATCATTTTTTTAGTAATAAAACACTTTTTCTCTCACACAGTCAATACTCTCACTAAGCTCTGATGTATATTCCTAATTTTTCATGTTTCCATTTCCTTTCCTTCACACCTATTAATATTCTATCTAAATCCCTTATCTTCATCATCTTACCCTCTAAATTATCTTTTGCATTACCAACAAAGCTCTAGTCCTAAAAGTGTTCAAATATTTCATTCTAAACACCGAACCTTTAATAACTAGTTGGTGAATGGAGTTACAGGTCAAAATCCCTTCCAATATCTATATCCTCAACCCAGCAAATGTCTATTGATTATTTTAATAACTATCATCCACCCATTGCAATACAATAGTGAGCAAAATAGACATAATGGCACCTAATGTAAGAAATGCGCATTAATCAAGTAATTGCAAAAATAAAATTCAACCAAGAGAAAGCGCTAAGGGAGTTTTCAATAGGAAAATTGGACCTAGTCAGAACGGTTTTCCTGAGGGAGCGATGCTTGATCTGAGAACTCAAAGATAAGTATAGGCAGAAGGGAATGAAAGAATTTCCTGGAAAGAGGAACAAGCATACTATAATGTACTCTAAATAAAGTCTCTCTCCAGCCCAACCAGAGCTCTGTAGCAAAGATTGCTTGTAAGAGAAGTTCTGCATTGGGGGAAATGGTGAGGCTCTTTTATCACCTCCTTGCTTCTCATCAGCTGGCAGCAGCCCCCAAGAACAGTGTGGCCTGCCTAGAAAACTGAAGCAGCCCCTAAAAATGTTAACAGCCAGAGACTCTCAATCATCCGCTTCCCTGGGAGCTGGACAGGGGGTCCTTTCCTGAGGAGGGATCTGAGAAGTGCTTCTCCATGTCTACCACAAGCTCCAATAATATACAATACCAGAGAGCAGGAATAATATCTTAATAGCATAATAAATTTCTGTATAAATAAGAAGGCTTAAACCACTTTAAAAAATCCACTTTGGTGCTAAGTGGCAAGAACTCAAGACTGAACCCAGATCTATAAAATGCCCAAGCCCATCTTTTTTCCGCCGTTCAAATTCAGTATTTATCATCTGAGCAACTTCTTGGTGCCAAGCTCCACAAGATATCAGTGGCACCATAGTGAACAAAACAGACAAAAAGCAAGAGCTATGGAGCCAAACATCTAGTCCTTCAAGATACTAAAATAACTTGCAGATATGTGTGAAGAACCACCATTGGCTAAAAGGCATTATATATTCCAGTTTTCATGGAGGGGGAAAATGTGATAAGGTAAGCTTGACATTTTTTCATCACTTCCTCTCCTTACATTCCTTCAAATTTTTTCTTTTAAAAAAAATGAGGCTAGAGGAGGGCTTTTTGGCAGAATCTCCTGCTTTGGGTCAGGCAAGAGATGACTTCACCTCTTGCTTTGCTAACCATTTCCTCTGGCCCCTAAGACTTTCCATCACAAGGAGTTATTTGTCTTTGCTGGGTGGCTGCATTCAATAGGCAGTCTAAAGGTGTGGTAATAATAGGAATATTCGGTGGTGGAGGGCACCAACAATAAGCTGTTGCAGAACAGGCTCTATTGCCAACATACTTGCCTGATGTCATTGTTATCTTCAAGTTCCAGCTGTGCTACGATGTGAACAGGCACAGACTGGTTACCTCAACTATCTGTGATTTGCTCCTTATAAAATGATGGAAATGAGCGAGATCAGTTTTTTTTTTCTTACCACTAGCCACATCATCTAGAAAGCTTTTATAAAATACTGTGTTGGGCCCCACTCCAAATCAATAAAATCAAAACCTTCAGAGGTGGGTTGTAGGCATAACATATTTTTTAAAGTCTCCAGCGTTTGCTCTGAGTAGTCAAGGCTGAGAATTATTAGATGACATAAGCAGTTGCATGATAGTCCTTTTTAGTGCTAACAATTTAGAATTCCATGAACAGCACAACTACCCCTTGTACTATTTTTCATTTATCAAGATAAATGTATTGAGTGCATATAATGAATCTAACAGTGTACCAAAGAGAGAAGACATAAAGGGAAACTTTTCCAGGTCACTGTGATACCTTACAGTCCAGAAGAAACTTGTGAATATCTATTAGTGTACTGGGTGAACCCTATGATGCACATTTTTTCACTGGATTGTATTAGATAAGATGCTGGAGGTCCTTACTTCTAGATATGCACTTTATATAATTGCTCTGCTGCCCAAAGACAGGAGAGAGAGCAGATTCCTTCTTCATATCTTTGCACATTGATTTTTTTAACTAAATTAATTATTGACTTTTCTGCTGCATTTTGATCAGTGATAGATTTATCTCCTTTGTTCAAAATAATGTGAAAAGTTTAACCCCAAACCCTGCTTTGAACTGGCAGGTATTTAGAGGTCATCTTATCCAATTTTCCCATATAACATATTAGTTTTATGATTTGTCCAAGGTCATACTTATGGCTCATTATTGTTATCTACAGAACTTAGGTGTTCTGATTCTCAGTTCAGTGATCATTCAATTAGAGCTACAGTTCAGAACTTTGAAACAGGCAATATATCTTTTGCTTAACTATTAGAGGTGTGGAATGGTGAGTTCTGTTTGCCTGATGAAAACCATGATTTCAACTCTGTTGTAATCATAATAAATGTAAGATAATTCAATATGTTTGAAAAGCCACTTCTTTGCAAACATTCATTTGTCCTTGATTATTCAGTCCCTACAATTTAAATAGAGTAACATTTTAAATCAAGAAGAAAATATTACAGATAATTGTATTTCCCCATGGGTTTCTTTGTTATGTATTTTATCTCACTAAATTGGTAATAAAAATTCTACCTTAAGTTCAAGTCAAGATGGCAGAGTAGGTAAATGCTATGCTTGCCTCCTCTCACAACCACATCAAAATTACAACTAAACTAGCGATCATTGGGAGTCACATGAAGTCTAGCTGAACAGAAGTCCTACAACTGAGGACACACAGAAGAGGCCACTTCGAGACTGATAAGAAGGGTAGAGATAAGAGACGGGCTAGTCAGACATCCTCGTGTGGTGGTGGAGAATGAGGAGAAATATCTCAGCTGCAGAGATTCCCCACCAGAAGAGTGAGGGGACCTGGTCCCACATCGGGATCCCAAACCCAATGTTCCAGTGCCAGGAAGAGAAGTCCTAACAACTTCTGGCTATGAGAATCAGCAGAGATTTTGTCTGAATGGGATGGAGGTCCTCTGGAGTTGCAAACATTCCTCTTAAGAAGTCAGGGCACATATTTACTCATAGACTCACTCACTCTGGGCTCCAGTGCTGGGGCAGTGGCTTGGGAGGCACCAGGAACATACAGGGAGGAACTGAGCTGTCTAGCTTTGGGGCGAGGGCTGGAGGGGCAGCTTTCTCCCAGTCAGAGGTACCTAGAAGCCATTGTTCCTTTGTTGAGCCCTCCCCTGCCCAGCTTTTAGACACAGGCAGCCACTATATCTGAGTCTCCATCAACCTAACACTGGTTGCCCTTCTCAGGTGATTCTCTGAGACCCTGCCCCTCCAAAATGCAGGCCCACCCAAGCTGCTTCCATTAGATTTTCCATACAAATGGCCCATCTCGGCTCATGCTGCAGACTTTCTTAAAATCTCTCAAAGATTCACAAAACCTAAACAAGCAACTTCTGGCCTTGGTGTGCCCTGTACCTATTGCTGAGCAGCCCCAAGCCCAGAACCAGCAGCAGTCAGCCTTGGTTTGCAGCCTGGCTTTTTGAGGTACCTCCAAGCCCAGCGTGGGTGATGACCATCTGCGGATAGCTTGGTGGCCCATGCCAGGTGGCTTCACTCAGGGCACAGGCAGCAATGTAATTTAGCCTGTGGCAGGGCACCTACCAGGAGTCCCCGACCTGCATGCCTGGTGGCTAGCTTTGGTCTGAGCTAGAGCACCACCTAGGGTCACATCCAAGGAATGACACATTTAAAGGGGAGACTGGGCAGGCACCAGAGCCCTTCTAAAACAAATTCTGCTCTATAGGGTCAACCCATACGCAGTGGCTCCTTCCCTGGTTATGGCCAGTCCTCATAATCAGCCCAAGGGTCAATCTCTCCCACTAATGTGCAAACATAAACCAAGGCTCAACTACAACAAGAGGGCACACACAACTTATACAAGGGACATACCTGGAGCACACAGTGTCACTGGGCCCTACAGCAAACCTACTACATAAGGCCATTCTACTAAGACCAGGAGACATAGCAGCCCCACCAAATACACAGAAACAAACACAGGGAGGCAAAAAAAAAAATGGGGAGACAAAGAAACATGTCTCAAATGAAATAACAGAATAAAGCTCCAGAAAATAACACAACAAAATGAAGACAAGCAACCTACCAGATATACAATTCAGAACTCTGGTTATAAAGATGCTCAAGGAACTTAGGGGAAAAGTAGATGAACTCAGTGAGAACTTTAACAAAGAAAGAGAAAACATAAAAATAGAGATAGGAAACATAAAAAGAACCAGTGAGAAATAAAGACTACAATAAGAAATGAAGAATACCTTAGGAGGTTAGGTAAAGATTAGATTAGATGAAGCAGAGAATCAAGTTAGCAATTTAGAAGATATGGAAGCAGAAAACACCCAATCAGAACAGTAACAAAAAAAATAATAATACAAAAAAAAAAAACGAGGATAGTTTAAGGGGCCTCTGGGACAACACCAACTGTACCATCATTTGCATCATAGGAGTGCCAGAAGAAAAAGAGAGAGTGCAAGGAATTGAAAACCAATTTCAAAAAATAATGACAGAGAACTTCCCTAACCTGGCAAAGGAAATAGGTATGCAAACTTCTGAAGCACAGAGTCCCAAACAACATGAACCCAAAGAGGCCCACATCGTAATTAAAATGCTAAAGTTTAAAGACAAAAAGAAGATCTTAAAAGCAGCAAGGGAATAGTAGTTAGTGACCTCTAAGAGAGCTTCCATAAGACTGTCAGCTGATTTCTCAATAAAAACTTTGCAGGCCAGAAGGGCTTGGCATAGAATATTCAAAGTGATGAAAAGCAAGGACCTACAACCAAGACTATTCTACCAGTGAAGCTATCATTTAGAATTGAAAGAC
>NW_011888799.1:11174619-11191622 GCF_000151845.1 Pteropus vampyrus
TTGATACACTTATATATTGTGAAATGATAACTACTCTTTCATTAGTTAACACCTCCATCACCTCACATAATTGCCATTTCTTTTTTTGTGGTGAGAACATTTAAGATCCACTCTTAGCAATGCTGAAGTGTTATTAACCATAGTCACCATGCTGTACTTATATCCCCAGGGCTTATTTATTTTATAACTGGATATTTGTACCATTTGACTACCCTCACCCACTAACATTACTGAAAAGATAAAATTATAAAAATGGAGACTAGAATAGTTGTTACCAGAGTTTAAGAAAGGGATGGGGGTAGGAAAGAAGCCTTTGTGGCTATAGAACAGCAACATGAGATCCTTCTGATGGAAATATTCTGTATTGTAATTGTATCAGTGTAATTCTGGTTGTGGTGTTAGAGTATAATTTTGCAAGATATTACCATTGAGGGAAACTGGGTAAAGTATACATGGATTATCCTGTATTATTTCTTACAACTGAATTGAATCTAAAATTATCTAAAAATTAAAATATATTAAGAAAAATTCTTCTATGCAAACAAAAATTAAAAAGAAAACTGATATTTGCACATTCTTGAGTTATCTACAAAACTTCTCAAATCCCTAGTAAAATTCCAGTAAGACATCTGCAGCCATAGGAAACTAAGGTGAAATGCATTAGGATTAAGAAAAGTTAGATGGATGGGGCGAGTAGGGGATGAAGATGGAGGCAATGGTTCCAAGTAAAAGCATAGACCAGATAACCTTATTGACATAATCAATGAACTCTAACAAAGAGAAGGAGGCCAATATGGAACTCAGCGACCCAGCCCAGATTCTGCAACCTTGACACATGCAAAAACAATATTGGTTTTCTTTTGAAGCAATTTCTTTTAAAATCACAAGAATAAATGATTCTGTTAACCCAAAAAGGCACAAAATAAATTTATATGAGTTCTCGATCAGATTTAGCATTAGTGTTTGTGAAAGTCAAGCATATGTATGGAAACAAATGTTGTAACTATTGCCATTTTTGTTTGTCTTATCTGAGTTTATGTTACTAAAAGCACTTAGAGGGCGGCATGTAAAATTCAATTTTACTGATATGTCTAAAAGAATTTAAGTAGTTAAGTTTGCAATTTTAAAATTTTTTTAGATAGTTGGCTTATAAAATTTTAGTTTTTATTAATTATATAAGCAGATATTTAGAGAAATAATTTAATATATTTATAAGTTAAATACATTGAGTATCAAAACAAACACAGAATCAAAATCTCTTTGGATGTTTAAGATTTCAGCAATATGGTTAAGCCAGGACTGACACTCCTACCTGCTGAGGAATCAATTCTTTCTGGGTGCCTTCCTTCAGGACTGAGGGTCTCATACAAAATTAATAATTTATATTTCTCCAAGTGTTTGCAAATAAAAGTCGGTAGAACGAATTATTTTACTTTAGACACATGATGCAGCTGAACACATTCTGAACTAGCACTTACAAATACAATAGCTGGAAAGGTATCATCACCATGAATGGGCCTGCTAAGACAAGTATACATTTGTTTTCCCCTAACTGTTGGTGGGATCAAAATTTACCCCTATGATAAAATGTGAAAAAGGAAACAATCAGCTTGATTTGGATAGTGCCCAATTGAATTACAGTCTCATGTATTGTTAATCTGACATGATAATTTTGGAGAAGGCAGGGACCACTTACGCTGGTAATTTGGAGTAAGTTCATCGTGTACAATTGTACATTAGTCTAGACAACTTCTAGGATTATACACTGCACAAACTGCAGAAACACAGAGAGAGAACCTCAGCTATAGGTTGGAGGTAAGAATAAATGGATCCAGAAAAAAAGTTGTTAAAAAGAAAAAAGAGTGTGAACCTGAATAAAGTAAGACTGCATTCTCATAAGTCCAATTATCAACCGATTGATTGATAATCAATCAATGGATTATCACACTCGTCTAAGAATTAAATGTGTGTTGGAAAAAAACCCTGAATGTTTCATGGAATGAGACAAAGATGAAATTACTGTGACTTTGTGTATATCTTAACTCTTAAATTGGAAGCATTACCTATTTCATGGTGGGAGTTTTTCTGCAAGCAGAATTCCAAAAGTAAAATGGTTTGAAGCCCTCAACCTCACTCTCTAAATTTGTATTCTCTGGCAAAAGCCAGCAAAATGTACATGAAGCAAATCCGGTGGAACCTAGAGGGGAAGCTTTCTGTCTCCTAGCAGCCCTGTGAGTGTCAGGAGGTAGGTCCTAGCTTATTTACCTTCCATTATGAGACAGTTACAGATGTATCACAGCTCTTCTCAATCACTTAGTTATAATCTTACTAACTTTCTAGCAGCAGGGGTAATATCTCACTATTTGAGAGAGGAAATGTGTTAGTGATTAAATGACTTAAACAATCTGTCACTTTTCATGTTCGTAAACCTGAGCACATTTATGAAGGACAAGGAAGTAGATTCCTTAACATATTTGATATAAAGCTAATGAGAGTTAAGGAAAGGGTAATTTTAGAGTACCTCAGATTCCTTCCTGATTTACATTTACTCTGATAAAGCAAATAAAAAGGAAACCTATTTAAAAGATAGGTCCCATTTTTGCTATTGAACAAATAAGGGAAATGAGAAGTCATATACAGTCTTATATTCAGATCTCTCTCTCTCTCTCTAATTCTCTCTCTCTCTCTCTCTCTCTCTCACACACACACACACACACACACACACACACACACCATTTAAAGTGTTAGGAGTGAGGAAACTATCATTTTTAATGAGGAGGAAATTGCTGGACCCAAACTGCTCAAATTCTAGTTCTGCTATTTTATTTGCTGCCTGTGTGGCCATGGGCATGTTACACAGGCGATATGATTCTCAGTTTCCTTTTCCATAAACCGAGGGTAATAGTACTGACCTCTTAGGATTAAAATTATTTTTAAAATGCTTAGAGCATTGAATCAAAAAGAATAAAATACCTAGGAATAAATTTAACCAAGGAGGTAAAAAGATCTGTACTCAGAAAACTATAACAGAGTGAAGAAAGAATTTGAAGATACAAATAAATGGAAGGATATACTGTGTTCATGGACAGGAAGAAATAACTTCATTAAAATGTCCATACTACCCAAAGCAATCTAGAGAGTCAATGTAATCCCTAACAAAATACTGCCGCGACCTGCACTTCTGGAGGGTTAATACACCTGAGAGAGGGCGATGGAAGGATTGAGAAAAACACAGAGATAGTATATACAAAAGCTGGGGCCAGGTGGGACACTGTACTTTGCTCAGATACAGTGACCCCGAGCCAAGCTCAGTGCATTTATTATATACTTTTGAAGGTCAAGGAGAGAGTGGGAGTCTTCTCAGGACTGGGAACTTGCTGGCAACAATAATTTCCCAAGGCCTATCTGTAGCTGGTTATCTATGCTAAACTAGAAGCAGCTGTCTACTAACTGTTTTGCTTCTCTGCCCTTGGCAGATTGCAACACAGCCAAGCATGGCTTTGCCAATGCTTCGATCAGGTCAGGTTCAGATCTGATTCTCTACAAAATACCAATAGCATTTTAAACAAAACTAGAACAAATAATCCTAAAATTTGTATGAAACTACGAAAGACCCCAAACAACCACAGCAATCCTGAGAAAGAAGAACAAAGTTGGAGGTATCATGCTAGCTGGTATCAAACTATGCTACAATGTTACAGTAATCAAAACAGCATAGTACTGGCATAGAACAAGGCACATAGAGCAATGGAACAAAATTGAGAGACTAGAAATAAACCCATGCCTATGTTGTCAATTAATCTATAACCAAGAAAAAAAGAATATATAACGGGGTAAAGAAAGTCTGGAAAACTGTAAAGATACACATGCAAAAAAAAAAATAAAACTAGGCCACCTTCTTATACCATATACAAGAAAAAGACCTGAAACCATAAAGTTCCTAGAAGAAAACATAGGCAGTAAATTATTGGTCCTCGCTCTTACTAATATATATATATTTTTGCATTTGTCTCCTCCAGCAAGGGAAACAAAAGAAAAAATAAACAAATACAACTACATAAAACTAAAACATTTTTGCACAGCAAAGGAAACCACCAATAAAACTAAAAGACAACCTACTGAATGGAAGAAAATATTTGCTAATGATACATCCAATAAAGATTTAATATCCAAAATATATAAGGAGCCCATACAATTAAACACCAAAAAATAATAAAAAATGGTCAGAGAACCTAAATGGATATTTCCCCAAAGAGGACATACAGATGACCAATAGACATATGAAAAGATGTTCAACCTCACTAATCACCGGAGAAAAGCCACATTGAGATATTACCTCATACCAGTCAGATTGGCTATCATCAATAAATCAATAAGTAACAGGTGTTGGCAAGCATGTGAAGAAAAGAGAACTCTCATACATTGTTGGTGGGATTGCAAATTGGTACAGCCACTATGGAAAAAAGTATGGAGGTTCCTCAAAAAATTAAAAATAGAACTACTATATGACCCAGCAATTCCATTTCCGGACATTTATCCAAAAATACCCAAAACACTAATTCAAAAAGACATATGCACCCCTATGTTCATTACAGCCTATTTACGATAGCAAAGATATGGAAGCAACCTAAGTGTTCATCAATAGACAAATGGATAAAGAAGTGGTGGTACATATAAACAGTGGAATATTACTTGGCCATAAAAAAAATAAACTGTTGTCATTTGTGACAAAATGGATCGACCTAGAGAGTATTATGCTAAGTGAAATAAGTTAGATAGAGAAAGACAAATACCATATGATTTCACCCATATGTGAAATCTAAAAGCCAAAATAATGGAACAAATAAAACTGAAACAAACTCATAGAAACAGAGAACAAATTGATGGTTGCCAGATGGGTTGGGAGTTGGAAGGGCTGGGTTAAGAAGATGAAGGGATTAAAAAGTACAATTTGCCAGTTATAAAAACCAGTTACAGAGATGTAAAGTACAGCATAGGGAATTTACTCAATAATATTATAATATTACCTTGTATGGTCTCAGACGGGGATTAGACTTACGGATGATCACTTCGTAAGTTATATAAAGGTCTAATTACTATGCTGTACACCCGAAACTAATATAATATTGTATGTCAACTGTAATTGAAAAATTTTTAAAAATTAAAAATACTTAGAATGGTGTTTAGCACATAAAAGCATGCAATAAGTGGTAACAATTTTGATTAATCGAAGGTGACTTCAAAATTAACTTTGTTAGGCAAGTCAGCCTTTGTGCTAATTTACCATTAATTCGTGACCATCAGATAGATTATTTATTTGCCCTGCTTTTGGTGCTACTTTTCTACTTCTCTTCAGTGGGATGAATTGAGGCAAGAAGGAGGACTGGATCTTCTCTTTCTATTATAAATGAGCAGAGAATCTCCTCTCCTTCCCTGATGCAGAAGATCCTGATGGTGTGAAGTCAAAGGAAAAAATTTTCTACTCATACTCTTTGTAAACCAGAGTTCCCTACAAATCTGCTAACTTTGCTGCAACATCTTTAACAACCAAAATGATTAAAAAATATTGCTCTGTGAGCATAATTTCTCTATTTGTTTCTTCCACAATTGAACTCTGTTGGTTAGCAGCTGAAAGAATGAGACCTGTGGGTTATGCCCACTTTGTATTTGAAGGACATCTTCTTACAAACAGCAGCAGCCAGGGTAATAATTTTAAATCTTACTTCAATGAACACATCATAGAATCTCAGGGGTCTAAATTAAGCTGTTAGTTTGAATAAGAAAAAAATACAAAAGCATTGATCATATACACTACTTCCCACAAAATTTGCAACTGAGTTATGGAAGCTCTGTTGTATCTCCTTATGTTACTATCATTTTTCACCCAGTTTGTGGTCAGTGCATCTCTTGAAACACAAAATCTTCACTATGTTAATTGCAGAGCCTGTGACATGAAAGCCAATGTAGGAAAAAAGATCAAAATAACATTGCAAAGTGTCACGCTGCAGAAGATGTTAATTAGTGTAAAAGTGAACCTCGAGAGTCTGATTGTAAGAGAAGATGCTTGGTTTTTTTTAAGTCGACTAAAATCATCATATTTTTACATTCACCTACATGTGACAGAATTCCTGATGAATCCCTCTTACTCATCTCTACTTATTGCTTAGTTGTTATTTTTAAAGATCCAGGTTATTTTGAGATGCAAATCTTAGGCATTTCCTTAGATTTCATCGGTGCTGGCAGCCTCCGCTATGCTGGCTCAAGTCTGAAACTGCCATCCTAGATGAAGTTTGCAGGGTCTTCTCAGTCCTCTGTGGCCAGTCAATCACTTGTCCTGGGAATGCCAAGCCTTGTACCTTTGACTGTGCACAGCCAGGCCAACCTGCTGCATGACTAGAGTTTCTGTATCATTCTACTTCAAAATTTGGATGAAACACCCCATCACAGAAGGGGACTTGACATTCTGAGCTTCTATAGAAAAAGCCAAATGATGTATCCCAGAACATGAGGGAGTTAACTCCCAGAAAGGTAAACTTTAACTAAGGGGAAGCAAAAATTAAGAGAGCTCGGCAAGTAAATTCTCTCTCCTTCTTCCCTCCCATAGATACTCAAAGTCATCATCTGATTCTCCTTGCCTGTGTCCATCTATGTCCTTGCTAAGAAGTTGCTATGTGCAGCCTGCTATGAAGTGGTAGCTAGCACGGCCGTGCATTCCTGCTGCTCCACCTCGTCCCTGCCTCATCTCCTCACCCATGCTGGGCTGGGCTGAGTTTCACCTTCGAAATTGCTCCATTACTACTTTTATCTTTGTTTCAGGTTCTTTGTTCTGGGAAAATTGGGCAATGACAGTTATATTTTTCTTGTATTTTGAGATAAGGAGCCTTCTCTTATCATTTTAACTCTTTTTGTCTTCCTAAATAGAATTGTTACATTTTGAGATTAAGAACACCAGAATTCTAAATTAAAATGAGCTGAAATATTGTTATGAGCACTATGAACAAATAACTTGATAGGGCCTGGAAAAAATAGATTATTAAATGTCTACTTTCACCTTATTAGGAGATCAAGATGATTCAGAACAATACATCTCTTTATAAATACTTTTAAGAGGAAAGAAAAGTACAATTTTTTAAACATCTTTCCTGCCTTTTACTTTCCCAATAAACTCTGGAAGAAGTTAGCACCCAGAGGTCAGCAGGATGGTTACTGAGGCGAAGCTAATCATTTATAGTGCATAGAATGCTCTCAACAAAGGCAGAAATAAAAAACATGATTCTTGAGGACAGTAAATACTTTTTTACAAAAGATAATAAACCCAATTTACTGACTCTTCAACAAGACAAGAGACTGACTCTAACCTGCAGAAGTTAGGTATTTGTTTTGTTTTTGTTTTTGTTTTTGTTTTTCATTTGCTTGTTAGTCTCTGGTTTGTTTCATGGGAAAGGAATATACAGATTAGTATAGTAATGTCATCTCTCATAAAAGAGAACATCCTCCTTGGATTTATTTCAGTTAGCAAAAACAGGTACTAATGTAGGTCTCTTTTAAAAGTGAAATGGTGTAACATGAATTTCCGGAAAGCAGAGGACGATCTTCATTTTACGCCAGCAGTCTCTAACTTTTTTGGTACCAGAGACTGGTGCTCCTATGAGAATCTAATGCCTGATGATCTGAGGTGGAGCTGAGGCGGTGATGCTAGCCCTGGAGAGTGGCTGCAAATACAGATGAAGCTTTGCTACTCACCTGCCGCTCACCTCCTCCTGTGTAGCTTGGTTCCTAACAGACCACAGACAGGTACCGGTTCAAGGTCTTAGGCTATGGAAATAGGGAATGATCTACTTTTAGACAGTGGGTGTGGGGGTGGAGGGGAAGGGAACTGTAACAGGATTTGCAGTCCTCGCCCATCTCCAACTCCTCTCCTAGTAAAAAGCAGGAGATTCACCTCCCACCCCATAGCCCAACAGAGAGGACCTATAATATGGCAGCTCAACAATTAACTTTTAAAATAACTTGAATATATGATTAAAAATAAAATAAATACATCTCGACTACCAATTATCTTCATTAACTGAACACAAACTATAATAAATCTCAGAGAAAGCAAGAGGAAAATCCTCATAGATTTTCAGGTCCATCAGTGTTTCTTATTCATCTAATAGGTAGTGGTGACTCTGCTGAATAAGAAATGAACTTAGAGAATGGCAGATTATTCCACCCAAACTATGTCACTTAGGCATGAGGATTTTTTTGAGCTAAAGACGCTTAAAAAAAAAAGCAGATGCAAAAAGGCTATTCTAATCTCCCTGTTTTCTTTCTGAAAACAACAGATTAAAAACTCTCATGTGAAAGATGCTCTCTCTCTGTACCAAGATAAAAGAAACAATTCCTTGATGGAGAGTCAAAGATGAGAGAATTTTATATATACAGACCTTGATAAAATAATTCTCAGTTTCCTTTAGAATCCTTATACATTTTAGTTACTTTTCCACAATTACCTCTCTGTTTAATCAGGTATAATAATCTTTAGGTTTTACCATTTCTTTGGGTCTTCATTTCCTTATGATGGCTCTCATGTCATCTAAAACATACATTTGTAAGCTTTTCTCCTGTTAATTTGTTTTATGTCGGTTTAATTCTCAGGCCCAGCCAAAAAAAGAATTCCAAGAAAGGAGAGGTAAAATTTTGCCTCCCATACAGATTCCACCTTCCTTCACCTTCTCTCCTATTCGATTTGACCCTTCCTCATCAGTCGAGCTTGAGGCAGAATCAGGGGCAACAGCTGCTACTGTGAGCAAATGGAG
Organism: Pteropus vampyrus; assembly: GCF_000151845.1. Classification (NCBI taxonomy): domain Eukaryota; kingdom Metazoa; phylum Chordata; class Mammalia; order Chiroptera; family Pteropodidae; genus Pteropus; species Pteropus vampyrus. The sequence continues at coordinate 11,183,421 of NW_011888799.1, forward strand.
TCCCCAGCAGCTGATCTACATAGAAGAGGAGGTAATCAGTTGACACAGGATGCAGCAATCAACTAAATGTTCTTTTCCAATTCTGTGTGGGCTATTTAACACTAAAGATTTTTTTTTTTTTTTTTTTTGGTTCCAGACTGACTAGAGGAACAATAATGATCTAAAAGGGAATAGTCACTTGTGTTTTCCATAAAAATGGAAAGTGTTTGGATCACCCTACATGATAAATACTTGATCTTCATCCTGCTGCAGCATTTTATACTCCTCCTTAAATTTTTTTTTCTTTCCTTGTCTTTAGAGAGACTCTTTTCTCCTTCATGCTTCTTTGTCTGCATTCATTTCATCCAGTAAATGCTAGTTTTCTTTGGGATTCCAATGTTGGCCCTGTCTAAATAATGTAGATGAACAGCCTGACCCACTATATGTAGACCACAAATAAGGTTTTTCTTTCTTCCTTTCTCTTCAGGCTTCCCACTCCAGCCCTCGGAGGGTCTATTCACCACCAGCAATTCAATGACCATCTGCTTCAGAGACCTCCATATCTGTCTCTAGTCCCAAAAGCTCTACTAAGATGGTCCAGGTCCATATTGACTTTCTCAATTTTCTAAGTTATGCCATAGTCAACTTCTACCAAACAAAGTTTTTATCCCCATTTCCTTAATCATTTTCCTTCTCCTTTGCTCCTGATAGCTATATAAACAATCACAATTTATTGGCCTCTAAAGCTAGAAAGATTGATACCTTCTTAGATTCTCTAATTTCCTCCTCCTTTTTTCACTGTTACTAGTCTATTGCATTCTCCAATTGTTCTCATCCAGAAAAAGGCTTTTAACACTTGTCCCTGCTTCTCTCTCCATTAATTTCAGTGAATCTATCCCATTCCATCAGAATCCTTTCCACATCATCCTACACATCTGCTGTAAAGTCATCTTTTGCTCCTGACTGCCAGTCACAGCACATCTCTAGTTACTGTTCTTGATACATCCATGTCATCACCAGGGCTAGGTTTTCCCTCATTTGGGCAAATTTGCCCTGTCCTGCATCAACACCACTGTTTTTTTCTATTCTTATAGTAACAGATATAATTAATGAATGCGTTTCAGTCTTTCTTCAGTTTTTTATCAGTTTAAGCTAATGTAATTACAGCCCTACTACACTGTCATTGGCCTATGTATATATACCAGTCTCCCTAGATATGTTAACTCCTTGAGAAAAAAAGGGAAAAAATCCTTGTCGCCTTCTTATACTCAGTGTCTTCCACTAGTGTTTTGCTCATTGAAAGTTCTAGTTATTGTTTTTTAATAAGCTTTATTACAGAAGAATCCAAATTAGGTAAAAAAAAACTCACTTATTTTTGATAATTCCTCCTGATTACTTAATTGTATATCCCATATTACTCACTTTTCAGTCCACATGAGAAGCAATTCAACTTGATGACTATTGAAGAATACTAATTTAATTAATCATATAATTTTGTCTCTTAATTAGAAGATTTGCTAAAAATACGTTCTTGGGTTAATTTTCTGATTTTCTTTTTAATTGATGGGCTTGAGTGAAAAACTTAGTTAAAATACTACCTATTTACTTAATTTTATTAGTTTCTTTAATATGCTAGATATGACACAGAATGTTTCTTGTGAGGGCTAAAGCATCGAAAGTTAAAAAAGGCATTGCCTCTACCCCCAAGATATTTACAGGGTAGTTCAGACACAGATGTAAATAATTAACATCCAAAGCCAAATGAATCGAGTAATAAATAGAGGTACAATAGTGCTGTCAAAGAGCAAAATAAGAAAAATTAGTTCAAACTGAGAGAACATATTTCATAGTGGAGTTGGCCACTAGGGGGAGATTTATGGACTCGGGCTCTAATTCTTGGCCCATTTGTAACAATAATTAGCTCACTTTGGATTCTCTCATTATTTATTCTTTTCTTCCCTCAAATAACAACTCGTTTTCTCACCCCCCACCTTAATAGCAACTCGTTTTCTTCTGCTTCAACCATTTCATCATTTTATAGAATTACAAAACCTAGTATATCATTTTTATTGGTTATTTCTTGTTTAACTACTGTGACGTTAGGCACTATTAAACACAATCTAGCAGAATATGTAGAACTTCCAAGTTAATTTCTAACAACAATGCAATTGACCTAGCATTTCTGAACTCAGGATCATTTGCAACAGCTGATTGGAGAATCTCAAAAAAATACTTCAGACTTCATTGATCATATTATTGAAACAAATATCAGTTTTCCTTGTGAAATGCTTAAGACAATTAAAAAAAAATAATTGTTTTGAGGTACTTAAACACATCTTAAGTAAATATATATCTGGAAGTAGAAATTAGTTATATATCAACATTCATTCATTTATTGATTATAATTGAAATATTAATGGCCCCATCTCTTTTGTAGACTACCTAAAATTGCTATCCTTTAAAAAAGGGATGTGGAAAAAAAGGATTTCTCTAATACTGATTTATAAAGCAATTAAAATAGTAAATCACTTTATTTTGTATGTTACATTATCAGGATAAGTAGAATGTTTTTAAATGTCTCAAATTAATTACAACTTTTTCTCTACATTCTTGATACCCTCCCAATTCCCACAATATAATTTACAATCTTTTCTTTTATAATTAGTGAACAGAGGGAATTTTATTCTTAGAATAAATTTCTCCTTTGAATAAATTAAAATCTAGAAATTTATCAATTATGCATTTAAAAATGCAGCTACAATCATTGCATTGGATGAGATAGAAATTATGAAAAATTTGTTATGCTTTGTATGTGCAATTACAAATTCTTTTCTTAAGCCTCTGAAATTAAAAAAATATATTCTATGCATCATTAATGTATTTATGTAAAGAAAAGATAAACAAAGTAAAGAAACTTTCTAGGCAACACTCCCCCAAAGCAATACAAAACACACATAACAATTATTCATTAAAGCATTAGCTTCTTGTTAGAGGCAGTGTTGATTAATGGAACTATTGTTTGAATCTCACTTGATAATACTGCATTTAAGGGCAAGATATGTTAGGTCTCTGCCTCAGTCTTCTTAAACATAAATCATGTTTATAATGTTTCCAAAAAGCTTTAAAGAATGTAGCACTTTGTGTAGGTTTTCTAGAAGAGAACTGTAATTAATTAAAGTAGGAATCATGCCATTATACAATAACTCTTGTTATAATTTTTTTCACTTCCATATATTCTGTGCATTGTTTAATCCACTTTATAAGCTTTGAACAGTATGGAATAGAAAGGGAAAAAAGTACAGCTTACTAATTATTTACTATACCATAGATTAATTCCTTCTATTACTATTAACACCACTGGAAGCACATCAGTTAGTTAGAGAAGAGAACAAGTATTCTCCATTTTTCCTCTTTACTTTTCCATGGACCAGCAAGAATGAGGAAGCATGAGGAATATTATACACTGCTTCCCCAGGAGGAAAGCAGAATCTGTGGCTTCATTCCAAATGAGACACCTTACTGGTAGCCTCTGCTGGCCTTGTTTTCAACTCACTGAGTTAAGAATGTTTGGCTCTGATGAAAATATGCAAGTTACTGCATGTTAACTCCGTGCAGACATTATTTTATCTACTGTATACACTCTTATTTGCCCATCATACACACCCCATAAAGTAGGCATTATTATTGGTTTCATTTTAATTTCACTTTATAGATGAGGGAAATGAGTTATGGAGAGGTCATGTTACCTTTCTAATGTCAAAAAAGTAGTAGGTAATGGCATGAAGAATCCAGAGTCTAGGAACTTAGCTATGTGGTATACATCTGGAATGATCTTACCTTCACAAAAGTACAGAAAGGCATCATTGTTCACTGACCCCATTAAACAATTGCCTTAACTTTGCATTGTATTTCATTCAATTCTTTAAAGCTTGTCTAAAGATATTAATGACAATGGTGGGGCAGTTTTATGAACATCATATCTATCACCTCTACAGTTCATTCACTTCCAGCTTTCTGCTTCCTGCCTTTCAAATGAAGCAATAATAGTAGAACTTCCACAGACTTTTACATATATAGTGGAAGATTAAAAAAAAAAAAAAACCATTAGATCCTCTTGATTGTATTGAACTCAGGAAAGGAAAAGCAGGAAATCAGTCGTAGGGTAGTTTTAACCTCATATTAAGTAAAAAATATCAAGTTTGTATCCTGATATTCCCACTTTTCATACCACTACCTGGGATTACATTTTCCTAGGATAGCGGTAACATTAAGACCATAAGCAAAGTCATATTTAAAGTGGCAGACACAGAGACAGGAAGGCAGAAATAGAACCCAGCAGGTCTGACCTTTCATACTCCTTCAGCCATAGAAACATTCCAGAGAACATTCCAGAGAAAGATAAAAAGTCCACTATCTATAAATCATTATTCTTCTTATAATCTAAATTTATAAGTCTTTGAGGTTCTACAAATGATTTGAATTGAGGTCATTAGTTATCATTTTTTAAATTAAAATTAAAGATGAACTAAGATAGCCAAAATTTCCTAGCTAAGCTAAAGTTAAACAAAGGAAAATAAATTTTAATGACTCAATCTCCTGCTCGATCCATTTGTCTTAACCCTGGGGAAGAACCATGACCTAGAAAACCAGAATCAAATCATGAAATTAGTTGAAAGAAAGAAGAAAGAGTACCCCTTTCAATTATGGATAATTTTTCATATTCATTTTAAATCAACAACTTGAGATATTCTAAAATAGAAACTATAAAAATCTATAAATTTATGATCTAAATATAGTTTTTATCATACTATTGTTGAAAAGGACTGTTGGAAGTGTAAATGATTTTACCTTCTGCATCATAATATGCTCAAAAAATAATCTGAGTGTATGTGTGAGAAAAAAAGCTGAACTGTTAACTAGGACAATATGAAGAACAAAAAGAAATGACAGTGGCTGAGTGGTGTAGGCTATCCATGTAGCCATGCACATTTTAATCCATGATGAAGTTTACTTTCACCCCATTGCAAACCCAACATTTTCTCTAATATAATAGTTCTCTGAATTATGGCTGTTTTTAGCTGCTTGCCTGTGTAGTCCTACCAAGGTTAAAGCTTGTATAAAGCCACTCATAGGTGAACCCATAGGTGAACCAAGTCAGATTCAATTTATCTCTTTTTCTAGAAAGTCATCAAGTGTCTTCCCAAACAATGGAAAGAGAATAAAAGTTAATATATGCATTTTGATTTTTAGGATTAAACAGAAGTATACAGGTAACTCATTTTATTTGAAGGATGATAGATTCCAACTACAGAGGTTTTCATTACAAAAATAATAAATAATGTAATAGTTACAGAGAAATGTCCTAGTCCAGATATTCATGAACTCATAGTTTGCTGGAACTGTATGGGACTCCAGGGACCATATACTGTCAACTCTAATTTTATGGATGAGCCAATAAGAGACTGAGAAAGTGAAAGAATATATGTAGGGTCAGAAACTTGACAGGAACTAAAATGAAAATTTCCTAATCACAAAGCTATCCTGCTGTCATTACATTATCTTCTTTAATTCACTTCTTCAGGAGCATCATTACTGTAATACCTTGGTCTCAGCTCTTGGAAACTACTTTGCTAAACTCTTCAAAAGTTCCCAGCAAGAAGGAACAGGTTTGAAGTACTCTTACATGTCCAAGTCAATGTAATAGTAAAAATACTCATATGTGTTTGTGTGTGTATGTATAGATAAATCCTGGTAATCAAATCAATATTCTAATGATATAGAACTAGAAAGACAACTTACTGGAACAGAATAAAGAATCCAAAAATAATTTCAATACATCAAAATTACATCTAAACTACAAAACAACCGTCATTAAAAACAGCCTATAGTCTACGGCCATGCTACCCTGAACAAACCCAATCCCATCTGATCTCAGAAGATAAGCAGAGTCGGGCCTGGTTAGTACTTGGACAGGAGACCACCTAAGAAGACGAGGTGCTGTAGGCATAAAACATAAGAAAAATAAGGGATTGTAAACTGACAAGTTCCTTGCAATCTGTGAGGTCAACTATGGGTTGCCTTGCCTAAAAAATAAAAAAAGAAAAAAGAAAACTGCCTGAAGTCTAACTAAACAGAGTCCACTAACCAAAGATATACAGAAGAAGCCACACTGAGACTGGTAGGAGGGGCAGAAACACTGAACAGAATGGTCTCACACCCACATGTGGCAGTTAAAAATCAGAAGAAATATCTTGGCTGCAGAGGTTTCCCCTGAGGATCTAGGGGTCTAAGCCCCACAGCAGGCTCCCCATCCAGAGTTCTCGTGACATTAAAAGAAGTCTCCATAACTTCTGTCTGTGACAACCAGCAGAGATTGTGGCTCTGTTCCTCTTAAAGGGCCTGTGCATAGACTTATCATAGATGGACTCACTCATTCTGAGCTCCAGCACTAGGGTATGAGCTCAGATGGTGTCAGAGACACTGTGGGAGAAACTGAGTTGTCTGATTTCACAGCGAGGGCTGGAGGGACAGCTTTCTCCCAGACAGAAGTGCTGGTAGAAACCACTGTTCCTTCATTGATCCCTCTCCTCACCCAGCCTGCACTCACAGACAGGTACCATACCTGAGTCTCCATCAACCAGGCTAACATCATTCTCCCTGCCCTGGTGATTCCCTGAGATTCTGCCCAATCCAACTTGTGGGCCCACTCGAGCCACTTCCAGTGGTTTTTCTACAAAAATGGCCTGTCTTGGCTCATGCTGCAGACTTTAATAAAATCTCTTAAAGGTTTGCAAACTCCTAACAAATAACCTCTGGCCTCGGCATGTTCTATACCCCTTGCTAAGCAGTCCTAAGCCTGGCACTAGTGGCAGCCAGTCTCAGTTGGCAGCTTAACCTCTCCTAGGCACCTCCAAGCCCAGCACAAGTGGCAACCATCTGTAGATCACTTTGTAGTTTCTACCAGATGGCCCCCAGGAAGGGCACAGGCAGCAGCTAAACTTGGCCTGCAATATAGCTTCTCTCAAAGGGCTGCAGCTTCAGGGCACACCAGAGCAGCACCTCTACAAATGACACACCTGTGCATAGACTTATCGTAAACTCAGCAGGTATCAGAGCACCACTAAAGTAAATCCTGTTTCATAACGTCAGCCCTTGCACAATAGCTATAGTTGCGGCCAGTCCTCACAACTAATCAGCCAGATGATCAATTCATTCCACTGATGTACACACAGCAATCAAGGCTCAATAACAATAGAGGAAACACACAACCCACCCGAGGGACACACCTGGAACACCTGGCTCAGGTGACCAGGGAGACTATGCCACTGGGCCCCACAAGACAACTATTAAGTAAGGACACTCTACTAAGCCCTGCCTAAAACATAGAAACACAGAGAGGCAACCAAATTTGGGAGACAAAGAAACTTGTTTCAAATGAAAGAACAGAGTAAAGCTCCAGAAAAAAAAACTAAACAAAATGGAGACAAGCAATCTACCAGATGCACAGTTCAAAACACTAATTATAAGGATACTCTATAATTCTAGAGGAAGAGTAGATGAACTCACTGAGAACTTTAACGAAGAGACAGAAAACATAAAAATAGAGATAGAAAGCATAAAAAAGAACCAGTCAGAAATGAAGAATATAATAATAGAAATGAAGACTACATTAGAAGGAATCAACAGTAGATTAGATGAAGCAGAGAATCAAATCAGCAATTTAGAAGATAAGGTAACAGAAAATACCTGATCAGAACAGCAACAGTTTAGGGGGCCTCTGAGACAACACCGAGTGTACCAATATTTGCATCACAGGGGTACCAGATGGAGAAGAGCGACAGTGAGGAATTGAAAATCTATTTCAAGAAATAACGATGGAAAATTTCCCAAACCCTTGAAGCACAGAGTTCCAAACAAGATGAAGCAAAGAAACCCACACCAGATACATCATAATTAAAATGCCAAAGATTAAAGACAAAAAGAGAACCTCAAAAGCAGCAAGAGAAAAGCAGTTAGTGACCTACAAGGGATTTCCTATAAGACTGTCCATTGATTTCTCAACAGAAACTTTGCAGGCCTGTAGGGATTGGCACAAAATATTTAAAGTGAAAGAAAGCAAAGACCTATAATCAAGACTACTGTACCCAGCAAAACCATTATTTAGAATCAAAGGGCAGATAAAGAACTTCACAGACAAGAAAAAGCCAAAAGAGTTCATCACCA
>NW_011888799.1:11191672-11215801 GCF_000151845.1 Pteropus vampyrus
ATCAAGACTACTGTACCCAGCAAAACCATTATTTAGAATCAAAGGGCAGATAAAGAACTTCACAGACAAGAAAAAGCCAAAAGAGTTCATCACCACCAAGCCATTATTATATGAAATGTTAGAGGGACTTCTTTAAGTAGAAGAAAAAGAAAAAGATAGAATATGAATAACAAACTGGCAATAACTACATATCTATTAACAATTATTTTAAAGGTAAATGGATTAAGTGCTCCAATCAAAAGATAGGATGGCTGAATGGATAAGAAGACAAGACCTTTATCTATGCTGCCTATAAGAGACACACTTCAGATCAAAAGACACACACACACTGAAAGTAAAGGGATGGATAAAAATATTTTATAAAAATTAAAACAAACAAACAAAAAAGCTGGGGTAGCAATACTTATACCAGACAAAATAGACTTTAAAACAAAGGCTATAACAAGAGATGAAGAATGACCCAGTAATTTCACTTCTTGGTATTTGCTGGAGACACCCAAAACACTACTTTAAAGAGACATATGCATCCATATATTTGGTTGTAGCATTATTTACAATAGCCAAATATGGAAATGACATGTGTCCATCAATGGATGAATGGATAAAGAAGGAATATTACTCAGCCTTAAAAGAGAATGAAATCTTGCCATCTGCAACAACATTGATGGACCTGTAGGGTATCATGCCAAATGAAATGTCAGACAGAGAAAGATAAATACCACATAATTTTACTTATAAGTGGAATCTAAAACAGACAAACAAAAAACAAAATAAATGAACAAAAAAGCAGAATCAAATTAATAGATACAGAGAACATTTTGATGGATGCCAGATGGAAGAGAAGTTGGGAGATGGGTGAAAAAGGGAAAGGGATTAAGAAGTAGAAATTGGTACTTACAAAATAGTCACAAGGATGTAAAGTATTTCATAGGGGATATAGTCAATAATATTGTAATACTTATGTATGGTGTCAGATGAGTACTAGATTTATCAGGGTGATCACTTTGTAAGTTATAGTAACATCTAATCACTATGTTGTACACCTGAAACTAATATAATATTGCATATCAACTGTAATTGAAAAATAAAAAATATATATTAAAAATACTTCTCAAAATATATGGTAATTTAATACATTTCACAGATAGCATTTTAATTGAGGGGAAAAGATAAAATTATGGCATCACTGGCCATAACCTATAGAAAAAAAATATATGTTGTTCCCTATACCTGTTAGGATTGCTTTCAGCTTTAAGGAACAAAAGCCTCATGATACAGTAGCTTACACATGTGGTAGGTTATTTTTTCACATGTCTACTGGAATGTAATTCGACCCATTCCAGCTGCTCAAAGACACGGTCCCTTTTCTACCTTTTTGCTCCACCATCATTAGTGTGTAGTTTTTATTTCCATCATTGCAAGATGGCTGCAGAAACTGAAGGCATAACATTTCAGGCAAGAAAGAAGAGCAAATGGGTGAAGGGAAAATGGGGCTTCATGGGCTTTTGTTTGTTTGTATTTAACAGGGTTTTGTTTTTACTCAGAAAAAGATGCCTCCCCCAGGGACTTTTTTCTATAGCCCAACTAGGGTTATATGGCCTCCAAACTGCAAAGGAGCCTGAGATATGAGGTATTAGCTTCTAGCCTTGATAACAGAGAAATCACAGGAGGACAGGATTTGGGGCACTGTCGTAGAATACGCCAACCCACAGAATCTGCCATATAAAAAAAATGTAGTTTCATTAAAGAATTAAAAGTAAATTTTAATAAAAGTTTGTAAATAGAATGGAAAAAAAGGAGACTACATATCTTTCAAGGAGCTGGGGAGACATTCTTAAACAAGACTGGAAAATAAAAGAAAGATACCTATTTAACAATAAAATTTTTAATTTTAAAAAAGCATAGAGTTAATAAAGAAACATAAAATTAAAAATAGTCTATTATTTAGTTGGCAAATATAGACACACACGCACACACGCACACACGCACACATACACACACATACCCAGCACAAAGAATCCTTACAAATTTAGAAAAGAGATGAAAAGTTCAAATGGGTAGCTGGGTAATTCATAGAAGAGTAAATTGAAAGAGCAAAAAAAAAAAAAACATAGAAAAAGATGCTCAACTTCCCTACTTGTTAGCAAAACGCAAATTAGATTAACAATAAAATAACACTTTATACTTATTAGACCCACAAACATTTCTAAACAGAGAGAGAGAGAGCTCCCAACAGAAGTGTACTCTTTTTCTTGGTGCTGCAAATGTCAAGTTTTATATCCTTTTCAGAAAGCAATCTGGAAGCATTTTTTAAAATCTAAACTGAATACACTCTTGACCTTAGTAATTACATTTCTGGAAACCTATCCCTTAAAAATAAGTGTTTATACATAACAATATAACTAAAAAATATTAACTGCAATATTATTTTGGAGGGAAAACACAGGCACAAGTTTAATACTAATCAGTAGGAAAACATTTGGCTAAATTATGTTATAGTCACATTATAAAATATCATGTAGCCCAATAAAAGAAAATATTAAAATTTTACCAATTGATTTGAAGAATTTCCAATAGTTTTTGAGTGAGGGGAAAAAAAGCACAGAAAAAAATATATGATCATCCAATTTTGGACAACAAAAACAAGTATATATGTGCATTCAGTTACATAATGAATAAACTTTTGTGTGTGCACATGTGTATGTGTTTATATATAGTTATATAAACATGCAGAAAATATGTAAGAGATTATTAACAGTTGTAACAGGATTGAGGGGGTTATATCGGTGGAGGGTGGGTGGAGATGGGAGGTAGTTAACCAAGCAAAAAATAATTGAAAAATACCACTAATAATAACAATATAACAGCAGAAATGATCTGCTGCTAATTGTGCATTTATGTAAAATTATATTTGCTTATACCCAATATTTTTTAATACATTTAAATTAAAATAGCAACATGATTATTTTGGTATAGGATAATGGTTGTGAAAATACCCTGAATACCATATGTGGTTCCAGACAAATGTCACAGACATAAACTATCAAGAAAAAAATGAAAAAGTATCCTGAAAGAGCAACTCAAATCATCAGTGAGTAGAGAAGCTTCAATCCTTCTAGAATGCAAGGAAAATATAAATTAAGATGGACTAAGCTCCTCCTTTTCTCTTCAACAAACTCTACTCACACTTCATATTCAATGGATAACTTTACCAACTACTCTAGAGAGAAAAATAACATATAGAAAGATTAGTGGACTGAAATTTTTTAACTTTTCACTCTCATGTCTATAAACTTATATATCTATTTCCACACATTCCTCCTTTCCTCCATATAATAGATAAGACCTCATCCTAAACTCTAGAATTCCACATACACCTGTCTTTCTCAAAAAAATGCCCTCTATTTATTGTCTCTTCTTGTTCTCTCACATCTTCAACTTATCCCTCTTTGGGCTGTTTATTGTTGTTGTTTTAATTAGTACTTAAATATAAATCGTTTTAAAAAACTTATCCCAGGTCATAATTGGAAAATGTAGAAAAAAAGTCTGTAACATTTTGCATATCTGAAAACAAGAAATCATCAAAGGCTACTGAAGGCTTGTCAAAATGACTCAGTAACTTTCAGAGTTTTCCATGGTCCAAACATGGTACAATTTCAGCATCAATAATAATAATAGCTGTAATGGGTAGAAACTTGTTAAGCAATTTTGAATTCTTGTGCTCATAATGATCAATTCTGAAAAACAAAAATTAAAAATGCTCTGGTTACCTTGAAGGATGTCAGATAATTAACTCATAAATTAAAAACTGGTTAATGAAGGAAACTAATCAAACATTTATCCTCTTTTTATATAAATTGTATCTCAGAATAACCAAATAGTTAATGAAGGCAAGTCTCTCTTTGTTGGCTTATTCCAGCTAATGAATGAAAAGGAAATATAGAATTGGAAAATTATGTTTTGCAACTCTTAATAAATTAGCAGATGTAGGCAATAATTCTAAATGGCTTTTAATTTCACAATAAGAGACAACCAGACATTCTGTGCCTTTGGATGAAAGAAAAAAAAAAAACCTACATATTAAGCAATCTTCAAAACAAACTTAAACTGTAATATGATCAAGATCTAAGTACCAGTTTACCAAAAATACAGGGGATAGAACATGTTATATAGCACTGTTCAACAACCAACAAAATCCAAACCGTGAAAAATTCTGCAGGACAAATGATCCAGTTCCTTTCTTGAATCAATAGCAAAGGGGGAAAAAAAGAAAAGAAAAGGAAATGCACTTAGGAAATAATCAACCAGGAAAAATAAAGTAAGGGTGGTTTGTTAGCCTACAGGTGACTGCAAAGAATCCCAGCAGAAGCAGTCAGTCTCTTCTGGATGTGGATTATAATGAAAGTAATAGTGTCTAAAGTAACCTGGGTGGAAATAGATGGCACTCCTGTTTAAAATCCACCAAGGAAGATTTGACATGCAATTTGTTTGAAAGCACTTTGACTCTATAGAGATACATCTCTTACTAAAGGCCAAATTAATCAGGGAGGAGAAACTATTTGCTAGGCTATGCCAGTGAGGGTTTCTATCTAAGATATATTTTCAGAACTTTTCCAGGAAGAAATTTATATATTTCTCTTCTAGGTTTTTTAAAAAATGTGTCAGATATTTCTACTCCATTTTTCACCATCCTAGTCTTATATCTTCTTGCTTACAAACAGTGTAATTCAATCCCCTTTTTTTTTTTTCCATCACAAGCCCTACTTCTATCTACAAACTTATTGATTCATAGTCCTTTTTCTATTCCAGTCCCAAGATCCTTTCCTACTCTGACTTCCAAATTCTAACATTATTCTCTCATTATTCTTTGGATATAATTATTTTAGAGTCCTCTTTCTGGGGTCCCAGTCAAACATGGACAGAAAGAAAGCACACAAAATTAAATATCTTGCTTACGGTTAACTTTTTTACTACGGTTGTCTTTTCATTATTTTTAAGAATGCAAAATAATTACAAGCGGCATTAAATTGTAAGATACACATAGTTACAAAAGTGTGGAAGAGATGAGAGTGAGCAGGTGAGACAGTTGAGAATGTGCAGGTTCAAGTCCTTCTTCAGGATGAAACAGTTAAGCCTATGCTTCCTCCTTATCTGGCTCATACAAACAAGTATTTTGTGAAAAAGAAAAATTATTGTTGATAAGGAATAGTTTTGTTTTGTTTTTTCTTTTCCCTTTTCTTTTTTTTTCTTTTTTTTTTTTGGTCCGAGGAATAAAGTTGTCCCCCTGCTAAGAAATGGATCAGATGTGTAATACATCTTGTTGGCTCAAGAAGATAACCAGCAATGACCTGTTTAAAATGCTACCTTGTTACTTCCTTCTGGTTCTGCTTCAGGCCTCTGCTTGACACCATTTCAACACATTCCAGAGGTTGTGTTGGTTGGCTCAAGGGCCAGAGGAAGCTGAGATGAATTCATTTTTGAGAGGGTCACTTTTCTCAAGCTGAATATGAAAAACAATTTAACTTCAGCTTATTTACACTTAACATCATAGCACAGAAAGCAAATTGTGAATAATTTGAAAACTTCTAATTCAGAAATCAAGGTCAGAATACCATGTTTTATAACCAAAAGTTATAAAATTCATGATGTAGGTAGAAATTGTTTTTTATATTAATTAAAAGGAAATAGAGTAACAACAATTTTATAGTATATTATCATAGCACAGATTTTCATGCAATAACCTTGAAACCTATGAGGTGAAATAAACATATTAGATATACATCTGTAGTAAAAATTAAAGATTTGCCAAAGGAAAGTAATTTCCTTGGCTTCATATGCTATTTAATAGTTTTCCCTTTATGCACATTCTCATTAAATGCTTTTGCCTTGCTGGTTTCTGACCCTGGAAGATTGGCTAGTATTAAAACAAATTTACAGTTTTGTTTTATTACTGAAACAAATTTTTATTAGAGTGCCCTTTCCCTTTCAAATTTCTGATTTTCAAAGGCTCAATATCCTTTGAGCATAAAGGACATTTTTCTCATATTAAATATTGATTCCTAGCTAAAGAAAGAGCAAGGTGTAATAGAATCACAAAGGATGGAAATTACAAAGAATTAGTTTAGCATTTCAAGAAACAGAAACACATCTGACATACTGTGTAATCATTGCCATCAAGGGCACTAAATAATCTTCATTTTATATCCATGATGACATACTTGATTTATACTTCTGATTCTGTGTGAGTCCAATTAATGATTTCTATTGGAGACATTTTTACATTTTAAAATTAATGATATAAAAGTCATAATTTATGTTTTAATTAATATAAAGAATGTATTTATGCATATAACATGATATTCTGCTTTCTTGTGAAATTTTTGTCTCCCTGAAATTTCTGAGCACCTCAGACGTATAACGATCATAAATAAGGGTCCTGTAGCAATTCATGGGCTAAAAAGTATTTTATTTACCCTTCATAACAACAGCAGCAATGTTGTCAACTCTTGTGGATGTTCATTTTAATGGGAGTCTGTCAATTTAAAACTCACTCTTATTGTATGTACTATTAAAACAATAAAACCGTCAATTAATGACAATTAACTATACACACTCCTGCTCTATATCCATGTTGTTCTGCATACACAACTTTGCAATTTAATGACAAATCATAGGACAATTTTTTGAAAACATTTTAAATGTCATATTCAATCAATAGCACATAAAACCCAATTTTTATCACTTTAGTGATGAAAATATAAATAGCACTTGACTAAAGGTGTGTATGCACACTCCGATAACTGCACTATAATTGCACTTGCCTGATGGTAACTGTTAGATATATCCTGATTTCAGAAATGCTCAAATGTGAGCTTCTTAGAATCAATGAATTTTGGTATATATTAATTAAAAATTCCTATATAATAAGAATAAAACAAAAACTGCTATTCAGTATCCATTAACTCTAACACAGTAACTACTGATACTGCATTTGACCTTTCAGATTTTATTCAAAGCAAAATCTCAACCCTGACTTCCAGATAACTATTTTTATACACAGTTGGATATAACTACTCAGATATTATCCAGGCACCTCAGATTTAAAGGGTCCCAAAGTGAACTCACTGCCTTCCAAATCACCTCTCATTTATCTTCCAACTTGGTTAATGATATCACCTCTGCACACTTGCTTCTATTAGAAACTTTGGAAACAACAGTTTATAACTTTCACCATTACTTTCAACATTTTATGAATGCTCAAGTCTTAAATATTCTATCTCCAAGAGAAACTTTTTAACTCTGCCCCTCCATCACTGTTCATAAAGTCATTGCATAAATTCATTTCACATGAAGTGTTACTACAATTGGTGTATTATTCAATTTTAAGGCATATTCTCCACACATTGGTATTTTTGAAATATGTATGTTTAAAGCAATTTTTGCCCCCTTTATTCAAGAAGATGAATTAAAATAATATTGCATTTTACAGTAAGTCTTAGAACTCTAGAAACATAATTGTGATAGTTAATTTTATGTGTCAACTTGACTGGGCTAGGGGGTGCCCAGATAGCTGGTAAAACATTATTTCTGGTTGTGTCTGTGAGAGTGTTTTCAGAAGAGATTAGCCCTTCAATTCCTGAACTAAGTAAAGCAAGTGGCCCTCTCCAATGTGGATAGGCATTGTCCAACTCATTAAGGGCTAGACTAAAACAAAATGGCAGAAGAAAGGTAAATTCTCTCTCTCTCTCAGCTGATATATTCATCTTCTGCTTTCAGACACATGATATGAGGCAAAACTGAAAAAAAAGGTTTAATTCAATAAGTGTATAGATGCTAAAAAAGTCACAGCTAATTACCTAATGCAAAAACTTAAATCTTTTTTTTTCCTGTTTTGCTTCTTAGCATTGTAAAATATTTTTATCTTGTTTAATGTCCTTAAACTTAAATTCTATCTTTCTGATTATTTATATCATCACTCCTGCTTTTTGTTTACATGAACTGGTGTCCTTTTATTCATTCTGCTTTAACATTTAAAACTAAATGTCATTTTAAGTGTGTGTGTGTGTGTGTGTGTGTGTGTGTGTACATACACATCATGTAAAAACCTTAGAATCACACTTTTCTTTTCAAAACAGTATAACAACACTTCTTTCATATTAGTTATAATATACGTGTGCATGGTTTTATTCCTTCCTTCTTACTCTTATTTTCCAGTTTACTTATATTACTTTTTAAATTAGAAACTGATGACTCCACTATTTTATAAACAAGATACCTATGATTTCCTGCACTGAAAATTACTGTTTTCTCCTCAACCATAATGCAGAATGATCCCCATTCCCCTTTGCTTAAAATTAAATTAAAAGTTTAAATTACTATATTCTACCTTCTTTTCCTTTAAAAGTTTAGATTACTATATTCTACCTTCTTTTAAAAGTTTAGATTACTATATTCTACCTTCTTTTCCTTTGCCCCACTCTGAGTTAAGAACCCTGAAACACTTTTACTTCTTTCCTCCCCACACATATTCCTTACATTATTAGTTTTTTACTGGGATAATTTAGTACTTACTAGAATTCTTCTCTTCTATTTAAACAGTTCTTATTTGGCATTCATATCACACATTCCAGGTGAATTTATTGTTATCTGCAAATTATGTCACAAGGTTCATTTCACAAGATTATTTACTTTTCTCTTTATCTTTCCCTACTTTAAGTTACTTTTACTTACTTAAGTAGTCATTTCACATGTATTTTTCTATACATGGAAAATGTAGATAATACAGTCTCGGATTTCTTGCACATTTTTATTATCTTTCCCTTTTATAGAACAGATAAGTGATATCTTGGTTGAATATAGGACTTCTGGATTACAGTCTTTTTTCTCAGCTGTCTTCCAATTTATTCCACTATTTAGGATTCTGATTGCAAATAAGATATTTTCTCTTTGCAAGCACTTGCATTTTTTTCTTGAAATGTATAAATTTTCTCATTGTCCTTTGAATCCATGTCCAGATGTCCAGTTCATGTGTCAGGCTATGTCCAGATTCATGTAGTTTTTTTGTTTTTTTTTTTATCACCCAGATTAAAACGGTGACGCTTTTAAATTTTATACTCAGATCTCTTCTCAGGGATGTTTCCCTCTAATTGCTTAATTACTGCCTCTCCTTTATCCTTTTTTTCTTTTTTTCAATATGGATCACCTATTTTACTCATATTAATCTTCTGGAATTGATCTTCTGAGTATTTTATCTTTTTATTTATGATTTATTTCCCTTTATCTTGCAACACTGTGCTAGAAGCTATATTTTGCACATGAACTTCTCCTAGTGGCTATCTTCTATAATTAATCTACTAAATTTTATATTTAAAAAAACATGATTTTAAAGCACAAACTGTTTTATTTTGCATTACATTTGGTTCTTTTTATGTGATCTCATTTTTCTTTTTATTTTCATGTTTGGCTCCTTCCTCTGGCAGGTTTATTTGATTGTTTTTATATTCTAGTTGTTTATTCTGGACCGCCTCTCTTTGAAAGGTGGATCAGTTTAGACGGATTTTTTTTCCCTCATGTGTCAATTAGGTTTATATCTGATAGTCAGAGTACTCTTTAAAATGTAGAATAATGCAGGTGGAGAAAGGCAACGTGCTCTCTAGTTTCGTCAACTATTATTTCTATCAAGGTCTGTCTGCTTTTGTGTTTTACACCTCCCCAAGCCTGTAAGGCAGAGAGGACTCATCCCACTTGTTCAGTTTCTCACTAGCCATTTATGCATCATGGACAACAGCACTCACATCCAGGCCATTATCAAACAACTCTTCTTTCCCACACATAGATCCAAATGACAAAACTTTCCTATGATCAAACTTATCGGTCCTTGCCTTTAGACTCTGCATCCGTCCAACGAATTTTTCAGCACACAGGAGAACAATCCCTGAAACAGTTCAACGGGGGTGTGGGGGAAATCTAAACATTTCAGCCAGAAGCTCTCTATAGCTCGTAGGCTCAGGTGCTCAAGTTGCTTGGCATCGAAGGTAGAAGAAAAGAGAATCCTGTTCAGATTGCTACTCCAGTTTCAATCACTATGGAAAATAAAAAGTCCAAAGCCCATGGTGATATTCTTTTAAAACCATTCTGGGCTTCCTATGTACAGAATTGTAATTCAAACCATTAGACAAAGTCACACCCACAAATTGTTTCTAAGACATGTCCTTCTGTATCTTGGGTTGCGTGTGTGCCTGCTGTGGGAAAATGCCCCTAAGATTCTCAGAAACACAATGAGGCATGTGCTAAATATTATTAATGACCCTACTGTTTACCTGGAGACACAACCTTAAATCTTTCTGAGGTCCTAACAAAGAGTATCACAGCCATACTTTGCCCTGAGGCCATTTCTCTTTGAAAGCATTTTGCTGGCTGGTAAAACTGTTTTGAACTCTCTGTATTTCCTCTCAGTTCTGCTGGAAAACTAAACATTTCATTTTTAGTCCATCTGGCTCTTTTCATATTTTATCATAGCCAGTTGGCAATTTTAAAATTCTACCTGGAAACCTCGTTAGCAAGACCCCGAGATGATTAGTTAACATTTTCTATTTCCCTTTTTATTGCAGTTAAGAGTTTTATCGTTTTGCCAGTACATGATTTTTCCTTATCCTAAAAATAACAGTTTTCTCACTGTCCAAATTTTCATCTAACTTCTTTTGAAGCCCTTACATCTTTCTCTAATAATCACCTGTAGCTCTTCAGATTTTCCTGTCACTGGTTCTTAAACCAATGTGATATACTTCAATTTTGTGTTATATCAGCAGTCCACTTTTATGGTAGCATACGGAATTTTGTTCCAGTTATCTATTAATATATAACAAACTCCTTTGAACTTAGTGACTTAACTTAGAAACAATTTTTTTTTTTTTCCCTCACAAAACTGCAATTTGGCAGAGCTCAATGAGGAGGATTTGCATCAGCTACATGTGATACAGCAGGGCTGACTCCAAATTCCTGGGAGCTAGGACAACTTGGGGCTTCTTGAGAATCTCACTCTGTTCATGTGATCTAAAAGCCTCTCTCTGAAGTCTCTCCACATGAATTTTCCAGCCTGCCACTTAGTGTGGTTTAACTCCTTCCATGGCTGCTCAGGGCTCCAAGGATAAGTATTACAAGAGACCAAGCAGGAACTCCCCAAATGAATACGTATAAATACTTTCTGTTCTCCAAACTACTTCCACAAATCATTTATTTTTTTCTACTGATCTTTGTTAGACCTTCTTGCATTTTTCCCTTTAGAGAATACAGGGTCAAATGCATAAGGCAAGAATTTCTAATGACATATTTTCAATTCCCTTTTAACACAACTATAAAAATGATCTTTTTCAAAAATAAGTACTTCACAAATTGAATAGAAATGTTCTTATCTATTTTTGATAACATTTACCTTTTCGTATACATTTCTTGATAAAAGGAAAAGGTAAACTTCAAAGAATAAGAGAGATACGGGTCGCTTTTGAGATTTTATTCTATCTCTATCTCCAGTACCAGAAATTCCCAGTTCATATTTAGCTTCCCAGTATACACAGGCATGTAAATTTAATGTATGTCTCAGTTATAAATCTTGCCATGGTGTCTTGCAAGTGATAACAAAACAATGAGTATTTGTTAAATAATTACCTAATCTCATCTGTCGCATGAATTTTCCAGCCTGCCACTTAGTGTGGTTTAACTCCTTCCATGGCTGCTCAGGGCTCCAAGGATAAGTATTACAAGAGACCAACCAGGAAGTCCTTGTATAAAGCATCCTTTGTTACACAGAGCCTTCTCTAATTCGGTAAGAAAAGGGGATTCCACAAGGGCATACATAACAGGAGACAAGGATTATTGGGAGTGAGGGTTAACCTAGAGACTAACTACAACAATCAACGACACCCTACAAGTTTTTAATTTAGCAGTAATTACACAGTATTATAAATATTCACTATTTACTTCCTCTTCTATGCCAATAACCATTAAAGAGACTATGCCTTTTTATTTAAATGGCCATAGTTACAGTTTACATTGATTATTCAGGTGTCATTGGTTGTTGTAGTTTACCAAAGCTCCAAATGAGTTTTATCAGTTCCTCACAGTCCCACTGTGTCCTAATTACCCATCAATACCAGCAATGATATTTATTAATGAGGTCATATGTTCCTGATAGTGCTATTAAACACAGGCAGAAATCCAAACAGTTAGGGTTTATAATTCATTATAAGAATTACAGGGTTTAATGCAAACAATGAAGCAAGATCTATTTGCTTTAAAAATCTACTTGATTTACTAATAGTTAATGTGATTAGACTTAAGGACAATTTAATAAATGAAAATCATTCTCATGCCTAAAATAATACCTTTATAGCAGTATTTCCTCAAGTGTTTCATAGTACACTGCCTCTGCCATCGCTCATTGATAGTAAGACCTCACAATTGATAATATCACTTTCCTAACTGTAGAAGTAATGCACAAAGTAAGACAAAAGTCTCAATTCAAGCTTCAGATGAAAAGAATCAGTGTTTCAATTCCAGTTAGGATATTGAAAATTGCCAAATGTCACTGCTCTTTCTATAACAACCTAAAACCATCAGATAATTATAAAAATGTAATTTGTATTAAAGTCATTGAAAAGAATGTTGAGCACAGAACAGTGGCACTTTTATTCCTGGAGTTAATTACTTATTCTGGGTATTAGCGTTTGGAGGAGGTTAAGAGACCTTACCGTAATAAAGAAAAATGAGCTGATTTTTAAAAACAGTGTGAAATGGCATGATAAATTGAAATTGAAGAACCCCCAAACATAAAGTTGATTCTCCAATAGCATGAGAAAATGAAGACTGTAATGAAAAAGAGATAAATATATCTTAGTTTTATAATGCTAAATATCTAAAGCATTGCTAGTTAAAGGGTACTGATGCCATCTTAAAAACATTTAATATTTCAGATGAACCAAACTAAATAAATCTGCGGCCCAAGTCCAACATGGTTAAATTCTAATTTAATCAAAGAAATCATCTCTTCACCTTGGACAATCTAACAGTGGAAAAGGTGAGCACTTTATGGGAAAAGTATTATCCAGTTTCATCTCTAATAATGTTATACACAATGTTTGATATAAAATAAAAAATTAGGATGGATGTGAAGCAGAAATATATATTTCCTATAATCAGGGAACAAAGCAATCGATAGAAGCAGACAAACGAATGACCCAGGTGTCCAAAACAGCAGATGAGGACTTTTAAAATAATCATTATAAATAAGTTAAAAAATTAAGAGAAAAAAACAAAGTGAGAGAGGAGGGATTTAGAAAAAAAAAAGACAAAATGAGAGGAGCTGGAGTATTTAAAAAGGTAAATGGAAACTCTAAAAGAAAACCAAATAGAAATTGTGGAATTGAAAAATATGATATTTGAAGTTAAGCACTTATGGGAAAGACTTTATAGTAAAATGGCCACAGAATAATAATCAGTGAATCGGATCCCCATTGGAAAATATCAGTAGTCTAGCATTTGCATTAACTGGAATCTCAGAGACAAAGAAGAAATGGACAAAAGAGATAATGATTGAAATTTCTTTGCAAAATTCATGAAATACATCAACCACACATTCAAGAACCAAGCAGAATAAACACAAAGATAATCATGGCTAGACATTGCATAGCTAAACTGCTGAGAATAAAAGAAAATTAGAAAACCTTAAAAGTAATTAGCAAAACCAGGCATATTAGATTTATGAAAAAAAATTTCAAATGGCTATTTTCATCAGAAATAATTGAAATGAAAAGGTAATAGATTGACATCTGTAAAGAGCTGCAAAAAACACTGCAATCTATAATTCTATGTTCAGTAAAACTAGCCTTCAAAAGTGACTGTGAAATAGTCACTTTTGAGGAAATAAAAGCTCAGAAAATTTATCAAGAGCAGACCTGCATTACCAAAAAAAAAAGAAAGAAAGAAGTCTCCAGAATAAATGTATGTATACATGTTTTTAATACATATATGTAAATTATATGATGATAGAAGAAAATTTATTTGCAGCAATAAATGGAATTATGTGAAGTTTCTTGAATTATTTGTAAAATGATATAATGCTAATAAAGTTAGTTTCTCATAAACTAAATATGCATGTGTAATCTGTAAGTTAATCACTATAAAAACAACAGAGATATAGCTAAAAAAACAATAGAAGAAATAAAAAGGAACACTAATAAATACTTCATTATTTTTTAAAGGCAGGAAAGAAGAAACAAACAATATATTGGTTAAATATAAAACAAAGAGCAAGAAAGTATACTTAAGATCAAAACAAAATCAGATGTTGGCTTTTTGATAAGTTGGTGCTCAGCCAAATACTTTCATCAAAATCCTTGAAAAATAGAAGGAGATACTTCAGAAACATAATTTTAACCTAAGTGATTGCAACTGATTGCAGGCACACAAAAATAACACTGAAGATGTAGATATCTAATTCA
This sequence comes from Pteropus vampyrus, assembly GCF_000151845.1. Lineage (NCBI taxonomy): Eukaryota > Metazoa > Chordata > Mammalia > Chiroptera > Pteropodidae > Pteropus > Pteropus vampyrus. The sequence goes on from NW_011888799.1 coordinate 11,206,168, forward strand.
ACTTCTTGTTCAGTACTTACATAATTTATAAAATGAGAATGATATGCTGATATATTTCACACCTTAACCTAAGAATAATAAGCAAATTATACAATCATAAACAATACTTATACAAAATATACACAATGTGTAATCTTTTCACTTTAAATCTGAGGCATATACATATACATACATACATACATACATATATATATATATACATACATATATATATATATATATATATATATATATGATATATATATATATAGCCTTGTAAAAAAATATTTTAATGTGTCTGACAAGGTTTAAATGATATGAGCTGGAAAGGAAGTAAAAGTTTTTGGCTTCCTACAGTGTTATAGCTCTTGAATTATCTAAATTTGTACAGTTACATCTTTACTATGTATCTCAAATTTATCTACATTGATAATGACACTTATTTTATTCTAGAGGATAACCAATGATCCACTCACTCTGAAACTTAAAGTAGGAAACTGAAAAAAATTAATCCAGTGAAATATATATTTTCATTTTAGAGTAGGTATGCCTTTTAAAATTGAAGATTTTTTGCTTATTTACTCATAGGTAGAGTTATTTATTCATAAGAAGCCATTACATCTCTATTTCCAACCTTCCATAGGCAAAGATGACAGTTCATTAATGATAATCTCTTCTTCCTATTTGAAATTTGTATAATTATTTTAGTGTCGATAGCTAAAAAGTTCCCTGTTCCTTGAACTTTAGTCTATTCTCTCTCTTTCATCCTTGTCATCACATTTTCTAGGGAAATGAGAAATAAATTTGAGTTATGGAGAGCAACTATGGAAGAAGTAAAAAAAAAAGCATACCTAATATACTAAGAAAGAAGAAAATAAAATAATATAAAATGCTCAATTAGAACCAGAAAAGGCGGAAAAGAAGTGGAAGACAACAATAGTAAAAAAGAGCAATGGCTACAAATAGAAAACAGCAATAAATATGATAGATATTAGTCCAACTATATCAACAATCACTTTGAATGTCAATGGTCTAAATGTACCAATTAAAAAACAGATGGTCAGAGGAGATCAAAAAACACAACCCAGATATATACTGTCTATAAGAAAACCACTTTAAATATAAAGATACATAGATTAAAAGTAAGTGGATAGAAAAAATATATCATGGTAATACTAATCAAAAGAAAGCAGGAGTAGCTATATTACTGTTAGATAGAATAAACTTCAAAGTGAGGAAGTTATCAGAGATAAAGGAAGTCATTACATAACAATAAAGAAGTCAATTATAGAAGACATAGCAATTCTTAACATGTATGTGCCTAATAACAGAGCATCAAAATAGATGAGTCAGAAACATAGAACTGAATTCTATAACATCAATAAGCAGAAAAAATAAAAATCACTTGATTATATCAATAGCTGCAGAGAAAGCATTTGACAAAATCCAACATTCATGCACAATGAAAACTCTCAGTAAACTGGAATGGAAGGCAAATCTCTTAACTTGATAAAGACTGTCTATAAAAAAACTACAGCTAACATCATACTTAATAGCAAGAATCTCAAAGCTTTTCTGTTAAGATCAGGTACAGGTTAAGATCTCACCACTCCTTTTCAACATTGTACTGGAAGTTCTTGTTAATGCATTAATTCAGGAAAGGAAGGAAGACATAAAACTGTCTTTGTTCACAAATGACAAAATCTTCTACATAGAAAGTCCAAGAGAATTAACCAAAAAACAAAACAAAACAAAACAGACAAACAAACAAAAAAACAAGCAAACAAACAAACAAAAACTTTCTAGAACCAATAAATGATATAGTAAGTTTTCAGGATACAGAGTTAATACGTAAAAGTCAATTGCTTTCTTATTTACCAACAATAAACAACTGGAATTTGAAATTAAATGCACAGTACCATTTCAATATCAACAAACTGAATCTAAAGTTTATATTGGATAGGTAAAAAAGACCCAGAATAGCCAGCACAATACTGAAGGAGAAAAATGGTCAGAGAACTGACATTACCTGACTTCAAGGCTTAATATAAAGCTATAGTAATAGAGAGGATGTGGTATTGGTAAAAGAATAGATAAGCAGGTCAGTGGAACAGAATATAAAGCCCAGAAATAGACTCCTATAAATATAGTCAACTGATCTTTGACATAAGAGCAAAGGCAATTCAATAGAGCAAAGATAGTTTTTTCAACAAATGGTGCTGGAAGAATTAGATCCACCTGCAGAAAAAAAAAAAATGAATCTAGATACAGACCTTACTCTCTTCATAAAAATTAACTGAAGATGAGTCACAGACCTAAATGGAAAATGCAAAACTATAAAACTCCTAGAAGATAACATGAGAGAAAACCTAGATGAACTTGAGTATTGGTAACATCTTTTTAGATAAAAGATCCAAAGACATGACCAATGAAAGAAATAATCAATAATCTGAACTTTACTAAAATTTAAAAATTCTGCTTTGTGAAAGACAATATTAAGAGAATGAGAAGACAAGCCACAGGCTGGGAAAAAAAATACTTGCAAAAGATATATCTGATAAAAGACTATTATCGAAAATATACAAAGAAATCTTAAAAAAAAAAAGCATGCAATCCAATTTATGAATGGGCTAAAGAGCTAAACAGAAACTTCAACAAAGAAGATACACGGGTGGGGAAAAATAGCATATAAAAAGATGCTCCCTGTATAGATCATTAGAGAAATGCAAATTAAAACAACAATGAATACCACTACATATCTATTAGAATGGTCTTAATTTGGAACACTGACAACGCCAAATGCTGGCAAGGATGTGAAGCTACAGGAACTCTCATCACTGGTGTAAATGCAAAAAGGTATAGCCATCTTGGAAGACAGTTTGGCAGATTTTGCAAAATTAAACATACTTTTACCATATGATCCAGCAATCACGGTCCTTGGTATTTATTCAAAGGAAGTGAAAACGTTTACCTGCACATGAATATTTACACCAGTTTTGTTCATAAAGGCCAAAACTTAAACCAAGATATGCTTCAGTAGGTGAATAGAAAAATAAACTGTAGTATATCCAGATAATGAAATAGTATGCAGTGCTAAAAAGAAATGAGCTATCAAACCATGAAAAGACATAGAGGAATTTTAATGCACATTATTAGGTGAAAGAAGTCAATCTAAAAAGTCTATGTATTGTATGATGCCAACTATATGAAATTCTGGAAAAAGCAAAACTATGGAAATAGTAAAGAAATCAGTGGTTGCCAGGGGTGAGCTGGAGATGTATGTAGAGATGAACAGGCAGAACACAAAGGATTTTTAGGGCATTGAAAATATTTTATAATATATGTGATAATAATAGATATCTTTCCCATAGAATCCAAACCCATAGAATGTACACTAAGAGTGAACCCAAGGTAAACTATGAACTCTGAGTGACTATGATACTTCAATATATGTTCAACCTTAGTTGAAAATAAAGAAGTATCATTCTGGTGAGTGATGTAGATAATAAGAAAGGTGATGTATGGTGGTACAGGTATACGAAATCTCTGTGACTTCCCCTTAATTTTGCTGTATCCCAAAAACTTTTCTAAAAGAATAAAGTCTATTTAAAAATTGAACTGTTCCAAATTAATCACAATTAAGTTTAATGTTATCTTTATCTGAAAACTTTTGCTTTATCCTTTCAAGATCTCAGATCTACCAAAAAAAAAAATTAGGTGGAAATTACAAGAATTGGGCAAGGCTTTGGAAGCAAGAAAGCTGGGAAAAGAGCAGAGAAAGTAAATATCGAATACTACACAATCGCTATGAACACACAATACGTCCTTAATTTTCATCATCTGTTTCTGCTAATTCTTTCTCATGCGCAGATAATACACTTTTGCACTTTAATATATCAGTCTCATAATATTTTCATATAAATACATTTTTTTTTGCTGAAATTGATGTCATCCTTGAGGCAATGTCAACCTAAATCTTTATTTCTGTCTTAATTGCTCTAGTTGGTCAGTTACATGGATATAGACAAATTGATAACATTGAAGACTACAGAAAAAAATAGGCAAGTATAAAGAACACTGTGGAAAGAAAAAAGATAAGAATATAGATAAATACATAAAGATAAATCATAAATTAATAAGACTAGTTAACTTATAGAGTATAGGTAGCAATATGGCAGAAGAAAGGGTGGAACGCAAATGGGGTAAAAAGGATAGCTTTGAAGTTGCCTCTGGGGATAGTTCTAACTTTTAGTACCATAGTAAAACTTCATATACTCATGCAAAGATAATTTTAAAATAATTAAAATCAACCAAGCTGTAGGGGAGACACAAAATGAAATACGAAGAATAATAAAGCAACTTAACTATATAACAAATGAATAACAAAACCACACAGAATTATGTGGGGAAGAAAGAACTAATCTAGCTCTGAAAAAAATTATTTGACTATTCGCTAGTAGTCTAAAGACAAAATGAACTGAACACAAATATTCTATTCTAGTTAGTAAATTTGTCACAAGAGTACGAGTAATTATGAAACGAGGATTTCAGAATGGAGCAGATAAATGTTATATAAATAATGAGCCAGGTTTCTCACTGCAGGGGAAAGGATAGAATGAACCTTGTGGTGTTATTGAAACTAGAGGAATCAGTATGTACGCATAATTTTTAACATGTATATATAGAAAAATACATAGAAATCAACATATATATTGATATAGATATCTGTGCATATGCCCTGAGAGACCACAGTAAGAATAAATAAAACTAGTGCTGTATTTTGGTTTCAGAACACCATTCTCCAATAAAAATAAAAGGGCTCTGAGGAAATGATTGATTCCAGGGCTGAGTGGGAAAAGTACTTGATGAGAATAGAACATTTGTGTTGCCAGAAAATATCTAAGTGCTTAAAACCAATGATTGGAGGATGTAGAAAAGAGATAGAAGCAAATTTGAAGGAATTCCCAATGACTAAACCTAGGATAATTTGAGCAAAAATATCAATAATACTAATGGATTATAAATCACATAATAAAATATCTATGAGTCCATGCCAATATAAATACATTATTAAATAAATTAAAAAATGCGAGGAAATGGGCCGTTCTTCCTGAGCCTAAAATTCTAATTAATTAATATAGAAGGAATGATGCAATTCTATTTAGCAAATATCACAGTAAAAATTGTTGCAGGCAAGATTCATCAATGAACAGTTTGATGAGAAATAGGATATTTGCATAATTTAACAGCATCTCCCTATAAGATAATTATTAATTACACAGAGAGAAAATAGTAGTTAGACAATGCAAAAACTTTTAGATACCACCTTAACTAAGTTGTCAAAGTTAAGAACACTGTTAATGACATGTATTGACATTATGTGTAAACTCTTATGATGTACTGAGAAAGACATAGTATTACTTTTGTGTATCTCTTACAAAGAATGCATGACTTGAATTTAACCATCAAGGAATATCAGACAAATCTAAACTGGGAGGCATTCTACAAAATAATGGACCATTTTTCTTCAATTATGTAAAGGTCAAGAAAGACAAAGAAAGACTGAGTAACTATCTCACATTGGAGATTTATGAAACATGACAACTAAATGTAATATGGGTTCCTGGATCGAGCAATTTAGACAATTGGCAATTGAATAAGGTCTGTAGATTATCGAACAGTGTTGTATCAGTGTTACTTTCCTGCTTTTAATAGATGTTAAATAAACAAAATTTTGTGCAAGAACTTTCAGTTCTTTTTGCAACTTTCTGTATGTCTAAAATTATTTCAAAATAAACAGTTCAAATTAAACAAAAAAGAAACCGTTTTTACAATTAATCAAAAAATTTTTTGTTAATACGCAGCTACAAAATAGGGAGACATCTGTTAATAAGCGTACCATGAATTACATATTGAATTGTGCTTTATATTACACAGAAGTATCTTCTTTGGAGACTATTTTAGTGATTCTTTGTTCAAAATATTTTTCAAATACTTTTTTCTAGAACTGCCACAAAAGTAGATTATGTACCACTGAAAATATTAATTACTTTATTTAAAAGCATTTTTTCACTGTTATCCAGATAAGATGGATAGACAGATCAGGTAGATGGATAGATAGAATTGTATATTAATGAATGTACATATTCATTCCACCATTCTGGCTCCAAAACAATAAATCTGTTTTTAAATATTATGATCATCCACAAAGAATAGAATTTCTATCATTGAGGATATTTACAATAAAGTTCATTGCAATAATTCTTTAAAAAGTCACAAAATATTTTTGGACAATGATAGGTATTGGAATTAATGTGCAGACTTTTAAAGTGACAGTTTTAAAGTGTGGTAGCACTCATAATTTCTGCTATGTTTATAAAATTGGTTTCATTTAAGATTTGGTGATAGACACTTTAAGGACTCAGGGGTACATTCTGAAAGCTATAATTCAACAGTTCCAGGCTATTGACTTGTCAAATAGGACTTGCCCTATTATAATTGCTATGTTTATGACATAAATCAGTAAAACTGAAAACAATTTACATTAGTTGGTAACATTTGAAAAGGACAAAAGAGTTATGGATAATAGCAGTAACTCTAAATGTTCCTATAAAAATCTATATTATGGCTTCCTCTATCCAATAAAATGGGAATGACGAGATTTCGCATTTCAATTATTGTACAAAAGCACTTCTCTGGTATTAACAACCAGCTGGAAATGGCCTTTTTAATTTCATGGCATAACATTGTTTAATTTTAGAATAATAATAATGTTTTATGCCACTTTTTGCCATTAGCTTTTTCCTCTTGCCCTCATCGATCTTGGTAATTCTTATGTAAAAATCTACTTATAAGTTTTTAATGGCTTAGTCGTGTCAAAAATTAATTTAGTATTGTTTACACACTGAAAAATATAAATAATTATTAGCTAACTAGATTAATTTATTCATCTAAAATAACTACATATTAGAAAAATGTTGCTATTCTTTTTCCTTTTTTGTACTGATTTTGTTCTATATAAAATTTACAATAATTATATTATTACAAATGCCACAAAAATCTTGAGATGTGATTCATTTTAATTCAAAATGCATTTACTCAGCATCTTTATGGTATAAAAGAATTTGTAATAGTCTCTCAAAAAGATGTGCTTTTAAACACAACAAAAATTTATAAAATTCTATACTGTTTTCAAATAATATTAAGTTAAAAATACATTATGTCTTCTCTCATTTATTATTCAATTTCACATTCAGGTCTGTTCTAGAACTAAGGACCTAGAAGTAGAGTCTATTATTTTTGGTTCTACATATAACTGAAAATATTTGAGTCATTTAGCTAATGAAAATAGCTCACACTTTAAAAGTGCTTTATGGTTGAGAAAGAATGTATCATGTCATTACATAGATAAGAAAGCTAAGTCTCAGAAAAGTAAATGTTTTAGCCAAGGTTAAGCAAGTATAAATTGAAAGAGTAAAGGCTAAACCTGAATCTTCCTATTTCAATGTTTTCTTTTCCCCAATATAACACAGCTGAATTTATAAGGCAATTGAAAACTCTTCCAGCATATCCTGGTTAAGAAAGAAAAACGTCCAAAAGACAATTTGGCTAAGAGACTATTTTCCTAAAGAAAAAAAAAAGCCTTCTAAGAAAGCTAAATTATAGATTTTATACTGCATGTGTAAGAATCATGATGAACTAGAGATTAAACCTCACTCAAATATTTTCTGCCTGGACTTGAAGATTCATATCTTTCTAAGGCTACATAAACCTGCTTCACTCAATATATCATTGGTTATGGCAGCACTGTACAATAGCTATATGCTCTGAGCTCAGAAGTTGGAAAAATTAAGCGTAATTTCTTAAAACTATTATTATGAAATGTTTCACTTTATCTCTTGTAATATCTTGCCTTAAATTTGACTCTGCTTAATATTAATATATTCAGTTGCCTTCTTTCTTTTTTCTTTTTTATTGCAATTATCCATCTAACTTTTATTCATTCATCCTTTTTAAAATTTTTTAATTTGTTTTTTATAGAGGAATAATTGACATATAACCTTATATTAGTTTCAAGTGTACAACATAATGATTCAATATTTGTATATATTGTAAAATGATGACCACAATAAGTATAGTTACCATTGGTCACCATCCATAGTTATAGAATTATTCTAAGGAGAACTTTTAAAATCTACTCTCTTAGTAGCTTTCAAGTATGCAATACAGTATTATAAACTATAATCTCCATGTTCTACATTATATCCACACAACTTATTTATTTTATAACTAGAAGTTTGTACCTTTTGACTCCCTTCATCCATTTCACTCAGCCGCACCATCCCCTGCCTCTGTCAACCACCAGTCTGTCTCTGTATCTATGAGCTTCCCTCTTCCCTTCTTCCCTTCCTCCTTTTTTTTTTTTGGATGCCACATATAAGTGAGATAGTACAGTATTTGTCTTTCTCTGTCTAATGTATGTCACTTAACATAATGCCCTCAAGGTTCATCCATGTCATTGGAAATGGCAAGATTTCACCCTCTCTTATGGTTGAAAACCATTGTTTTCTTTTAATTAGTGAATTCATGGTATATATTTTTCTGAACTTTTACTTTTAACATATCTATGTATTTATAGCTATAAGGTGGCCTTTTAAGTATTGTGTAGTTTGTCTCTTTTTCTTTTATAATCCAACTTGACAACTTCTGTCTTTTAATTGGAGTTTTGGTCCATTTACATTTAATTTAATTAGTTATGTAGTTGGGCATAAGTCTATTTTCTCACTACTGTTTTTGTTTGTCCTTCTGTTCTCTTTTATTTCTTGTTTCTTGCCCTCTATTGTCATAAATAATTATTTTATTACTTCATTTTATTCATTTAGCTTTTTTGTTATGTTTTCTATTATCATTTTATATTATCTCTATAAAAGTTATAAATCCTTCTTAAACCTGAGAGTCTTTTTTAAATTAGTTCTTTTATCACAATACAATGAAAGGCACATTAAACTGGTTAACTCCACCTATCACACTATTCTTTTTTTGTTAACGTTGTCACCTACTTTAACTTTACATGTTATAAACACCACCAGAAATGGTTTTATTGTTTTAAAAAGTTGATAGAATTTTGTGTATATTGATCATTTATTTTTTTCTGGTGCTGTTCTTTACTTCTTGCTATTTCGTGATGTTATCACTTTCCTTCAGGCAGATTAAATTTCTTTAGAATTTCTTATAGATCTGGTCGTTGGTGACAATGGCTCAAAGGTATTGTCAGATATTGCTTTATTTCAGCTTTGCTGAGAACACAGTTCTGGATTTGTAAGGGTTTTTTTCCTCCCCTTTTAGCACTCTAAAATCTCATTCCTTTATCTTCTGGCTCTATATTTTCTATTCACAAATCAGCTATTATTTTTATTACTATTTCCCTAAATGTAATGTATCTTTTTTCTTTATCTATATTCAAAATATTGTCTTTATTTTGGTTTTTAGAAGTTTGAATGTGGTGCACCTAGGTGAGGTTTATTTGAGCTGAGGATTTGGATATGTGGTATCTTTCCTTCAACTTGAAAAATGTTTATCATTACTTCAAATATTACCTCTTCCCCATTATCTCTCTCTTCTTCCCAGTCTTCAATTACACCTATGTAAGGTAGTT
>NW_011888799.1:11216446-11216850 GCF_000151845.1 Pteropus vampyrus
CAATGGCTCAAAGGTATTGTCAGATACTGCTTTATTTCAGCTTTGCTGAGAATACAGTTCTGGATTTGTAAGGGTTTTTTCCTCCCCTTTTAGCCCTTTAAAATCTCATTCCTTTATCTTCTGGCTCTATATTTTCTGTTCATAAATCAGCTATTACTTTTATTACTATTTCCCTAAATGTAATGTTATCTTTTTTCTTTATCTATATTCAAAATATTGTCTTTATTTTGATTTTTAGAAGTTTGAATGTGGTGCACCTAGGTGAGGTTTATTTGAGCTGAGGATTTGGATATGTGGTATCTTTCCTTAAACTTGAAAAATGTTTATCATTACTTCAAATATTACCTCTTCCCCATTATCTCTCTCTTCTTCCCAGTCTTCAATTACACCTATGTAAGGTAGTT
>NW_011888799.1:11216900-11217490 GCF_000151845.1 Pteropus vampyrus
CCCATTATCTCTCTCTTCTTCCCAGTCTTCAATTACACCTATGTAAGGTAGTTTAATGGTTACCTAAATAAAACTTGAGTCTCAATATTCCCCCCCTGAGCAATTATTTTAGTCTATTTTTTACATCTCTAATTTAAAGTTCATCTATACTAGCTTCTGTCATGTATAATCTATTTTCGAATCTTTCTAAAAAGTTCCTTATTTCAGGTATTGCATTTTTCAAATCTAGGATATCCATTATGTATTTATAATGAAATCCAATTAACAGTTAAATACTATCTAATTTTGTGAGTTTTTTTTTTTTTTTTTCATCTTGTAACTCCAATATCTAAATTATTTTTGGTCTGGTTCTTTTTTTTTTTGTTTTAACCTTTTGACCCCCTTCACCCATTTCTCCCATTCCTCAACTCATGGCAACCACCAATCTGTTCTCTGTGTCTATCTTTTTGTTTTTGTTTTTTAGATTCCACATATGAGAAAAGTCATATAGTATTTGTCTTTTTGTCTGCTTTATTTCACTTAGCATAATGCCCTTGACATTTACGCATGTTGTCACAAATGACAAGATTTTATTCATTTTTTTTTTTGGC
>NW_011888799.1:11217540-11219823 GCF_000151845.1 Pteropus vampyrus
AACTTGAAAAATGTTTATCATTACTTCAAATATTACCTCTTCCCCATTATCTCTCTCTTCTTCCCAGTCTTCAATTACACCTATGTAAGGTAGTTTAATGGTTACCTAAATAAAACTTGAGTCTCAATATTCCCCCCTGAGTAATTATTTTAGTCTATTTTTTACATCTCTAATTTAAAGTTCACCTATACTAGCTTCTGTCGTGTATAATCTATTTTCGAATCTTTCTAAAAAGTTCCTTATTTCAAGTATCGCATTTTTCAAATCTAGGATATCCATTATGTATTTACAATGAAATCCAATTAACAGTTAAATACTACCTAATTTTGTGAGTTTTTTTTTCATCTTGTTCTGTTTTCTTCTTGAGCCCTCTTCTTGTAACTCCAATATCTAAATTATTTTTGGTCTGGTTCTTTTTTTTTTTTTTTAACCTTTTGACCCCCTTCACCCATTTCTCCCATTCCTCAAATCATGGCAACCACCAATCTGTTCTCTGTGTCTATCTTTTGTTTTTGTTTTTTAGATTCCACATATGAGAAAAGTCATATAGTATTTGTCTTTGTGTCTGCTTTATTTCACTTAGCATAATGCCCTTGACATTTATGCATGTCGTCACAAATGACAAGATTTTATTCATTTTTTTTGGCTGAATAATGTGGTGTGTGTGTGTGAAGAAAGAGACAGAGAATATATATATACCAAAATGTGTTTGTTTTCATATCTTGGCTATTGTAAATATACTGCAATAAACAAGGGGATGCATATATCTTTTTGCATTATGTTTTTGTTTTCCTCAAATAAATACCCAGAAGTAGAATTTCTGGATCGTATGGTAGTTCTATTCTTAATTCTTTGAGGAGCCTCCAAACTGTTTTCCATAATGTCTGCATCAATTTACATTCCCAACAACAGTATGCAAGGGTCCCCTTTTCTCCACATACTTGTCAATTCCACTTATATCTTGTCTTCTTGATAACAGCCATTCTAACATGTGTAAGGTAATATCTCGTGGTTTTTAATTTTCATTTCTTTGATGATTAATGATACTGAGTATCTTTTCAGGTACCTATTGGTCATCTGTATGTCTTCAGATAAAATGTCTATTCAGGTCTTCTGCCCATTTATTAATTAGTATTTTTTAGGTTTGTTTGGGTTTTTTTTGCTATTGAGTTGTAGTAGTTATTTATATATTTTGAATATTAGCCCCTTATCAGATATATGATTTACAAATATTTTCTCCCATTTAGTCAGTTGCCTTTTAATTTTGTTGATGGTTTCCTCTGCAGTGCAGAAGGCACTTGCCCAGGGTCACAGAGTTTGTTACCAGCCTGCTTGAACTTTAGCCCCTGCTGCCAAATGACCCTTGATGGGTCTCTAATGTGCTCACTGGCAGACATGAGAATCCTATCTATTTATTTTTGCTTTGGTTGCTTTTACTTTTTGTGTCAAAATCAAAAGAGCTTACTACCTATGTTTTCTCCTAGTTTTATTGTTTCGCATATTATGTTAAAGTCTTTAATCCATTTTGAGTTAATTTTTGTGTCTGGTGCAAGATAGTAGTCTAATTTCATCGTTTTGCATGTGGCTGGCCAGTTTTCCCAGTACTATTTATTGACAAGACTGTCTTTTCCATGTTGTGTATCCTTCACTCCTCTGTCATAATTAATTGTATGGGTTTATTCCTTGGCTCTCCATTTTGTTTCATTGATCTATGTGCCTGTTTTTATGCCAATACCATATTATTTTAATATAGTTTGAAATCAGGGAGCATGATGCCTCTAGCTTTGTTCTACTTTCTCAAGATTGCTTTGGCTGTGTTCTTTTTGTGTTGTTTGTTGGTTTGTTTGTTTGTTTGTTTTTGTGATTCCATAAATATTTTAGGATTATTTGTTCCATTTCTTTGAAGAATGCCAAGAGAATTTTGATAGGGATTGCACTGAATTTATAGATCGCTTTGGGAATTATGAACATTTTAACAATATTGATTCTTCCAATCCATGAGCATGGAATATCTTCTCATTTATTTGTGTCTTCTTCTATTTCTTTTACCAATGTCTTGTAGTTTTCAATATACATTGTATTTTCCTATCTTAAATTTTCTAGGTTGTTCTATTTTCACAGCTATTTCATGGTCCACTGGATTCAGTCTTTTTAGCATGTAGAATGTTGAAGCCATAAAATCATATTTTCTAACACAGAGGAAAATCACATTTATTAAATTTCGATTCTGTGACAGGCACTGTATTAAGCATTTTGCATGTTGTTTCTTTTAACATGTCATGT
>NW_011888799.1:11219873-11225768 GCF_000151845.1 Pteropus vampyrus
GTTTTGCATGTGGCTGGCCAGTTTTCCCAGTACTATTTATTGACAAGACTGTCTTTTCCATGTTGTGTATCCTTCACTCCTCTGTCATAATTAATTGTATGGGTTTATTCCTTGGCTCTCCATTTTGTTTCATTGATCTATGTGCCTGTTTTTATGCCAATACCATATTATTTTAATATAGTTTGAAATCAGGGAGCATGATGCCTCCAGCTTTGTTCTACTTTCTCAAGATTGCTTTGGCTGTATTCTTTTTGTGTTGTTTGTTTGTTTGTTTGTTTTTGTGATTCCATAAATATTTTAGGATTATTTGTTCCATTTCTTTGAAGAATGCCAAGAGAATTTTGATAGGGATTGCACTGAATTTATAGATCGCTTTGGGAATTATGAACATTTTAACAATATTGATTCTTCCAATCCATGAGCATGGAATATCTTCTCATTTATTTGTGTCTTCTTCTATTTCTTTTACCAATGTCTTGTAGTTTTCAATATACTTTGTATTTTCCTATCTTAAATTTTCTAGGTTGTTCTATTTTCACAGCTATTTCATGGTCCACTGGATTCAGTCTTTTTAGCATGTAGAATGTTGAAGCCATAAAATCATATTTTCTAACACAGAGGAAAATCACATTTATTAAATTTCGATTCTGTGACAGGCACTGTATTAAGCATTTTGCATGTTGTTTCTTTTAACATGTCATGTGCCAAAGTCCTTGCTTAACTTAAAACAGTTAAGCAAGGATTTCAGATTAGATGTGAATAAGAATAATAAGGGTGACAACTACTCTTGGATCTGATATCTTATCTGCTAAATTGGTAGGACACCCATCCTTGCTAGTAAATCACAGGCTGGTTCATAAATTCTTTTTTGTATATTTAAATATTTTTCTCTGAGGCAACCTTACCATGTCACCTGCTAATGGCTTTAGATGCTACTCTCCTGTTATTTTTTTTTTTTCAATTATAAGAACTACCCTTGGAATGACTTTGGATTTTGCTGCATTAACTTCACTTCTTTTGTCTTTATATTTTACAGATACATGTCCTGCTTGCTCTTTGAGAGCACTGTTTCTCTTCAGTGAAATTATTTTAAATTTCAAAACACAATGACCTTATTCTCTTACATATTTATAGCACACCTACTATTATTAGCATTTTACTCGATAAACACTTTTAGGTTCTTGAAGAGATTTTGGACAAATTCCTTCAGAACTTTTATTAAAATTATCAGCTAACTACAAAGTAGCCTCCTTTGAGGAAAATTAATGAATATTATTAAACAGAGAATAACGTAAGAGTCATTTGTTTCATGACTCTGCATTGTGAAGGCATTTCTTGGGCGTCTAGGGAATATATTTTACCCCTTTTAATTTAGTGTCAGTGTCTAGCATTTTGAAAACTGATTGTTGATTGTAAAACTTGTTCAATTTTTTTTTCTAGGGGGTGGGGGCTATCAGGTACTTATGCAATAAAAACTTCAAGAGGCTAAAATGTGCATTCACTCTAGGGTTCTTGCACATGATCATTAGTTTAAGGTTTGTCATGGATATTTGCTACAGATTTAAATTTTAAATCAGTAACTCAAAAAAATGATGACATCAAACTTTTAGGGCAATATGAGTATTCTACAGGGACCCAAGGATCAGGCAAAAAAGATATCCAGCCAGGAACTTCCCCGAAATTACTCAACAACTGATCCAATGCTGCTGATGTTCAGCATATATGTCACAACTTGCACAGTTCATTGATGCTGGACACTAAATGTTAACACTATAATTTAGGCTGCCCCTGAAAGCTAAACAGTTCTGAGGCCAGTCCAACAGGAAGGAATTACAGGGTGTCTGCTTCTTCACACTCACTTCTGCATCAAAGACTGACAAGTCTCTGTTTGATGGATACAGGCTAGGTCACACATGCTTATGCTCCAGATGGTAGATAAATATCAGGAAGTGTGTTTCTGACTTCCATCTTGGGAAAGCAAGAACAAGCGACTTGTGAAATTCCCCCAAATGATGGATTTTTAAAGCTACTATTCAACTAAAAGCCTGACACATTTCCATTGGATCTGAGTCAACACTAGGGCCATGAATTTAGATGTGACCAGAAAGGAAAAGTGGATGGTATGGCTATTTATCTGGTTTATTCACTGGGGTTTGTTTCTTATGTTGTTCCTAAAAGAGACCTTGTATATTATTCTATATTTTTCAAGGTAGAGTCTATAGAACGATGTGGAGAGATTTAAAAGAGAGATTATCAATAGAGTTGTGTCTCATGCAAAAACCAGTGCAAATATATATATTTACAAACAGTAGTTTGTAGGCCTTTATATTCCTAAAAGCATCCTTATAAAACAAAATAACTTATGAAAAGAGAAAGAGTGGGACCTCTTTTCTGAAAACACTGGGAACTAGAAGAGAAGATTTAATGGTGATTATACTATAGAGTTCAGGGATACATCCTTTTCTTTAAATTGCTATTCCCTTCTTCAGACAAGTCTCACATTTTGACAAAGTGAGTGGGTTTTAACAAGTAACACAGAAAGAAGTCTAAACACCAACAGTCACAACTTACAGGGGAATAAGAAAGCAGCAACAATAGTATCAGCTTACCGTCTTGTCACTAGTTGAAGCAGTGATGCCTCAGATATGCCTGATGGGCATCGGGGGAATAGCTATACTTTGTGTAGAGGTTGTTATTTCATAAATCATAAAGACAAAGCTGCAGTGAGAAGTTGGCACATTTATTTCTGAAATGGAAAGTAGAAAATACCCAAGACCTCCAAATAAAGGAGTACTAACCACCCCAGGCCTCTCTTCCTAGAGAGTTCCACAGACACACTTGTTCTTTAAGGAAAAAGAGCATTTATATATAATGTGAGATTTATACATAAAACTAAAACTCCCTAGAACTTTTTTATGGTTCTCTTTTAAATCTTTCATATATACCTCTAGAAAATAAAAAAAATAATAGAAAAAGAAAAGTCAAAATCTAACATGCAGAGTTTATTTGCTTAATGGAGGCAGGGCCCTGAGATCTCCTCAATGAAGAGAGCATGACACTCACCTTACAACTCTCCAAATATAGCAACATATGCATACACCCTCTTAGTTTTAGTTTATTCACTTTTTAATGGGTATTCATATTTTTTGTGTTGGAGTGGTACAGGATGGGGGGGGGGTGCATGTTGTTGCCTTAACAATGTTACTATAAACTCAAATTATAATTAGTTGATTTTGAATTTTTCTTGAGTTCTAAATTGTGCTTATTTTCTGTTCTTTTTATTCCTACTTTCAGATTCAAAATTATAGAGTTGTCTACTTTGACTTATGAAATACAATGTACATACAAGCTCTCTCAGAGTAAGGAGGTAGAAAACCTGTTGGAA
The DNA here is from genome assembly GCF_000151845.1 of Pteropus vampyrus. NCBI lineage: Eukaryota > Metazoa > Chordata > Mammalia > Chiroptera > Pteropodidae > Pteropus > Pteropus vampyrus. Next base: position 11,223,259 of record NW_011888799.1, read on the forward strand.
GTCAGAAAGTCCTATATAGATCCAACTGCTTTAAAGACTGTAATTGTGTTTCCATGTCTCTGTCTTCTTATCTCACCCTGAACTTTCATAGGACTGATGTGAAAATAAAAGAAAACACAAGCAAAATATGCCAACAGAAAAATCTGTATTAAGATTGCCATGGGAATTGCAACTTTTTTTTCCCTGTCTGCTCTGACTCCAAGCAGCCTAGACCCATCCTAATTCTTCAGGACTTTGGTTTTCTATTTATATTTTAATAATGATATCATATAAGGAATAAGCACATGCACACAATACATATGTTTGACACATAAGCCATGCTAAAACATTTTTTTTGAAAATGAGTGTAAGTTCTAATAAACTAATACAATAATATATTTATGGCCAGGTTTTATGGATGAACAGAAATGTGGCCAGCTTTCATACTGCTGTGCTCTATCATTTTCTATTCATCTAACACAGGGTTTCTCAAGCAAGACACTACTGACATTTTGAGCCTGATACATTTTTGTTCTTGGGGGTTTTCCTGTGTCTTACAGGTTTATCAGCTCTCTATAAACTACTCACCAGTTGCCAATAGCACATATATACCCCCAGTCTGGACAACTAAAAACATCTTCAGGCACTGCCAAATGTCTCCTGAGATTGGGGGTAAGGCAAAAATCACCCCTAGTTTAGAACTACGGTTTTGAATTAAGAATGGCTTTACTCAGAGATGACTTTCCTGAGGTTTAAGAAATAAAATATGTTTTTTTACCAATTATATGTGTAAGGCTAGGTCAAGACTAGGTGAAAATCATAGAGAATCTAAATGTCACACCATGTACATTATTTCCTGTCCACGATCTATTGAAAATACATCAAAAACTTTCTATTGAATATTTATTATGAACCTAGAACATTTCTAAGACCTGCATATGAGGTAAGATGAAAAGAAATATTGAGTTTATTTATCAAAAATATTCTGTGGTCCAAGCACGAATTTGGTAGTTTTCATATATTATCCGTTATTACACTCAATATAGTAGGTAAAAGCATGGGTTCTGTAGAAGACAAACCCTAGCATCCTGTCTCAGCCACTCCCTAGTTGTGCAGCATTGAACACACTGTTTAACTTCTTTAAGCTACAATTTCCTTATTTGTAGGTATGGTTAATAATAGTTGCTACCACATAACATTATTGTGAGATTTAAATGTGACAATGCACGAGCGAGTCACAAAAACTCTTCTGACACAAATATTCCCAGATGTAAAATAGGAAATATTAGTCTTTTATCATAGGAAAATAGGGCAATTTACATGTTCTTTAAACTTCATGTATTTTAAATAAAATTTCAATAATCTATTTTCTTCTACATATCTAATTTTTTTGCATACATTGTAATTTTTCAAGTTTTTCAACCTCAGGAGATTAATGCTGTGTGACTAATTCTGTCAGAATAAAAGTGATAATGCCCTTTGGTTTATTTGCAGTGACAATTATGAGCCATTTTGAGACCCACTGTCATCCGTAAAAACAGAAGTCTGAATACTTAAGGGTGGATGTATTTTTAATGCACTCTATGAATAATAATAATGGAGCATAAACACAATATGTCAGAGGAGAAAGTAGAAATCTCATCATTCCTTCCCTCCTGTTTTTTATCTTTGACATTATCATATTTATATAATTTTTTAAAAGCAGAATTTTAAACACCATGTTTGTTTAATGAGTACAATACAATCACTTGAAATGCTCAATTTCTGTCAGTTTTGATATTACCATGACATAGAAATAAGAGTGATGACCTAGTAAAATTACACAGATAACTGCTTCACTCTTATTTTCTGTCTCTAGAAAAGATAAATTAGATCTGGAGAGTAAGTGTAATAACTAAGTTATCTCTTCATGTAGATGATTATAGTAAATTTGGGTAGAAATTTTAACAGCTGAATTTGGAAGGGATATAAATCAAAGACCATTGGAGGAGCAACTAAGAAAATTACATACTTCTACATACATGTTATACTCCAATGATAAAAGAAACAAGAGAAAAAAAATGACAAAGATGATAGAGGCTCTATTCATCCCTCTGGCAACCAATTCAAAGTTATGACGGAAACAAGGAGCAGCGGCAAGGAAAAATTGCCTGGAATCTAGATGAAGAAGCCATACAACTACGAAGAAATCCAAGAAATCACCTTGCAAAGGCAGAAGGTAGGAGGGGGCGAGCACATGGGGCTGCCTGGTCTCGAGTGGCGGAGTGAGATGGAGGCTGCGACAGTGGCAGAGGCAGAGGCAGAGGCAGACACCTCTTAAAGGGGCCACGTCTACAAGCGGATTTTCGCAGTGACGAACCTACTTGCTCTGAGCACCAGTGCCAATTAGGCTGCACACAGGGGGCACCAGCGACTTACATGGAGACATTGTCGGAGTGAAGACTCAAGTGAGACTTGCTCATTACAGAAGTGCCGGCAGTATCCACTGTTCCCTGTTGAGCCCTCCCCCTACCAGTGCGCAGACACAGCAC
>NW_011888799.1:11225818-11227466 GCF_000151845.1 Pteropus vampyrus
CCAATGATAAAAGAAACAAGAGAAAAAAAATGACAAAGATGATAGAGGCTCTATTCATCCCTCTGGCAACCAATTCAAAGTTATGACGGAAACAAGGAGCAGCGGCAAGGAAAAATTGCCTGGAATCTAGATGAAGAAGCCATACAACTACGAAGAAATCCAAGAAATCACCTTGCAAAGGCAGAAGGTAGGAGGGGGCGAGCACATGGGGCTGCCTGGTCTCGAGTGGCGGAGTGAGATGGAGGCTGCGACAGTGGCAGAGGCAGAGGCAGAGGCAGACACCTCTTAAAGGGGCCACGTCTACAAGCGGATTTTCGCAGTGACGAACCTACTTGCTCTGAGCACCAGTGCCAATTAGGCTGCACACAGGGGGCACCAGCGACTTACATGGAGACATTGTCGGAGTGAAGACTCAAGTGAGACTTGCTCATTACAGAAGTGCCGGCAGTATCCACTGTTCCCTGTTGAGCCCTCCCCCTACCAGTGCGCAGACACAGCACCGCCACAGTCATGACATCATCAAACTGGGCCCAGAGGATTCTCTGAAACACCACCTACCCCAACTCTGGCCCCACCCCAGCCACATCCTGGTGTATCCTCAGTGAGTCAGGTGTTCATTGCTGAGAGTCACACTGGTAGAGGCAGCTGGCCTTGATTTCTGGTGTGGCCTTTTGAGGCAACTATAAGCACAGCATCTGTGAATTGCTGGCTGAATCTTAACAGGTGGACCCGGAAGGGTAGAGGCTTGAGCTAAATTTGGCCTGTAGCTAAGCCCCTCTCAGGGCTATGCTACTAGACACCTACTTCACAAATCCACACTAATAAGACCAAGAGACTTGAGAGCTTTGCTTGGTACATAGAAACAGATACAGAAAGGCAGCCAAAATGGGAAGACAAAGAACCAGAAACCACATGAGAGAACAGAACAGAGATCCAGATATAATAGAGTCAAGTAATCTAACAGATTTAGAGTTCAAAACACTAGTTATAAATATGCTCAATGAACTTTTGGGGAATGTACAGAACTCTAACAAAGAGAAAAAAAACGTAAAAATGGAAATGGAAATTATAAAAGGAAACCAATCTGAAACGGAGAACACATTATTTGAAATGAGGAGTATATTAAATGGAATAAACAAAGGAATAAACAAAGTGAATAAAGAAGAGGATCACATACCCTATCTAGAGGACAGGAAAGCCAATCAGGACACTCAAACTGAATGGCAAGAAAAAAGATGCCAAGACTATAAAAATAATATAAGGAGGATATGGGACACTATTAAAGCTCCAAATATTCATCTGATCAGTGTAAGTGAAGAAAATCAAGATGTTGAACAGCTGTTTGAAGAAATAATGGTAGAAAACCTCCCTAACCTGGTGAAGGAAATGAACATAAAACCCCAGGTAGCTCAGAGAATTCCCAAAATCAAGGATCCAAAGATGCCCATACTAAGACACATCATAATGAAAATGCCAAAGGTTAAATACAAAGAAAGAATATTAAAAACAGCAAGAGATAAATAATTACATATAAGGGAACACCCATACAACTGGCAGCTGATTTCTCAAAAGAAACTACACAGGACAGAAGGGCTTGGCAAAACATATTCGACAGGATGAAGACCCAGGATATACAACCAAGAATAAT
>NW_011888799.1:11228738-11255942 GCF_000151845.1 Pteropus vampyrus
TAATGAAGCATTTTTCCCAAAGAACATTCATTGAGTGCTCTGCATTTGTCTGTCATGTCCTAAGAGAGCACTGTATTTGCAGTCTAGAGATCTGAGTTTGTGTTTAGATTCTATTTATTAACTCTACAAACTTGGATAAGCTGGTTAATCTCTTAGAATATCTATTTATTCATAAAAACAGGATAACACATGCTTTACAGGCTTCTAAAAGAGAAAATTTGATGATATGTACAAGAAACACTATAAATAAAAGTACCATATAAGTGGAGTATTATTATTAGCACCCTGCCACCAGATTATAAACATGACTATCACATAGTCCTTTGACTACTGTTGAGTTTATAATCTCACTGGCCATATAAAAAGATAATTAAGTGACACAAGCAAGAATTGCTGTAAGAGGATGGCCATACAAATGAGAGATTCAACCTGGGCAACAGCAAGAGATATTGTGGAAAGAAAATTGGGAAAATCTTAGCACCTTCCTTCCTCTCTCCTCTTTGCTTCCTTCCTTCTGATTCTTTGCCCTTCTATTCAAGAGCTGTTTCCATGAAAACAACATGAGTGAAAATCCAGAAGATACTGTATAAAGCAAAGTTAGGAGAAGAGCCCAAACTTTGAATGCCTTACCACAAATGTCTGATAGGAGTATCTCATCTAAGGTTAACAAGTACATAGAGTTCATATTAGTGAGTTGGTTAATTTTGTTGTTTGTTTGACAGTAGGGAAGTAAGGAAAGATCGAAAAGACAGTCTGCATGAGGAAGAAAATATTACAGAACAAAATGGGATATTATTAAAGGTTACTTGTCTAAGGATTTCTGAGGTCATATATGAAGGTTGACAACTTACTTTTTACAGGAATTCTGAGAGCCTTTATATGTCAGTTTGCCTTGTGTTGCTCCAAGAGGCAAATATAACTGCGAAATTTGAAAACTCATTTGTTCCTGGAAAATTATTTGTAGTTTAAAAGGGTGTGGGCCTAAAATTCTGTGGAACACATGAAGAAATAATTTAATGAAGTCTAAGGGCATGTAGAGAAAGGAGGCATGGAGAATGGTTCATAGAACAATGTGTTATGGGGTGTTAACTAAAAGGCTGAGCTTAGACCACTATATAATACCTCAAGTCGGTCTGTGAGATCCTTTCAGAAACATCTGCCATCTCGTTGCTAGTGTTCTCTTGTCTGCAAATATCTGAAAGTGTTGGTTTACTCTACAAGTGAACATTTATAACTCCTCTTTCAGCCCCTGATTCTTGGTGGTCCATCTTTGCATAGATACTCTGAGTGCCCCATTGCCAATCAGGCAACTCCCTTAGACAGCCTTTTTAAGATGACTCCAGGGCTATGCTCATGCTCTAATGCTCTGATCTTTTCAATCACACTGTTTTATATTCTCCCCAAGAAGTTTCCAACTTTGGTTTTAAGCCACTTCCTTTGTAAATAAGCTTAAGTTTTCTTGCACTTTGCTTTGAATGTCGGAATTCTTGACATCAGTTGAGTGGTTCTTGGTATTTGAGGCCTTGGCCAAAGTGAGACAGTGTCCCAACTTAGCTCACTGTTTCAAGGGCAGTAAAGAATGCTTTCATTCATACATACTTACATTCGTACATTAATTAATTCAAATTAATTTATCAAAGATCAACTAGTGTTTGGGATCCAAAGCAGAGGAAGAGGTGTTAGTGAGATAATTCCTCCTACCTATTGAGAAGAAAGAAATAAAAGATGATTACAGATGGAGTTAGTTTGTAAATCTGGTGACAGTTTAGGCTTATGTTTTATTCCTATCCAAATGTTTTCCCTCCCACTGTATACAAAATAGGAGATTAAAATATTGTATACATATGATGAGACCTTGGCAGGAAAGTTTCAAGAAATAAAAACAAGCTTTCATAACAGGTATAAGAAAAGAGTAAATGTTCTTACTTTAACATTAGATAAGATCAAATATATTATAAGCCTATAAGCAGAATCATTATCCAAGCCTTTTTATTACTGCAGTAGAAAATTAAATTAAACTGGAAAAAAATAAAGGCTACAATTTCCTATGTTTGCAGACAAGCCAGCATTACAGGTGCTACCAATTTATTGCACTCAAGAAAGAGCTGAAGCTGATCAACAGCAAACTGATTGTTTTAAAATATGCTCCAATTTTTATTAAAGCCCTCTGAGAAATAAGCAAGAGAAAACATTTGTGGTATGCAGTTGATGTGTTATACATTGTATAATTAGACACAGGACACGATCCATTAAATTATCCATCACCATCTAGAATGTATATGTCTCTATACCTTGCTATGCTTTATTTCTGTATGGCTAAAAATGGAAAGAATAAAATTATTGCATTTTGTATACTGCAGAAGGAAATATTTAATATTCTCAGAGCATTATATGAATATACAGATGTATGAGATATTCCACTAAGAAAAATTTTACGTTATGTCTTTGGCATGTGAATGACAAAGGAAAAATTGCTTTCTACTCTGAAGGGAAAAATCATAAAATTATAGAACTTAAATTTTAGGGTGTCATTAAAACTGTTTTCTTGTCAGAAGATGTCTAAGACTTCTGATTTTAGAAAAGCAATCATTCAGAACTACTCATCTCATAGTGATATCTCAAATCCCAGTTCTAACACATAGATATGACTAAACATTCCAGGTTCTGTTGTGACTCCCTTTCTGATAAATTGTAGTATCTATTTTTTATATCATTCAGAGGCAGAAATACAGTTAAAAATGCAGATTCGATAATAAAACTCCCTGGGTTTACATTCTGACTCCAGAAATTCTTACCTATAAGACCTTGGACTTAACCTTTCTGTGTCTTTGTTCCATCATATGTTAAATGAAGATAATAAGGCAATTACCTCAGAGAGCTGTTAAGAATTAAAAGAAATAGTGACTAATACATAGCAAATGCTTTTTATAAAAGTTAGTGATTATTAATCACAGTTCGTCAATTTACCTGTGACAATTTTTTCATTTTCTTCTATTGCTTTTTATTTTAAGTCATTTCTCATATCCTGAAGTCAAATATTTTCTTTTTTTAACACCTACAAGCATAATGCACATAGTGAATAGTCAGCAAAACTTTTTCAAGGAAATGCACTTGTATATAGAAAATTTTGTTTGTCTTGGTCAAAAGTAAGAAAAAATATATTTTTCACAAAGAGGCAGGTTCATTATAAAATAGGTTATAATGAGATAAACACTAGCAAAAAAGAAAAGAATGTGAGGATTTTATGTGAACTTACATTAAAATGTTGCATGGTATTTTCCTTAACTTTCTACATGGCTCCAGGTTCAGGTAATGGGAACTTGAAGCAGAAATCAGACCTTTTACACTGACAAATTTGTATGTCAACAACTTTGGAAGAAAATTGCCCTAAATCTCTAAAAAGTATAGTTTTGGATGAATATGAATATATTTCCTTTTTCAATTAAAAGATTTATAGTCAATTTAGTAGGAGAGCCATAGGATTACCTGTAGCTTTGTTTGTATAGCAAATGTGTTCTCTACTTACATATAATCCTGGAATCATTTCTCAGTCTTCTCTTTTTCACACCTAGCACATCCAGAATATCCTGTTATCTCTACTTTAAAAATACATCCCATTTGCAATGTTTCCACAGCCAACCATCACCACTCTGGCTTATGCCACTAACATCTTTGCCCAGATTAGTGCAACAGCCTCTTAACTGATTCTGCTGCTTTTTATGCCCTTGTCTATAGTCTTTTCCATGAGGACATCAGAGTGGTTCCTCTAAAGTATAAATCAGATTACAACTCTTTTCTTGGAAATCTCCGAAAGGCCCCTATCTCACTCAAAAAAAATCCTAAATTATTAAAATGCTGTACAAGGCACCCTAGAACCTGCTGCCCATCAGTTCTCTGCTCATCTGCACTCACCCCTTTGCTTATAATGCTCCAGAAGCACCAGCCTCCTGGCTACCCCTCAGACACACCAAGCATGATCTCCTCAGAGCCTTTGTGCTGCTGTTTCAACTGCTTGAAATGTTCTTTCCCTATATATTATGTATCTAGCTACTTTCAGTCCTGCAGGTCTCTGCTTAAACATTATTTTTTATGTGAGGCTTCCATCATCACCTTAATTACTTCCCGACCCCATTCATATCTTTATTTTTCACCACAACACTTGTCCTGCTTAACATATTTCTGACACATTCTCTGCTAAAATGTATTTTTCATGAGGTTGGCTATCTCTATTTGTCAATGCTATGTTATCTCTATTTGTCAATGCTATGTCTTCAGAGTCATAATAGTACATGAATCATAGAAGGTACTCAATAAATATCTTTTGGATAAATTAGATGAATCAATATTGTGATTGCATGTGTATTTGTGATAATTTCAGTGGGTGATATAATTCATGATTTGGGAGGGGGATTGCCAAAGTCATCTTTCCCAAACAAAGCCATCTCTCAACTCCAGTTAACACCTGGAAAGAGGTCCAGGATGTGAGCTGGGGATGTATCTGGAGGAAGGAAGACAGTGTGACTAAAATCAAGTTAAGAAGAAAGAGCAAGAGTGAGAGGCCGCTAGAGAGAGAGAGAATATTTGCTAGAGGTGACGTCAGAGATAAAGCTGTCAGGTAAAAAATAGGACTTCTGGTTACATTTGAATTTCAGATCAACTATTTATATAAATTTAAATATAGCATGCCTCAATACCTATTTCTTATATAATTATCAACTCTAGATAATCAATATGGTCGAAACCTAATGATAGGATCAGGGAATCACTTGGTTGCCATTTGTAAAAATTATGACTATAAAATAAGAAAGTGTAGAAGTTAGTTTCACAAATCTAAACTTAAATCTAAGGTAATAATACATTCTGAATACAGAGCAGATAAAAACTGTCATACATTTGCGATTTAAATGTAGATCTATTGTGGGCCAAAGGGGTTCCAGTCAAGATGGCAGAGTAGGTAAACACTATGCTCACCTCCTCTCAGAACCACATCAAAATTACAACTAACCTATGAAAAAATCATCAATGAGAATCACCTGAAGTCTAAATGAACAGAAGTCCCATAACTAGGACTAAATGGAAGAAGCTACATCAAGACTGGTAGAAGGGGCAGAGATGTGGAATATGCTGGCTCCACACCCACATGTGGTGGTTGAGAATTGGAAGAGTTATTTCAGCAGCCCAAGGTTCCCCCAGAGAGTGAGGGTTTCCAGCCCCACACCCAGCTCCCCAGTCCAGAGCACCAGTGCTGAAAAAAAATTTCCCACGAATTCTGGATGTGAAAAACAGTGGAGATTGTGGCTAGGTGAGATAGAGGGCTGCAGGAGTTCCAGGCATTCCTCTTAAAGGGCTCATTTACAGACTTGCTGATAAACTCACTCACTCTGAGCTCCAGTGTTGAGGCAGCAGCTAGAAAGGTGCCAGGGACATACAGGGAAGAACTGAATTGTCTGGCTTCAGGGCAAGGGCTGAAGGGGCAGCTTTCTCTCAGACAGAAGTGCTGGCAGAAGTCATTGTTCCTTTGTTAAGCTCTCCCCTCATCCAGTTTGAACATGCAGGTGGGTACCATATCTGAGTCTCTATCAACCTGCCTACCACTGGTTGCCCTGTCCTGATGATTCCCTGAGACCCCGCCCCACCCAAATTGTGAGCCCACCTGAGTCACTTCCAACGGCTTTTCCAAACAAACAGCCTATCTTGGCTCATGCTATAGACTTTCCTAAATTTTTCAAATATTCATAAACCCAAACAAGCAGTCTCTGGCTTTGGCATGCCCCATACCTCTTACTAAGCAGCCCCAAGCTCAGAACTAATGGCAGCCAGCCTAAGTTCACAGCTTAGCCCGTCCCAGGCATCTTGAAGCCCAGAACGGGTAGAAGACATCTGCAGATCACTTTGAGGCTCATGCCAGGTGGCTCTGCGCAGAGCAAGGGCTGCAGCTGAACTTAGCCTGCGACGGGGTGTCTCCTAGGAGGCCCTTGGTAACATGCTCAGTGGCTACTTAGGAAAGAGCCGAAGCACCACCCGGCCACATCCAGTAATGACACACCCAGAGGGCAGTCTGGGTAGGCACCAGAGTCTTGCTAAAGCAAATCCTGCTCTGTAGGGTCAGCCTCTAGACAACAGCTCCTCCACTGTAGTCACTGGCCAGTTTTCACAACCAATCAGACTGAGGGTCAATCTCTCCCATTCACATGCAAATAGCAACCAAGGTCCCACTACAATAGGAGAGCATGTTCAACTTATACAAGGGACACACACCTGTAGCACCTGGCTCAGGTGACCAGGGAGACTGAGTCACTAGGCCCTATAGAACACCTACTACGTAAGGTCACTCTACTAAGACCAGGAGACATAGCAGCTCTACCTAATACACAGAAATAAACACAGGGACACAGGACAAATGGGTAGACAAAGAAACATGTCCCAAATGAAAGAACAAAACAAAGCTCCAGAAAAAGAAGTAAACAAAATGGAGACAAGCAATCTACCAGATGCAGAGTTCAAAATGCTGGTTATAAGGATACTCAGTGATTTCAGTAAGAGTTTTAACAAATAAATAGGGAACATTAAAATGAAGATAGAAAATACAAAAAAGAGCCAGTCAGAAATGAAGAGTGCAATAACTGAAATAAAGAATACATTAGAGGGAATCAATAGTAGATTAGATGAAGCAGAGAATCAAATCAGCAATTTGGAAGATAAGGTAGCAGAAAACAATCAATCGGAACAGCAACAAGAAACAGACTCCCCACAAAATGAGAACAGTTTAAGGGGCCTCTAGGACAACATCAAGTATACCAACTTTCACACTATAGGGGTACCAGAAGAAGAAGAACGAGAACAAGGAATTGAAAACCTATTTCAAGAAATAAAGACAGAAAAATTCCCTACTCTGGCAAAGGAAATAGATATACAAGCCCAGGAAGTGCAGAGAGTCCCAAATAAGATAAACCCAAAGAGGCCTCTGCCAAGACACCTCATAATTAAAATGCTATAGGTTAAAGACAAAGAGAGAATCTTGAAAGAAGCAAGAAGAAAGTAGTTAGTTACCTACAAGGGAGCCCCCATAAGACCGTTCACTGATTTCTCAATGGAAACTTTGCATGCCAGAGGAATTGGCAGGAAATAGTAAAAGTGATGAAAAGCAAGGACCTACAATCAAGATTATTTCTACCCAGCGAAGTTATCATTTAGAATCAAAGGACAGATAAAGAGCTTCCCAAACAAGAAAAAGCAAAAGGAGTTCATCACCACCAAACCAGTATTATAAGAAATGTTCAAGGGACTTATTTAAGAAGAAGAAGAAGAAAAAAATAATAATAAAGATGGATAATAAATTGGCAATAATTACATATCTATCAACAATTATTTTTAAATGTAAATGGATTACATGCTCCAATCAAAAGACATAGAGTTACTAAATGGATAAAATAAAAAACTCATAATACGCTGCTCATGCGAGGCTCACTTGAGATCAAAAGACACACAAAGACTAGAAGTAAAGGGATGGAAAAAGATATTTCATAAAAATGGAAACAAATGGACAAACAAAAAAGGTGGAGATGCAATGCTAATTAATACCAGACAAAATAGACTTTAAAACAAAGGCTTTAACAAGAGACAAAGAAGGACCCAGTAATCCTACTTCTGGGTATTTATCCAAAAATAACCAAAACACTACTTTAAGTGGACATGTGCATATATATGTTTATTGCAGCATTATTTACAATTACCAAGATATGGAGGCAACCTGAGTGTCCATGAATGAATAAAGAAGAGGTAGTACATTTATACAGTGGAAAATTACTCAGCCATATAAAAGAATAAAATCTTGCCATCTGTAACAACAAGGACCAAAAAAAAAAATATGCTGAGGAGAAGAAAAAAGAAAAAAAAAAAAAAAAAACATAAGATGACACCAATAAGAGGAAGAAACAAAACAACACAAAAAACAACAGAAACAAACTCAAATACAGAGAACATTTTGATGGTTGCTGGATTGAGTGTGGGGGAGATGGGTGAAAGAAGGATGGGATTAAAAGGTACAAATTGATAGTTACAAAATCATCATAGGGATGTAGAGTATAGCATGGGGAATATAGTCAGTAGTATTGTAATAACTATGTGTGGTTTCAGATGGGTACTAGATTTATCGAGGTGATCACTTCATAAGTTATATAAATGTCTAATCACTGTGTTATACACCTGAAACTAATATAATATTGTATGTCAACTATAATTTAAAAAATAAAAATGTTTTTGAAAGTAAAAATGTAGATCTATTATCCAAATGATTATTTTCTTAATGTAATTTATAAAATAAATCATTGAGATGATTAAGAAAAATAATTATACTATTAATTTTACTCCAGATTTGATCCTTTGTCTTTTCTTATATACATGCTACTTAGATTTCTATATCATAACTTTTTCATGGCAGAACTATCTCAGATTTCTAAAGAGCTCTTGCATTTAAATATTAATCCTAAAGAAAAGAAAAACTAATAATATGTAAAATCAAAATTTTTCTTCCTTTACAGTGAAGAATTTATGTCCAGAACTCTTTCCTTACAGTCTATCATGGTAACTTAAGCAATGAACATGCTATACTTTGCATTTTGAGAAATCTTTAAGATGGTCATTGTTCTTTTTAAATAGTGTTTTTAACTACTTGCATTCAGAAGACATTATTGAACATTAGAATTTGGGAAAGGGATTTAAACACTCGAATGACATTAACAAATCATCAATAATTTCAACTCAACCAATATCGCCTTTGAATAACATTTCACAGTGTGAATATTTATATCTTGGTTATCTTTCTGTATTGAGAGGCTATTTGAGAAAAACTGTTTATTGTCTTCACCTTTCTATGCTGTAAGCACTGGGAACAAAATTCTTCTACGTTCCAAAAAACATGTGATTATTTTCCTTCAGAACTACCTGGATTTCATGTTTACGCCAAAAAAAGCTAAAACTTTCTCTACAGCACATCATTTAATATCTTCATAATTATGCAATGGTATAATTTAGCTAGAGCAAAACAATAGTTTTGCAAAGAATATTTATTTATATTTTCATTGAAAATTTCTCTTTTCAGTGCTATCAGAGAAGACTGGCAATTAAATTAGAGAAAATAGAAGTCAGCTTTAAAATATTTTTCTCATTAAGAAATGTATTTCTATGGGTTTAGAAGGTACTCTGAGCAGAGATTTGGATACCTTGAACACCTTCCTCATGAAACTAACCAAAAGTGCAAATAATAAATATGGAATCCAGAGAGTTAGAAAACAAACAAATCGAAGCTTCCGTTTAGATGGCAACGTATTTCTTGGGGGACCGTATATAAGCCTGGGCTCAACAGAGATGGTATCTAATAGGAAATCCATAAATAAAGTTGATACCCTCAGGTAAGTGAAAAAGTGAACTAGAAATAAGTTGACATATAGAAGGGAACTCCAAATAAATTCTGTTTTAACCTTGGTGTCATTCAGTAGTGAGAGGTAGAGTCTCCCATGAGCCTCAGATCCCATGCATATTTGTGGCCCAAAATTATTCATACTACTTGTGCAGCCCTATTATTCTCAATCAGAATTTATCATAAAATAGTTCAGACTGGCAATGTTTCTTTGCTCCTTGTCAATAACAACGACAAAAGCCATCAGTTTGCTCATCTGAAATGATGTTAAATAGAGACTAGGCTCATAACAACAAGAAATGTCAGTATCTTCTGAAGGAACTAATCTTCAAATAAATGCTTCAAAAAAATTTCACTGAAAAGATTCTAAGGACCCAACAAAAGAAATCATAAAACTTATAGGGAAGACTGGTATAATAAATAAAAAAGAACTTTACAAAAAAAAAAAATCACAGACAGCAGAATCAATCAGATCTGCCAAATTTCAGATATTCAAATAACCACTCAAAGAATATAAATGTGTTAGATATGTTTAAAGAAACAAGAGAAAACTATAAATATGAGTAAGAGAATTATAAATATGTATATACATATATATAACTATAAAAATTGATCAAACATATTTGAAAAGAACAAAATATAATTAATACATATTCAGCATCTCAGTTTCTATGAGTCAGAAGTCCAGGCTTAGTTTAGCTGATTACTTAGATGCAGAATCTCACAAGGCCACACTTCAGGTGAGATAGAGCTGAGTGTCATCTGAGGCTCAACTGGGAAAGGATCTGCTTCCAAGCTTATCTGATTGACTGGAAATTTTCACTTCTTTTTTACTGAAGCCTTTAGGTTCTTACTGGTTTTTGGAAAGAGGCCACATATATACCGTCTAGAGTCTTCCACAGATTCTCGTCACTTGGGGAATTTTAACTTTATCAAGCTAGCACAGAGAGTCTCTAGAGCAAGTCTGCTAACAAAATAGTTTTGTATATTGTAAAGTAATCATGGAAATGACATCCCATCATCTTTGCTGTATTCTATTAACTAGAAGCAAGCCACTGGTCCTACCCACACTCAGGGGTAGAGGTTTCTACAAAGGCATGAACCCCAAATCAGGAGTCACCCAGAGTCTGTCTGCTATAATGCTAGTTCATAATGCTAACAAGGTAGAATTGAAAGATAAGAATGTTATATGAGCTGGCACTGGGGTAATTAGAGGTAAATTTTTCTAAGCTTATGTTGTTTGCAATAAGGAAGAAAAATGAAGAAGGAAGGAAGGAAGGAAGGAAGGAAGGAAGGAAGGAAGGAAGGACAGGCAAATTTAAGTGTGATAGTTGTAAGAAATCCAAATATATCAGTAACCTGCTAAAACTAAGTATACTAAAACCTTATAGTTAATAGAAAAAGATACTTAGAGTAAGTTTTTGAAAAACTTAATAATATGTAGATTATGATAAACAAAGCTAAAATATAAAGAAGAAAGTTTGACAATGAAAATATAGGAACTTATGCCAGACAAATATGATTGAATGAAAACTATATCAGCATCAGACAAAAGAAACTTTAAGATAAAAAGAATGGCTAGACATAATATTTTCCACAATAAAAAAGGTTTAATTCCCCAAGAATATATAAAAATCTAAATTTCTATACCCTTGTGACATACCTTTAAAACATGTCAAGAAAAAATAGGAAAAAATAGGAATAAATTGACAATCTGCAACCCGATGGAGGACATTTAAAACACCTATCAATAATTGATACAGTAATCAGTTAAAAATCAATAATAATATCAAATAATCGAACTACAGAAATTAGAAAAACTTGAACTAATTGACATGAATATATATATAAACATCACACCCAAATATAATATAATATACATTTATGTCAAGTACAGACTTATAAAGTGACCACATAATAATGTATAATATTGGAAATTTAAGCTATAGGAGTGGATAGACTCATTCAATATATATAGGTAGAAAGAAAAAAGGAAAAGTTTTAGGCAGAACCCTTAGCATGAGTCTGAGTGTAGAGGCAAATACTGATTACTTCTAAATCTTTTTCCCTAGGCTTAACTTTTTTTTTTCTCAGATCCAAATTAAAAAATCCACCTGGTCGGTTTAAAACATCTATCCGGTAGGTTTCTATGGGTTTATCAAGTAAATTATTCCCAAATTTAGTTAATTATCTTATGTACCAAATAAATCTGCTTCTTATGTACCATATTTCAGAGGCCGAAACATCTACTGGACTACGGTGTATTACAGAGGCTCTCTTGCCTCTCACTTTGCATTGGGATTAATCAATGGGAGTCTCTGAAAGATCAGAAGGTGGGAAGAAGAGAGATTGGTGTATTTACTGACCCACCTCCCATCCATCCCACTCCCAGCTTAAATCTGGCAATGTCTACTACAGCTCTACCTCCTTCTTGCATAAGAACTGTAAACAGCCTCTGCAACTGGGAGTGTCTGGCTGCCTTATGATCCTTTGCTAGTTCCCATCTCCCTGAACATACCTTTGTACACAGCTTTTTATTAAATTATTTCTAAGTAAACCCTTCTGACTATGCTATCTGTTAGCTGCTGGGGGCCTGAATGATCCATCACCTATAAATTTCAAATGTATTTCTTAGACAAAGCAAAAGTAATCGTGTACCCCTAATAAACAGAAGTTGGCAGCCAATCTTCAAAAATACAAATATGTGTTGAAAAGCAGGGGTTTTTTTCTCACAAAGGAGCATAAATAATTCAGAAATTATCCATTCCTGAATAAGCATGTACTCAGCTGCATATTGTGATTTATATCCTCTTTTTTTCCATACAAACTTCAATAGTATAGTGTTTCCCAACCTCTTTTATCTTTTATTTAACTAAAAGGTAAAAGAGTAAAATAGTCTCCTGATGTTTACAGTACTCTCTTTTCATCTCTAAAAGATGCACATCTTTGAATAGCAATTGTGAATACCAAAGCTATTTTCCGTGGTGTTTTCTTTCTTTTAGGTAACTCCCTCAATTTTTTATTCTTTATGTTTTTCAGTTTTCTTTCTCAGTGGGAAACCCTGAATGCCATTTCTTTTTGAGGAATAACTTATCCCTAGTTTGCTGTCAGAACCCTTATCATCTGTGGATTTAAATCTATGCCTCCCATAAATCGACTTGATTTAAACTTGCCCTCTGTCTCCCTTTGCTTCCTCCCTCATTCTTTCTCTAATCTCCCTCTCTCCCCTGTCTTATCTCCTTTTGATTATTTATAGGACAGATATTTAGTCTGACCCTAAAGTTATGTGTTCAGGATATTTTTTAAGCTGATTTATCTTAGCCATTCAGTGTAACATCCCTGCAGTTCTAACAAGGAACCTTCTCAAAGGCCTGCTCACTAGCTAGACAGTAGCTCTATTACTAGAAATCTAATAGGTCAATTGTATACAATTCTGAAAACCCTAAAGTGACCTGTTTCTCTTTCTTTGGGAGGTGAAGATAATCAGAGCAGTTTTTAAAGATGCAGTCAAGTTGACTCTGATTATAACCCATCAATAAGAATAGTCTTCTTATTGATGGGTTATAATCAGAGTCAACTTGAAAGACTAATCAGAGTCAATAAGAAAGACTATTCCAGTCTTTCAAAGTGCACTGACCACTTCTAGTCCTAGAAAAATAGGAGAAACCTGCAGAAAGACTGGAAGCACTCAGAAATGTCATCTTTCTTCTCTCTAAGGAGATGGAATTTTTATATATTATTGGCCAGGATCCATAACATCAGTGCACAGAAACTTCACTTTTAAATGTACACGCCAGAGAATGTACCATTAAATAGATGAACATTCTACCAAAAGTCACAATTCTTCTGTCAAATTTAATAGTCCAGGAAGTCGGAATAGATTACTTTTATTGCCTGAGCATTTAACAATAATGCAATATATGATCAAAATAAATTCTAGCACTTTAGAGTTCATGCTTTTGTTGAAATTAGTTCTCCTTTAGACTCATGGGAGAAATATACTCCAGAGGATACCATTTTACATATCAAACAATTTGTAGCAAAAGGCTTTGTTAGTACCCTCAGGCTTAATCATTGACTTAGTCAGAAATGATTTATACTTATAAGTGATTTCAAAGGACACTTAACAAAAAAATGAAATAGGGATTCTCAACTAAAGAAAGTCATATTCATAGCATTTAACTGATTGTCTCATACTGCTTCCTGTTTTCTGAGTATAATTTGTAATTTTCTCACCTAACTAAACTCAACTACATTACGTCTTTCTAATTTCCACTGCAACCCTGGAGAGTATAACCAAAAACTCTATAGATTCTATTAATAGTAGTTTGATATTTTGGACACTGACTAGAGAAATCAATAGAAGCAGAGTCTTCATAATCTCACCCTGCAAAAGCCTTCCTACCCCTGGCAGTCTCAAGATGGTTCATCCAGTCTTCTGGGTGGATACTAAAACATTTCACTGTTTCCACATAGGCTGACATCCTCCCTGTACATCTCTATACCTACTTCCCATTGCTCTGTGATGGCACCAACATGTTGTGACTGACATTGGTATGATTTTGGTCTATGCAATAACTTATCCAAGGCATTCATGTTATTTCTTCAAGGTCTTTATCCGTATGCCATTTTTCTTCCCTTGCCACCTACTTTATTCTAGCTGAGGTGTTTTGATAGTGTAATTGATTTTATTACAAGTTCACAAAATGGTCTCTCACTTTTTTGAAGTGATAAAGGTACAGCTCTTTATACTCACTCTTCCAGTTTCAGTGAAAATAGGAACCAAAGACACATCTGCAGGACTGAGTCAAAGATCAAAGCACAGTGGCTCTTTGAAAAGTATCTTTTCCTACTTACACTCAGTGAATCCTTCTGGACAGAACTCTCTCTATTCCACAGTCTTCTGGTGATGATCAAGATAAAAATAAAGCACTTGGAACTTAACATATAGTAAGTGTTTAATAAATGTTATCATCATTATTATATAATATTATACTCTTAATATTATAGTCAGCTTGTTGTAAGGATAAGAATATTGGATTTCAATCAAGATTTTAACTCTATTCTCTGTGGAATGATATACAAGCCACTTAACCTAATCCCTCTTTAGCCTCCCTGACTCTAATCAAGCTTCCTCTACATAAACAATTTAATAGCTCTCCGTGGCCAGCACGAAGTCCAAATTCCTATACAAAGTGTATAAGGCCCTTGGCAATGAACTTTAATGTTCCACTCTCATACCACCTGGACATACCACCACTAAGCCATCATGCACTCTAAACTGTAAACCCCATTCTGTATCATATCTGTGACCCGTTA
This sequence comes from Pteropus vampyrus, assembly GCF_000151845.1. Lineage (NCBI taxonomy): Eukaryota > Metazoa > Chordata > Mammalia > Chiroptera > Pteropodidae > Pteropus > Pteropus vampyrus. Next base: position 11,243,476 of record NW_011888799.1, read on the forward strand.
CATGTCATTCTTCACTTAAAATGCCCTTCAACTATTACTTCTCAAAATAAATTTTTAGTTGTGAAACTCAGTTAAAATACTCTGTGAAACTTTCAGTTCTCCACTCAGTTACTACTTCTAATATGCTTATATATAGATCCATACATATTCATAGTTTTATACCTATGTTACTCTGGGCTTATTTACTGTTTATATCCCCATCGCAGTTAAGGTTTTTACTGATGGGTGGAAATTTTATCTTACTGTCTCTGTAACCTCATCAAATGGTGCTGCTTTCAGCATAAAGTCAGTCTTCAAACATTGGTACAAAAATAAGTGAATTTTAAAAATGCATTAGTTTAGATCTCAAAACTCTCATTTATAAAATTAGGAAGTTATGGATAATAATCATTTAGCTAAACTCCATTCATAAGTACTTTTTCTTTAAAAAAATAAATATTTCTATTTGACTAGAGTCCATGCTTTTTTCAACTTAAAGAAATTTATTGCCTAATATATTAATTTTGTTACATATCCACAGTGTTAGTGTTGCAGAATAGACAATATGAGAACAATTTTTATAAAGGGGTTGGTTTAAATAATATGATTTGGTGACCCTTCACTTCAAAGTGGGATGAAACAGTTTGCAGCAAACCAACATTCCTGACAAGAACAACAAAGAAATCCAGATATAGTCTGAAAAAGCTGTCAGTCTCATCATGTAGGCATCATGTAGCTGCAGAAGTAATGAGGACCAGAAGGGCATCATGTAGCTGCAGAAGTAATGAGGACCAGAAGGGCTAAAATGACAAAGAATAAGAGCCTCAGAGAAATTATCTTATGAACAACTACCTTTCCTTGAGGGCACTTACCAGTTCTAAAAATGGAAGGGTGCCTCAGAATTCAGACTTTCTTGGGGATATGACTGCCTCTAAGGCACATAAAAACCAGCCAAACTTTGGTGATCATGTGAAGCCAAACAACAGTAAAATTAAGAGATCTTAATACATGGAAGTCTTCTCTAGAAATTTGCTGAATTACTAAACTACGCAAAACAAAGAATTAAAGAAATGAGCTTAAAAACAATTAAAAAAACAAAAAACTCTGAAAAGCTGAATGGAATTTTCTAGTCTCACGGCACTAACATGGAAGGCACCAAGAGCCTTCCAGGAAAATGGGCCCCACTGAACATATCAGATTATCAGTTGGAGCCCCTGGGGGCCTGCACCCTGGGTGTAGAGAATGAAATGGGTGTAGAGAATGAAATAGATGTAGATGGGGGCATACCAAAAGGCAAGAAAAAACACAGTCAAAACAAAGAATAAACCAATAATCAGAACCAAACTCAGATATGATACAGATTTTGGAATTACCAGATAGGGACTTGAAAATCATTTCGATTTATATGTTAAGGAAGATTGGAAAAAGTAAATAACATTCAAGAACAAATTGCTAATATAAGCAAAAAGGTGGAAACTCTAGGAAAGAATAAAAATGAAATGCTACAAATCTGAAAACATCGTAGAAAAAATGAAGAATGTCTCTATGTGCTCATCAGTAGACTCGAATGGTGAAGGAAAGAATCAGAGTGCTTAAAGAAATGTCAGTAGAAACTTCCCAGCCTGGTTATCACAGAGATTGCACCTCTTCTACCAGTAACACTAGTTCATGGGCCCAGATAAAGCACTTACGGGGAATGAACAGGGTTCAAGTTCAGCGATGGTAGGGAAAAACTCAAAAGTAAAATTGGTAACTGAGAGTACAATATGGTTAAAACTGAGAGAAATCTAAGATTAAATCAAATAGGTGGGAAATGGTACTTATACGTATAATTTATAATAAAAATCATATTCACTAGATAATTATACAACATACTGCTTCACTTGCTCCTTGGAGAAATGAGCCTAAACTAATCTTTCTAAGATAATAACTTAAATACAATTACATTTTAGGCCATTGAAAAATATCTTGGCTATATTATCCATTGTTTGCTATAAAACATTTTAAAATTTATTTTAATTCTGTGACATCTGTCTCTATCTCTCTGTCTCTCTCATCTGTTCCCTACCACCAAAGGGAGCAAGGATTCCTCTTCACAGACCACATCTCCAGAAGGGCCCTTTTCTCCTCCTTTATTTAATATTTGTTAACCTTTCAGATACTCCAAAGCTGTACTCGTAGGTTTTCATAGCAACCAGTAAAATCTCCATTATACAGATGAAGGCTCTAAGGAGCAAAGAGGCGAAGATTACTTCTTCTAAGGTCAGACAACCAGTAAATAGAAGAGCTAGGATTTGATGCTAGTAATCTTAATTCAGCACTCGTAATTTCATGTTACCAATTTGCATTTAAATCTCCTGTGGAGTTCCTACTGTGACTTTGTCATCCTCAATACTGTATACTAAATCTAGACTTTAAAATGCATAATTAGTAGAAATGAATTCTTAGTTTTACCTTATGAAATTCTAATCAACCTGTGTAGCTTAACTCTGAGTACTTTGGCTATTTTGGAAAACGTTATTGAAATCTTATTAAACATATTTATTTTTACCAATCCTTTATGCACACCAGAAGTACCTGGTGACTTCCCAGTATAAAGGGTTGGGCATATCTTAAATCACTAGGATAAGTGTAGTTAGAGCTTAGGAGAAGCTAGAAGAACACTCTGACCTGGTTCCATTCACTTTCCAAAAATCTCAGCTACCTTCTATAGACAGAAATACAGTTTTAATTGTGGCCACATCTTTTCTTTTCTGAGACCGAATAGAAGATCTCTCACATCTGGTCTGAAATACATTTTTACCACCCTTTTTTGGGCTCAAATCTTCATTTTATGATATTAATAGTATATCATAAATAGTATAGTATATACATATAGTATATGTATAGTATTTACTACTTATAGACTATGTTTTTCAGTTTACCTTGACCCAGGGTTGTAGAGAGTTTCCCTTATTCATCATTATTTTATAAAGCATTTAGTATGTTCTATGCATTGTGTTCAGTACTGTGGATAAAATATAAACAAAGCTCAGTCCTCACTCAGAGAGTTCAAAATCTACTTAAGAAAATAAATAGGTGCATAGATAATGCTAACAGATTATAAAATTCTTAAGAGAAATAGCCAAGAACCCAGGGATTTTTTTCTATATACCCTCATTTCCTTCACCTCAATATTACTCTTAATGATATTGAATTTAATTTTACATTTCAAACTTCCTTGTGTATTTCAGAATCAAATATCAATTAGCATAAAATGACTATAAATAAAAACCAAATGATATTTTCATTATTTTACTTCTTAACCAGACTAATCTTCATTTGCTTAAAGATCCTGCAAACAGGGAGTTTGCCATATATACATCACTTTCAAGCTTCAGAAATAATTTTAACTAAAGAAATACTGTTATCTCTTAAGCACAGCCGTTTAAGCTCTATCAGTGAGTCTTGGCATTGTCTTGCTTAATAATTTGGTTCATAAAACATATAAGTCAATTGAGTAAATTTAGTTCATATATATCTTATAGCAATAAGACTTTGGAGTGATAAATATAATTAACAAAAGAATATCAATAAGGCATGGAGTACCCTATAATTCCTGCCCTTTTGTTATTATTACCCATTAAAAAAAAACCCCACAAATTCATTATCTCAAATTTTCATAAAATTAAGTGATTTTAATTAAAAGTTCAATGGTTCCTTCATTTGTCTGTTAAACAAAGTCTCATGGGCCTCACTGAAGGAGGTATGATTTGAGAATTGCTTTACTAGGAAAAATAACAGGCTAAGTGGAGTTTTATTTTTATTTTTTTATTAAACAGATTTTTAGATCAAAAAATGCCCATTAAATGTACCAAATGCATAAAAGAAAATTAAATAAAATAAAAATTTAGAAGATAATATGTTTTTTATTTAACTTCATTAACTATTAAGTACCACATATCTAGGATTTTCTAACCTATGAGGGCTATTTTCTAAAGACATCTTGACTCAGCAAAACTCATGCACTAAATAATATTTGAGTTAGTGGACAATATTTCTAAAACTGGAAAATTTACAAGAAAAAAAATCCAAGGCTAAAATTCAACTGTAGGACAATGGCTTTATTAGAGAATCATGACTAATACTTTGAAATACATACATAATCTTCCCCATAACTCATTTTAGTTTTCAAATGCTTGGTGTTTCTGAGTATTGCTTTTAGCCTGTCCCTATACTCAGTGGCTGCCACTGCTGCCCTAACATGATTATTATCAGGTCAAAGACAAAACAGTCAAAGAAGAAACAGATTGATAGGCAAAATTTTTGGAAAAGTACATAGTTAGAAATCACAGATGAAAAGCAAAGAGGTAAAAATGACCTCTTTAAAGGCATACATATATGCATACATACATATAACTAGTAAATAAAAGAGCTAAAATGCAAAACTAGTCATCTTAATTCAAAATCTGTGATGGCCTTCTCCAAGATAGTATTCCTGGTATTCATGGTACCCCTGTCTCCTGGTATTCATATCCTTGTGTAATCCCTGCTTACATTGTGCCAGTGATGTTCAGTGTGATCAATATGCCACCTCTGAAATCAGATTATAAAAGACATCATGGCTTCTATCTTGGTTCTTCTATATCTGGGATCATTTGCTTCTGGAGAAGCCAGATGTCATGTCATGAGGAGCCTAATGGAGAGGTCTATGTTGTGAGAAACTGAAGCCTTTTGCAAACAATCATATAAGTGACCTTAAAATTAGATCCTCCAAGACCAGTCAAGCTTTTAGATAACTGTAACCTCATCAGAGACTCTGAGCCAAAATTTCCCAGCAGACACTCCTGTATTCTTGTGCTGCAGAAACTGTGAGATAATAAATATTTGTTGTTTTAAACTTATGAGTTATGAGATAACAAGTTACATAGCAATATATAGCTAATAGAATTACCTTGGGCAAATTTTAATAAAAAGCTCTAGAAAATAAAGGTGTTGGGAAAGAATGGTATTCTAAACTAATATCTGAGAAACAAGCACCTTGAAGGCAAAGCTAGGATCATTGTCCACAGGATACGGAGGCACATAGGAAACATGGGCAAAGATCAGTATTTACAGACTTAAGTTCAATTTCCCAGGTGGTGCTGAAGCTGCTGTTAGGATGATCACACTGGGGGGCGATGGGGAGGGCTGTGGTCAAGAAGTAAAAGACAGGAAGCACCCAGGTGGCACTGGCATGGGGGAAGAAGAAAGGACAAAGGGAGCATTTGTCCCCGCTCTGGCTCCCACTGGTGGCCTCCTAACAGTGGATTCTGATTATAAGAGAAAGGAACTATGTTTGAGATTCACAGGGCAAGGAGAGGTGCGCGGATTAATCCTTTTGGAATTGAATACATTAGTCTCTGCCTACAAACCCAACCCCATCTCATGTCAGTCTCTCCATTGCTCATCATGTTTTAGTAACCTTGGTTTTCCATCAGTTTTTAGAAAAGTTAAAGTCTTTCCTATCTCAGGGGCTTTGAAATACTCTCAACCAGCTCTTAACATAGCAGGCCCCTTTCTTGACCATACTCGGTAAATAGAATTACACTCTAATCTTTCTCTCCTAAACCTTATCACGATCTGCAATAATCGTTTACATATTTATTGGCCTGCTTCTTAACTGTTCTTCCCATTAAATGGTACAAACGGTGAGAGCAAAGATACTTTCTTTTTTGTACACTTCGGTATTCACTGAGCCTAGCACATTTCCTGGCACATAGGAGGTACTCAGAAAATAACTGTGGAATTTCGTTACAATTCAGAACAGGTGATTCCTCACAACCAGAGATGTAACAACTGCTAATCTCAGAAATGGGCTGTTTGCCCTCTGCTGCATTCAAAAAATTTATAGGAGCAGACAGGGTTAGCAGATGGATGTTTCCCAAATGACTTGGATGCACCCATGCTGATGATTTCAGCAGACAGCTGTTTTCTCTAAGGTAAGGCAGTGTTTCTCAAATGTTAGCATGTATCAGAATCACCTGCAGGGCTTAAATGAAAGATGGCTAAGCCCCATTGCAGTCTCCAATTCAGTAGATCTGGGGTGGGGGCCCAAGAATTTGCATTGCTAACAGTTTCCCAGGTGGTGCTGAAGCTGCTGTTAGGATGATCACACTTGGAAAACTACTAATTAAAAAGCCTTTACAGTACCTATTAATATTTCCGTATGTCCTTTACCACTCCATACTTGTTAAAATGGAGACAGGCAGATAGTAACATTTACATGGACACAACCTAGGTTTCGTTCTTTTTGAACTTAGAAAAAATTAATAGCAAAAAATAGTTTTAAGCCCAAGGTTAAAAAAATGTTCACAGACTATTTCATCTTTCAGCAACAGAAATAATACCCTTTGTTCCAAGAAAGCAACCTACATAGAATTGATGTTGTTGCTCTTGGAAATATCAACAAAGGTGATCATGTTTGTTTAAGTATGAACTGTAAGACTCAGCTTTGGGTAGAATTATGTGTTACAGAAAATTCTACACAAGAGTATATTTCTTTAAAACCTATATATCAATTCCTTAAAATTCTGTAATCCTGCTCTAATTGTCATGGAGATTTTACCCTTATTAAAATTAAAAGTTTTAAATTGTAAAATTACAATTATACTAGGACAGGAGAATTGGGCACATTTCAAGTGTGAATAGGACATATATCTTGATGTCAGTAATGAGGACAGTCTGGGACCTGGCACACCCACTAAATAGCATATTTGTTCTCTTTTCAAATTCTGAACAAATTAATAAATAAGAGAAAAGGAATCTGGTGGAAGCCAAAATAACACTGCAATAATTCATAAAGACTAAATTGAAATGGAGAGTTTAATGTGAGAATTGAATGGCTTTTCCACAAAGTGAACATGCCCAGGTTCAGACTTCCTGCATGAAAAGGTAGAGGATACTCTGTCCTGGTTTAACTTTTTTGCAAATTTGCCCACGATAAGCCACCTTTTTCAACTGGAGTAAAGTAAGTGGTGAAAAAGTAGGGAGAAAAATGTAGTTTCACCATTTCAGCTTCTTCAGGAGGAATCATCAGTAGTAAGAAAGTTCCCCACTACTAATAGTGTACTTTTCAAAAGTCACTAAAAAAAAAAAAAAAGTGGATTTTTTCTTATGGAGAGGCATTTCTTGTTAAGCAGTTTTTAAAAAAGGCCTCAAGTTCCTCACACTATGATGTGTTTCTCTCAAATTCCTTAGTATGCATTTAAGGTGCTTCATGATCTTGTCCCAATTACCTGTTCAACACCATTGCTCAACATTCTCTGACAACTTTCTGCCCTAGCCTGAAATAGAAAACCTGCGTTATTCCTTCCTAAGGACCCAATCTCTCTGCCAGTTCCATGTCTCTCCAACACAGAACTGCAGAAAATATTGATCAGGGAGAAAGCATTGACCCTTCCTCATGCTGAACCATCTGTGACAGCCTTCACATTGCAGAGTGCTACATCTCTTCAGACTAGGTAGACTTACACACAATCCCCACGTCCACTCTAATCTTGTAGACAAAGCAATTATAGCAAGGTCCAGAAACCAGCAGTAGAAATTGTCTATGAACTGTGATTTTGCATATATTTTATGAGATAATTGTCATAAAATGTACCTCGGCTAAATCTTGGAGTCCAACTGAAACTTTTTGAAGTTAACATTTTGGGGGATCGTACTTGAAAATCTCTCTTAAATTGAGTCAGCTAATTAAATTTCCATTTCCCAGTTGTCTTAATAAGCCATATCAAAGCTATTAATAGACTGCAGTAAATACATTTATCACCACCTTGCAGGCTCACAGTGTAGATCTTTTCATCTTAGATCAATGCCTAAAAATGTCTCTTAACCACTAAAAGTAATTTTTATCATTTGTAGTGTTTCTCAAAAATGTATAGCTATTCTAAAGGAGTTTTTTTATTAAAGTATTTCATTAAGATATATTTCCCAAATTTCTCATAGATGATATATGAAATAGTCAATACAATTCCTAACTGCTCAGCCTTTATAGATACTCAAAATATAGATACTAGATACTCAAAATATCCCAGAATAGATACTCAAAATATCCCAGACCCAGGATATGGTTAACTCTTAAAATCAATGTAACAAGTTACCTGTTTTATCAAGAGGCCATTTGGGCTACCGGACAAGGTAGTAACCTACAACTCCAGTGAGAGAAATCTCATGATTCGTAAGACTCTGGAATCTAAGGCTCCTTATAGCAATGAAAATGAATGATTTTAGCTTAAGTTAATAAAGAAAGAACTAACAGTATATTGCTATGAAATGATAAATGAGTTGGTAAACTACCTAATGACAAATATACAAGGATCTATAGAGTAAAAGCGTGCTCTGGAAAACTGCAGTAAAAAAAAAATAAAAATAAAAATAATAATGACTAAGATAGAGCCAAGGAAATGTTTGCATAATTTATCAAATTTAGGAAAATAAAATTGAGAATGAAATTTAGGAAAATGAAATTGGGAAATAAGCTCAAATTTCTTCCAGAAGGCTGCACAGTTTAAAATATGTATTTCTCTCAGTATAGTAAGACTATCTTCTTTTAGCTTAAAAATATATTCCATTAGCTTCTTTTAGAATACTTTAATAATCAGAATTTATACATTTGGTAGTAATATAATTGATGTTTTTAAATGTATGGTATATTTGATTGATTATATCTATTATTACATATAGAAGTTAAGATATAGACAATTTAGTTGATTTTTCTAGTCAAATGTGCAATTCATTGTTTTTATTTTTTATTTATTTTCTTATTATTTATTATTTATTATTATTTATGCCTACAGCACCTGGTCTTCCTAGGTGGTCCCTCATCCAAGTACTAACCAGGCCTGACCCTGCTTAGCTTCTGAGATCAGATATCGGGCTTGTTCAGGGTGATATGGCCATAGACCATGGACCTTGGCTCCACTGGGGCACGAACTCAGGACTTTCTGCGTGCTCCACTGGGGCACGAACTCAGGACTTTCTGCGTGTAAAGCAAACACGTTAACTGCTACACTATAGAACCACGTCCGCGATTTATTGTCTTTAATGCTGCCTTGTCCTTATTTTTAGTATCCTAGTTTTGTACACATACAATTCCTTGAGCTTCTACTACCTTCTTGTGTTCCATCACTACCTACCTTCTTTCATTTTAGCACTCTACCAAGTCCTGTATTTCCAGGACGCTTCCCCTAGCTTAGAGCTTTCTGGTTTCAAATTGCAAATGTACAAGATCTATATTGTCTTTTAGCACCAGAAAGTGTCAGAATCAGAAAAATCTTATGGGTCATCTAGCCCATGTTTTTGTAGATGAGGAAAACAGTTTGCTTTTGATGTCATTGATATTTTTAACAGTTTAACAATTTAATTTTCTTTCCTCTCATGTTCTGCCTTTGATTTCAGAAAAATTTTGGCCTCTGTCAGATGAGACACATGTTTCCTAGAGGAATTCAAACATAAATAATGGGCATTTCTGTATATGCAGGTTGAGGGGGAGGCAAGTGAACATTTAGAAGCTTCATACTCTATCATATATCTAGCTACATACTTTAATGTTGAATCAAGTCAATTTTGCTGAAATCACATTACAAGTCAGCATATACAGAATTAGTAAAGTAATGTTTACATTTTGGTAGAAAACTATTTCAGGTGTCTGTGAAGAGTCATTGGATTAGACTGCAACCCCATAGTAGCATGTGTTAGGAAGGAATACCATTAACCAGTAAGGGAAACTCAATCTCTCCTGAACTGGGAAAAATAATCCAAGAAAAAAAGAATTCGGTTCTTAGTAATCTCTCTAAATCTCCCAGTATATGTTCAGTGCCTGCTCTGTGCAAGTCATGCTAGGTTTTGAGCCACATTGTCTCTTCACTCAGGTTACAGTTTGTTTTGAAATATAAATCATAAAAAGTGAGCTAACTACCAGATTGTGGTGCCAATACTTCTTTACTGTTATAACACGTTATGAAGCCTAATACTCTTATCAACATAAAGTCAGTTCTGTGATATTAGCCCATTTCCCTATTTTCCAGTTTCCAGCTTCTCATGGCCTTCATATTGCACAATTATGGGTTTCTCTTGTCCTCTGTAATTTTAACATGTTTTAGAATAAACAATGTAATTCTTAGAGCAAACAAGAATTCAACATTCTTTTGAAGTACACATGGAATATTTGGGTTTGCTTAAAAACAAACTTCAACAGAGACAAAATAAGTAAAATCAAACAATGTATATTCTCTGGCCATATTAAAATTAAACAAACAAACAAAAAATTACAGAAAGATCTCGAGAACATTCTCAAATACTTGAAATTAAAAAAAAAACAAAAAACTTCTAAATAACCTACAGTCCAAAGATAAAGTATTTGTGGAAATTAGAAAATACTTTTAAGTGAATAAAAATAAAAAACACAACATATGGAAAACAGAGATGTACTTAGAATTTTATAGCATTAAATATTTATATTAATAAAAATCAAGGTCTCACAATCTAAGATTCCACATTAATAAACTAGAAAAAGAAGAGAAAATTAAACCCAAATCAAGCAGAATAATAATACTAACAGTAGTAGTAATAGTGATAATAATAACAAATATTAAATAAGAAATATATTAAATAGAACACAGAAACCATAGAGAAAATCCATAAAACCAAGAGCTGATTCTTTCAAAAGAGCAGTAAGTTCTCCATTAAAGATGGCATAAAAGGAAAAGGCTGTACACACCTCCTCTAACAACCACATCAAAATTATAACAATACTACAGAGCAACCAGTACATGGAGTCACCAGAGGTCTGGCTGAACAGAAGCCCTACAACTGGGTCACCTCAAATAACAGGTCACATCAATATGGTAGGAGGGGCGGAGATGTGAAACGGAATGGTGCCACAACCACGATGGCAATCGAGAATCAGGAGGTCTGTCTTGGCTGCAGAGCCACCTCTCCTACCTGTGGAGTGAGGGGTCCCGGCCACACACTGGGCTCCTTAGTCCAGGGTTCCAGTGCTGGGAAGAAAAACCCCCACCACCTCTGGCGGTGAAAACCAGCGGAGGTTGCAGCTGAATAAAATGGAGGGCTGTAGGAAGCGAAGCCCTTCCTCTTAAAGGGCTCACGCCCGAACCTCCTTGCTGATGGATTCGCTCGCTCTAAGCTCCAGCTCTGGGGCAGCTGCTCAAGGGAAGCCAGGGACATATGGGGAGGTGCTGAGCTGTTGGGCTTCAGGGCGAGGGCTGGAGGGGTGGCTTACTCCGGGACAGAGGTGCAGGCAGAAGCCATTGTTCCTTTGTTGAGCCCAACCCCCTCCCAGCCTGCAGATGCAAGCACTGTCAACCTGATCGCCCCACCCAGGGGGTGCCCGGAGATTCTGCCTTTCTCAGCTTGCGGGCTCAGCCATGCTGTTTCCAGTGATTTATTCCATACAAATGGGCTATCTTGGCTCCTACTGCAAACTTTCATAAAATCTCTCAAAGGCTCACAAAACCCAGAGAAGTAGAATCTGACCTCCACATGCCAAATACCTCTTGCTGAGCAGTCCCAAGCCCCATACCAGTGGCAGCCAGCCCAGTTTCTGACTTTGCCCCTCGAGTCACCTATGAGCCCAGCACTGGTGTCAGCCATATGTGGATTGTTTGGTGACTCTTACTAGGTGGCTCCGGAGGTGCACAGGCTGTGGCTGAACTTGGCCTGAGGCTGGACCTTGGCCTCAGGTCTGTGCCAAGACCCCCACAGCACACCTACTACATGAAACCACTCTACTAAGATGGGGAGACTTAGGAGCCTTACATAGAAACAGACATAGGTGGGCAGCCAAAATGGGGAGACAAAGAGCATGTCCTCCTGGAAAGAATAGAACAAAGCTCCAGAAAAAGAATCACCAGAGTGGAAACAAGCAATATATTGGATGCAGAATTCAAAACACTGGTTATAAGGATGCCCAAGGAACTTAGAGGAAGAGTAAGTGAACTCAGTGAGAACTTTAACAAAGAGATAAAAATCATAAAAATGGAAATAGAAAACATAATAGGGAGCCAGTCAGAAATAAAGAACACAATATCTGAGATAAAGAGTACATTAAAAGGAATCAACAGAGTGGATGAAATGGAACATCAAATCAGCAACATAGAGGATGGGGTAGCAGAGGACACTTAATCAGAACAGCAACAAGTAAAAAGAATCCCCTCCCCCAAATGAAGATAGTTTAGAAAGCATCTGGGACAAAATCAAGCATAAAAACATTTGCATCATAGGGGTACCAGAAGGAGAAGAGAGAGAGTAAGGAACTGAAAACCTATTTCAAGAAATAAAGATGGAAAACTTCCCTAACCTGGTGAAGGAAATTGACATACAACACCAGAAAGTTCAGAGAGTCCAAACAAGATGAACCCAAAGAGGCCCATGCCAAGACACATCATAATTAAAATGCCAAAGGTTAAATTCAAAGAGAGAATCTTAAAAGCGTAAGAGAAAAGTAATCA
>NW_011888799.1:11255992-11258181 GCF_000151845.1 Pteropus vampyrus
TGAAAACCTATTTCAAGAAATAAAGATGGAAAACTTCCCTAACCTGGTGAAGGAAATTGACATACAACACCAGAAAGTTCAGAGAGTCCAAACAAGATGAACCCAAAGAGGCCCATGCCAAGACACATCATAATTAAAATGCCAAAGGTTAAATTCAAAGAGAGAATCTTAAAAGCGTAAGAGAAAAGTAATCAGTTACATACAAGGGACTACCCATAAGACTGTCAATCGATTTCTCAACAGAAAATTTACAGGCAAGAACGGCTTGGCACAAATATTCAAAGCAATGAAAACCCAGGACCTACAATCAAGATTACTCAGCATAGTTGTCATTTAGAATCAAAGGACAGATAAAGAACTTCCCAGACAAAAAAAAAAACCTCAAGGTAAAGGAATTCATCACTACCATGCCAGTATTACAGGAAATGCTGGAGAGACTTCTTTAAGAAGAAGAAAAAAATATGTATCAAAAGTCTAAATAAAGAATGGCAATAACTACACATCTATCAACAAGTACTTCAAATGAAAAAGAGTTAAATGGGCCAATCAAAATATAGAGTGGCTGAATGGATAAGAAAACAAGACCTTTACATATGCTGACTTTAAGAGACTCGCTTCAGATTAAAAGACACACATAGACTAAAAAATGGGATGGAAAATGATTTTTCATGATATACCTAGAGGATAGTGTGCTATGGAGTAAGTCAGATAGAGGAAGACAAATGCCATATGATTGAACATACATGCACCTAAAGAATAAAATAAACAAACAGAAACAAACTTATAGATACAGAGAACATTTTAAGGGTCACCAGATGGGGGTGTTGGGGAGGGTCGGTGAAAAAGGGAGAAGGGATTAAGAAGTACAAATTGATAGTTACAAAAAAGTCATAGAGATAGAAAGTAGAGCATAAAGAATATAGCCAATAATATTGTAATAACTATGTATGGTGTCAGAAGGGCATCAAATTTATTTTAATTTATTTAAAATTAAGAACCTCCAGCAAGAGTAGCCATGAAAACAATGAAAAGACACAAATTACCAATATTAGAAACAAAAAAAGTGACTACCATACACCACACAGACATTAACATAACAATAAGGGAATAAATAGTCTGAATAACATGATAATTACAAATTCAATAACCTAGATGAAATATACAAATTCCTTTAAAATCTCAAATTATCAAAGCACAGTTATAAAGAAATAGATAATTTTTTTTTATGTCTATGAAATAAATTTAATTGGTAGTAAAGAACTTTCCACAAAAAATTCTCCAGGCCCAGATTATTCCAATGATGAATCAGACAAGACATTTGAGGAAATAATACCTTAAATAATAAATTCCAGAAAGAGAAAAGGAGGGAACACTTTCCAACTCATTTTTGAGGTCAAGATTACCCTGACACCAAAGCAGATAATGAAAATAAAACTACAGACCAATGTCATTCTTAAACTCATATGTAAAAATCCTCAACAAATATAGTCAAATTAAATCCAGCAATGTAGAGAAATTAAAAACATCATGGCCAAATGGTCTCTATCCTAGGAATGTAAGTTACTTCAACATTCGTAAATCAAAAATACAATTTACCGTATTAATATACAAAAGAAGAAAAATCACATCAGGAAAAAGCAGAAAAGGCATTTTACAAAAGTCAGCATCCATGAAGAATTCATGAAAAAACTCTCAAGAAGCTAGGAATGCTATGCTGTAATACAGAATGCTTTCTTCCTAAGATTGGGAAGAGGACAAGGATGTCTATCCTCAATCCTTCTAGTCATCATCATACTAGAAGCCATGACCAGTTCATTAAGGCAAGAAAAATAAATAAAAGGCATGCATATTGAAGAAGAAGAGATAAATCTGTCCTTTTTTTTTTTTTTTTTTTTGCATGACATGATTGTCTAAGGCAAAAAAAAGCCAAAAGAATTTAAAACACAACATTCTGAGAATGTATTTAATGTTAATAAGAACACAAAAAGATGTTTGACACCATTTGGCCATTTGGAAATAAAGATTAAAATCACAATGAGATGCCACTACACATATATTAGAATGCCTCAAATTAAAAACAAAAAATTATAATACCAATTTCTGGTGAAGATGAAGGCTAACTGGAACTTTCAGATATTGTTAGTAGGAATGCAAAATGAAACGTCCACTTCAAAAAACAGTTTAGCAGT
>NW_011888799.1:11258231-11261078 GCF_000151845.1 Pteropus vampyrus
ATGGGGGTGTTGGGGAGGGTCGGTGAAAAAGGGAGAAGGGATTAAGAAGTACAAATTGATAGTTACAAAAAAGTCATAGAGATAGAAAGTAGAGCATAAAGAATATAGCCAATAATATTGTAATAACTATGTATGGTGTCAGAAGGGCATCAAATTTATTTTAATTTATTTAAAATTAAGAACCTCCAGCAAGAGTAGCCATGAAAACAATGAAAAGACACAAATTACCAATATTAGAAACAAAAAAAGTGACTACCATACACCACACAGACATTAACATAACAATAAGGGAATAAATAGTCTGAATAACATGATAATTACAAATTCAATAACCTAGATGAAATATACAAATTCCTTTAAAATCTCAAATTATCAAAGCACAGTTATAAAGAAATAGATAATTTTTTTTTATGTCTATGAAATAAATTTAATTGGTAGTAAAGAACTTTCCACAAAAAATTCTCCAGGCCCAGATTATTCCAATGATGAATCAGACAAGACATTTGAGGAAATAATACCTTAAATAATAAATTCCAGAAAGAGAAAAGGAGGGAACACTTTCCAACTCATTTTTGAGGTCAAGATTACCCTGACACCAAAGCAGATAATGAAAATAAAACTACAGACCAATGTCATTCTTAAACTCATATGTAAAAATCCTCAACAAATATAGTCAAATTAAATCCAGCAATGTAGAGAAATTAAAAACATCATGGCCAAATGGTCTCTATCCTAGGAATGTAAGTTACTTCAACATTCGTAAATCAAAAATACAATTTACCGTATTAATATACAAAAGAAGAAAAATCACATCAGGAAAAAGCAGAAAAGGCATTTTACAAAAGTCAGCATCCATGAAGAATTCATGAAAAAACTCTCAAGAAGCTAGGAATGCTATGCTGTAATACAGAATGCTTTCTTCCTAAGATTGGGAAGAGGACAAGGATGTCTATCCTCAATCCTTCTAGTCATCATCATACTAGAAGCCATGACCAGTTCATTAAGGCAAGAAAAATAAATAAAAGGCATGCATATTGAAGAAGAAGAGATAAATCTGTCCTTTTTTTTTTTTTTTTTTTTGCATGACATGATTGTCTAAGGCAAAAAAAAGCCAAAAGAATTTAAAACACAACATTCTGAGAATGTATTTAATGTTAATAAGAACACAAAAAGATGTTTGACACCATTTGGCCATTTGGAAATAAAGATTAAAATCACAATGAGATGCCACTACACATATATTAGAATGCCTCAAATTAAAAACAAAAAATTATAATACCAATTTCTGGTGAAGATGAAGGCTAACTGGAACTTTCAGATATTGTTAGTAGGAATGCAAAATGAAACGTCCACTTCAAAAAACAGTTTAGCAGTTTTGGGTGAAGTGAAGGAAACTCAGAACTTAGTACTTACTTGAATGATGAAAGAGAAAAGTGAAAATATAAGGAAAACTGAGAAATTAAAAACTTAAAAATGTTTCAGTCACAAGCTACTGTTAAGATATAGCAAGATGTAATGGAGTGAATGTGAACTCCTGTCCCGAAGTCCCTCATCTACCGATTTGTGTCTTTGGCCATGCTCTCTATGCCTAAAATTAATGTCTGCGAAATAGAACTAGTAGTACAAGCCAGCCAAGAATGTTTTAAGATATAAATCATTTAATAAATTTTAAATAATTTGTAGTTTTTTTCAGAATTAACCGTAGACTTATGATACTTTGACATTCATACTGAAAAAGTTGAAACTGGTTTTTCTATAATCTAAAGAGAGTCAATCTGTTCTCTACAATAAGAACATGATTTATTTTTAAAGGTACCAGTATGCTGAATGTATATGGGCTTTGCTTTCTCCAGAAATGTTACCTCATATCCATTTCAGTGGAAAAAATGAAAATAGGCCACCAAAAGGGGCATTATAGTATTGAAATGAGTTGAATGAAATGATCACTTTGTATGAAATGCCCATAGAACAAAGAGAAAAATATATATTTGCTCCCTAACAAATCTGGATAAAATCATTGCTGCTATTGCATCTTAGTTTTGATACTTTTTTTGGACATTAATATATAAAGAATTAAAACTGAGAAAAATACAGAGCTGTATGTTATAAAGAATTTCAGAGATTTTATAGAGACATTTTTTATGCCATGTAATTACTTAACTTATCCAATTCCACATTATGTTTTTATTGGCTAAGTTTTGTTAACTTTGTGTACGTGTGTGTTTGTGTTTTATGCGCACATGTGTATTTAAAGGCACCATTAATCATGACACCACTGCTGAAAAAAATTAAGCAGCTAGACAAACTGTATGCTGTGAAACTATGAAACTGGATGTTCTTATAACTTCAATCTACTTATTGTGGAAATAAACAGATCTGTTATAATTTGGCTACAGAATAAAATGTAATAAAACCCAAAATGTTTATAGAAATGCAATTGATAAAATTGAGAGAATGAAAAATGTAATTAATATAGATCATGACAATGGCAAAGAAGAAGGAACATGAAGGTAAATAGTTGATAAGTCAAGAGAAGAAAGACATTTAGACAAAGTAATTTGTGAAAAGAAATTATTACATAAAATTAACAAAGAGAAAACTTTATTAAATTTTAATAGCTTTCTAACAAAGTATATGAAGAAGTAATATACTACTTGTAAAGAAGTCTAAATACTATAACAATAAGAAAACATAAAATATTGCACAATAATTGAAGATGAATCATGAAGACAAATCCTACCTTCAACTTCTATACGTTTTGGTAAGATCTCTTTAGTTAGAAAATCTAAGCTATAAGCTTTCTTCATCAATAGTTAAACTAACATGCATTCTTGATTGTAACTTTAC
>NW_011888799.1:11262118-11265289 GCF_000151845.1 Pteropus vampyrus
TCACAAATCCTATCACAGGAGCAAATGTTCAGAAGGAAGTCCTTCATATGTTTTATGTGAGCAGAAAGTTAAGGCTCACCTCTCGTTGGGTACAGATCCATAATTGTAAAATCCTAAACCTCATATATTATTTCTGTATTAGGCTTTGTTTATTTGTTGAGATGTAAGAAATTACCACAAAATTTGCAATTTAAAACATACATTTATTATCTCACAGTTTCTGTGGGTCAGAAGTCTAGAACAGCTTAACTGGGTCCTCTGCTGCAGGTCTCCCTGGCTACAATCAAGGTCTGAAACAGAGCTGCATCCTTATCTGAGGCTTGGGCCTGCTTCCAAATCCATGATGTTGACAGAATTCATTTCCTTACAATTGTAGTACTGAGGCTGTCAGCTCCTAGAGGTCACTTTCAATTCCCTGACACATGGCCCTCTCCAGAGGCAGTTCGCATCTTAGCTGCTTGCTTCTTCAAGGCCAACAGGAGAGTTCGTTACTCAGTCTCCTTTTCAAGGGCTTTCACTTGATTTCACCTGTTAATCTCTCTACTGATTATTTCATAATCATTTATTTGGGACCTTGATTATACACCTTTGCCATATAACATAGCATAATCAAAAAGGTGACATCCCATCACTTTTGCCATATTTTACTGATTAGCAGCAAGTCACAGGTCCTGCACACAAATTATAAAAAAAGCATGCAAGAGTAATGGTTGGGGGGATCACCTTAAGTTCTGTCTGCCACACCATCTGCTGCAACTTTGTACATGTCTCTCTTCAATTTTTCTCTTTAAATTAAATACAGAAAGAAGAGTAGTAAAGGGTAATTTGGGGTATATAACTCCTGCTTATGAACCTCTAACTAGAGAGTAGATATGAGAGAAGAAAATAGAAAACATTTGGTAAGGGCAGATATCGGTTAAAAGCTGTGTCTTAATTTGTAAACTTGAGGCTTGGGCACTGAGCCAATACCAGACATCATTTTACAAACCTCTTGTCACACAAATACTGTAGCACATGAATTGAGCATAATTTGCTACACCAGAAGTTGATGCTATAGACACAATGTCATGTGGATTGCAGGAACAGTAATGGTAGAAAACAATTTGAACTTCCTGTGTCTACTAGAAGAGATAGCAAGTAAAAAGCCATTCTGTCGATGGTCTGTTTTCAGAAGAGCCTGTGGGAGAGAAGTTTGAAAAGGGTTGATTGATTTGGACAGAAAAATGCAGTAATGGATAATTGAGTCACATGACTCATATACTTTGTACAATGTTTGAATTTCTAGTTTGACTAATGAGGAAGCCTAGAGGAGATTTTCCAACATTCATTGGCTTAGTGTATGTTTATTGCTATAGCGTAAGGGAAGCCAAACAGATCATTGAGCCACTATATACAATCATGGAAGTGCTGTTTCATGGCAGTTCACAGACCTCAATCTAAAATGCATAACAAAGATCCATCCAAGTATAAGCCTGTCTTCATCTCCAAATCAAATAAAATTGGGACAACAATTACTCTCTGACATGTCCAGCATAGGCTTGGTTATCACTTTAGACCTAAGGATACCCACTTTGCTCCATATCCATATCATTCTTTGCTCTGATAAGTATTCCTAATCCAGACAACAAAGTGGCTATTGACTTTTACTTTCAACCACTCAGATAAGTTCATCCTCCTAGTGTAGGGAGAATGGAGAGTTTGCACTCATGAGGATCAAACGTTACTTAGAAAGCCAAATGTACCAAGGGATTCCGAGTCCTCTACATAGAGAATGAAAGCTGGAAGAGTTACTGCAATAACTCTAAACTACCTACTGGACCACAACACACCCATAAACTTCAGTTTCTCTCTCCAGCCATGCATCTACTGCTGTAATGACATTCTGCCCCCAAAAGAGCCTAATCTCTACACAAATATTTTTTTAAGCAACAAACTTTAACTTTACAGTGTTCAGAGAATACTGTATCCAATTATCCTACAGGCTTTATAAAACCTAATTTATAACCCTAAAATTACATCGTATTCTCCACTTGCCCTTTTGGGCTTTCTAGATATACCTAATCCCCTGTTCAGTGGAATCCTCTTACTGAAGAATTACCAGGCTCATAAGCCTTTAAAAGAAATTTTACCAGAGGGAGTCATACTGCTATGATAAAGTTGTCCTGAAAAATGCTGTCTTTATGTATTTCACCATTCCTGAAATACTCTTCTTATAAATCACACTGAGTATATCACTGGCTCTTATTAGGGAACTGAAATGTACTGCTACCCTTCAGGCATAATAGAAAATAACCACCTTTTCCCATGTAAAATCCTTTAACAAATCAACTCAAAATTTTAAAATCTGGAAGCCATGCCTTTTGTACTATGTCATGATCATAGACTCAATTTCAGAGAGAATTTTTTCTCAAAATACTCTGTTTCCTGAAGTTTGATTACCACAGATTTATAGATTCATACCATAGATTACTAAGTCAGTTTGACTTCTTGTCTTAAAAGTTTACAAAAATCCTAGAAAAAATGCCAGAGAGATAAATAAAAAGTGACAAAACATCATATGTAAAAATAAAGCTGACGAGTCCTTAATTCATAAAGATACTATTACTGGAGGTTAATATTCCTAGAACAGTATCCACATCACATGAAAATCACCAATCAATTTTATTTAAAGAAAAATCGATCAAAACTTCTATAGCAAGGTAGTGTAGTGGCTATAGGTATAAAAAAAAAAAAACCCTCCACATTAATACTATATAAAATAATAAAAACAATCTTTTTTCAATGCATGACTGAGTTTACTTTAAAATAAGGAATATCCTCAAAAGTAAGAAACAGCAAGGAAGAATTGAACCCAAAGAGTGATGCAGAACATCAAACTAGGCATTTTCCCTGGGCCTGAGTACCGGAGGCAAGAGATAAAGCTTTGAGACTAAGAAAGGTAGAAGACCAAGATGAACACTTCCACATAAAAGAAGAATCCCTGAAGGAAAGGGCAGTACGTTCACAAGGTCCACTAGGTAAACACTGGCCCACAGAAGAAAAGGGTAAATGGAAGGTCTATATCTTCACTCTGGGTGGAGCTAAAAAAATAACTTCAGCTTGCCCGTTCCAATTCTGGGTAAGAAGGAATAGGCACACTGCTACACCCTGTCTCACCCACTGAATGCAGCA
>NW_011888799.1:11265339-11270475 GCF_000151845.1 Pteropus vampyrus
CCTAATCCAGACAACAAAGTGGCTATTGACTTTTACTTTCAACCACTCAGATAAGTTCATCCTCCTAGTGTAGGGAGAATGGAGAGTTTGCACTCATGAGGATCAAACGTTACTTAGAAAGCCAAATGTACCAAGGGATTCCGAGTCCTCTACATAGAGAATGAAAGCTGGAAGAGTTACTGCAATAACTCTAAACTACCTACTGGACCACAACACACCCATAAACTTCAGTTTCTCTCTCCAGCCATGCATCTACTGCTGTAATGACATTCTGCCCCCAAAAGAGCCTAATCTCTACACAAATATTTTTTTAAGCAACAAACTTTAACTTTACAGTGTTCAGAGAATACTGTATCCAATTATCCTACAGGCTTTATAAAACCTAATTTATAACCCTAAAATTACATCGTATTCTCCACTTGCCCTTTTGGGCTTTCTAGATATACCTAATCCCCTGTTCAGTGGAATCCTCTTACTGAAGAATTACCAGGCTCATAAGCCTTTAAAAGAAATTTTACCAGAGGGAGTCATACTGCTATGATAAAGTTGTCCTGAAAAATGCTGTCTTTATGTATTTCACCATTCCTGAAATACTCTTCTTATAAATCACACTGAGTATATCACTGGCTCTTATTAGGGAACTGAAATGTACTGCTACCCTTCAGGCATAATAGAAAATAACCACCTTTTCCCATGTAAAATCCTTTAACAAATCAACTCAAAATTTTAAAATCTGGAAGCCATGCCTTTTGTACTATGTCATGATCATAGACTCAATTTCAGAGAGAATTTTTTCTCAAAATACTCTGTTTCCTGAAGTTTGATTACCACAGATTTATAGATTCATACCATAGATTACTAAGTCAGTTTGACTTCTTGTCTTAAAAGTTTACAAAAATCCTAGAAAAAATGCCAGAGAGATAAATAAAAAGTGACAAAACATCATATGTAAAAATAAAGCTGACGAG
The DNA here is from genome assembly GCF_000151845.1 of Pteropus vampyrus. Lineage (NCBI taxonomy): Eukaryota > Metazoa > Chordata > Mammalia > Chiroptera > Pteropodidae > Pteropus > Pteropus vampyrus. Next base: position 11,266,308 of record NW_011888799.1, read on the forward strand.
TCCTTAATTCATAAAGATACTATTACTGGAGGTTAATATTCCTAGAACAGTATCCACATCACATGAAAATCACCAATCAATTTTATTTAAAGAAAAATCGATCAAAACTTCTATAGCAAGGTAGTGTAGTGGCTATAGGTATAAAAAAAAAAAAACCCTCCACATTAATACTATATAAAATAATAAAAGCAATCTTTTTTCAATTCATGACTGAGTTTACTTTAAAATAAGGAATATCCTCAAAAGTAAGAAACAGCAAGGAAGAATTGAACCCAAAGAGTGATGCAGAACATCAAACTAGGCATTTTCCCTGGGCCTGAGTACCGGAGGCAAGAGATAAAGCTTTGAGACTAAGAAAGGTAGAAGACCAAGATGAACACTTCCACATAAAAGAAGAATCCCTAAAGGAAAGGGCAGTACGTTCACAAGGTCCACTAGGTAAACACTGGCCCACAGAAGAAAAGGGTAAATGGAAGGTCTATATCTTCACTCTGGGTGGAGCTAAAAAAATAACTTCAGCTTGCCCGTTCCAATTCTGGGTAAGAAGGAATAGGCACACTGCTACACCCTGTCTCACCCACTGAATGCAGCAATAAAGACTGGACAGAATGAATGGACTCTGAAGTGTAGATGATAGCAGCTGGATTGAAAAAGATGACCAATATTTGAAATACCAATAAATTTATGGTGAGTTCCTCCTTTTTGTCCCAAGGTATCACCAACCTGCAACCAAGACAGCTCAAAACACAGAAGTGCAAGTACCTGGGAGAACAGAGAGAGTTCCAAAAATCCTCAAGTTCTGTACTGAAGAATGGGAAAGGAATCTCATAACACTCAGAGAAACTGGAGTTGGGTGTGGGGAGGAGGATCTTTCTATCATTCTCTGTTCTCTCATACGCTAGTCATCAAGCAATCCTACTGCAGTGGGAGAAACAAGAGCACCACTGGAAATAGCCAGGGCCAGAGGTGCCTAAAATGTGAAAAAAGGGAACCTTTCTCTTCCATCAGAGTAGCGATGATCATAAGAGGATAAGGCAAGCAAGCCTCCTTTATCTGTCCTCCCATCGCTTGACCCCAGACACAGGCCTGTACAGGCATAAGCACAGTCACAGGAGGTGGGCAGCAGGGCAGGATAAGTAAAGCCTCAGCTCTGGGCCAGAAGACTGAAAAAAAGAGTACCAGAGAATCTTTAGGGAAACTAAGAATTAGGGAACTTCTTTAACCTGAGAAAGGAAATCTATGTTTAGAAAAAACAAAGGTAGTTACAGAAAACATCACAGAAAATTGTGAAATGTTGAAAGCATTCTATGTAAGTAAAAAAAAAGTCAGGTATGTGGTTATCACTTGCCTTTTTTAAGGCTTAATAGTAGATATACTGGTGTTTGCTTTATTATTACTATTGCTATATAAAATGTATATTATTTTGGACAATTTTATCTTTATAATGCATTTTAGGAAAAAGTAAGAAAAATTATAAAGCAAATAAAAATCAGTATACATTACTGTAAATATAAAGTCCAGATTGTACCTAGGGAATACACTACATCGAAAATTTGAAATCAAGGTTTCTAGCCTTCACCGTCACTATTTGCCTGATTTGTACTAATTATTTATTTAACACTTCAGAGCCTTGATTTATTTTCTAATAAATTACCTGATATTGCACTTAATATCTTTAAAAATGTAGTCACACCTTCTCCTATTCTTCTAAACTAACTGATCATCAGCTCTGGGTTTTCACTACTTTATTTGAATACTTTCACATATTTAGGGTACAACTCTGCATTCTTGACAAAGACTGACAAAACAAAATTAAATAAAATTCAAATTTCAATGTCTACAAATAAAGTTTTATAGAACCAACCATGCTCATTGTTTATGCTTTGTCTATGAGTGCCTTTGTGTTAGAACAGCAGAGCTGAGTACATGCAACAGAGACCATATGTGGTGTTACTCATTTCTTTTCTCTGCTGTTCAGTGCACAAATCACAATAACATAGTTATAATTTGGCAGCTCTTCAAATGCCATTCATATTAGCAGGTTAGGACTTTTAAAAAAAATTTCCACTGCATACCCATCATGTAAAAACAAGAAAAGTGGACTTTGTACTTTAAAGGCACAGTGAAGTGTTTTGTCATTGAATTAGGTCACCAAGCATTGTATTTATCATGCAATGATACTATAGAAGTGCTAAAAGATTACAATATATGTTGATGTTACCAGATTAAGTACTAATCGCAATAGTGATTGCAACAGAAATGTGTTAAGAGAGAATAAACTTGTTTACAACTGTTAGCCTTTCTGTGAGAACAGTTGTTCAAAGAAATGAAGATATTAGGAGAAATTTCAAATAGTCAATTTCTTAAAAAGGAAAATGGTTCTGAGTGCTCTTCCATAGCTCTTGACAAATTAAGAAATGTTACCTTATACTACTCAGTTGTTTAAGGGGTCTATTCTGAGTTTAAAGTGACTGAAAAATTAACCTCTGTGAATAAAGTGGTTGGAACAACTACAGATGGGAATATTTTAAAGAAATTAAGAAAACACTAATTTGCAACAAACTAAAGTAGAATCTGCTAAGATGTGCTGCAGTTGATAGCAGTAAAAATAGGTTTGGAGGAGAAAAGTGTTTAGTTTGACAGATTTACAAAGCTTGTATAAATGTAAGATGTTTAAAGCCTATGGTTGTTCATTGTATTTTTTTCATCAAGTATTCTGCAGAAATATTTGAATTTGTCATATGTTACCGACCTAGCAGTGTCAACTGTGAACTTCACTCACTTTTGTGAACTGAACCATCATCGGTTCCATGAATTTTTGTTAGAAATAGAAGCTGAATATCCTAACTTGCCCCATTATACAATAATCTGATGGCTTGAAGTCTTATTGCAATTTTTTAAAACTTCATGCCATGAATAAATTTTTTCTAAATTAAAAGAACTACCCTCAACCTTCAGTACTGAAAACTGAATGGATTTGGAAACTAGTGTTTGCTATAGATTTCATCATTTTTCTTTATGAATTCAACCTAAAATTTCAAAGTAAACAACATTTATATACAAAATTTATTCTATGACAAAGCAATTACAATGACAACTAAGGAATCACATGTAATGTCAAGTTACTTTATATACTTCGAATGCTGTCAAAATTTAAAACAGAAAGTGAGATCACCATTTTTGTACAAAGTTGCAGTTGGCTTATTTTATGAGATCAAAATACAATTCTGGCAATGTTTTAGGAACCTTTATATAAGTGCAAAGAAAATGTTCACATTTCAAAATATACTTTACCGTGCAATTGAGGAGCTTTCACCTAACCGTCAATTAGCAATAATTAATCTGAAATGAAATGACATGCTAAAAGATAAATTCAAGAGAAGAATCTAATAGAAATACATAAATGCCTTGCAAGCATTCAATGTGCTCAATTAAAATCCATGCTCATGTATTTATATCAGTGTTCAGCAGTACCTATTTGTATGAAAAGACATTTTCAAAATGAAATATATAAAATCTTATTACAATTCAGCATTAACAGATAAACATTTGCAATCAATTCAGATAATGAGGACTACTAACTTTGAATACCAATTAAGCAAAATGTTATCCCCCCAAAATAAAACAGTATGCTACTTTTCTCATTACTAGACCTGTATTACAAAAAAATTATACTCAATTATTATTATATTTTTAATTTTGTTAGTAAAAACAGTATAGAAAATTTTCTCTATTATTGTATAAACACTTATCTAATACCTTTGATTTAGCCTCTTGGCCTGCAAAGCCTAAAATATTTTACTATTTTGTCTTTTACAGAAAAAATTTGCCAACTCTTAGATTAAATTAAAAAATTAATCATCCCCTATATAGCCTACATAGACTTTATTCATGTCTTCTTTTACACATTTGTTTAATCAACACACCTTGATATTTTGCTGGCTAGAAAATTTCTGCTTGGCTATCGCCCATGGGAACATAGGCTATCGCCCATGGGAACATAGGCTATCACCCATGGGAACATAACATTCTAACAATAAGCTTTCTGCTTCTGTACCCCCGCTTGCACACCTGACCTGTGGGTTGACAGGTAGTGAATAGGAGAAAAATAGACCTTTGTGTTTAAGATAGAATGAGGAATGGGATTTAGGGCTTAAAAACCCTGTAC
>NW_011888799.1:11270525-11276072 GCF_000151845.1 Pteropus vampyrus
GACCTGTGGGTTGACAGGTAGTGAATAGGAGAAAAATAGACCTTTGTGTTTAAGATAGAATGAGGAATGGGATTTAGGGCTTAAAAACCCTGTACCTCTACATTTTGGGGCTACTTAATTTGGGGTCTGCATACCCCTGGCAGACCCAGCTGGCTGAATAAAGAGCGTGTTTCCTATGACTCACTGATTTCTGGTGGTCCGTGTATCTTTCAGGGGCTGGTGGCTACAACACTATGTCCTCCTTATCAAGGAGCTATCAACATGATGTCATCGATATATTTTATGATACAACAGAGGATGGGAAAGTTGCTGTAATCCTAAAACAAGATGAAGGTATACTGCTATGCCAAAAAGGTGAAAGCAAACTTATTAACTTATTAACTCAGATTTTTAAAAAAATTATATGCACTAGATCAAGTCCCATAGACTCCATTGTAATATTTATCTGCTTCACCTAATATACCATAGCTGGACTACCATCTGCAATTACAATCATCCTTTGATTAAGTTTATTATAATCCATTCTCCTCCTATAGGATCCATCTTCTGCCAATTTAAGTAGGTGTATAAAAGGATCCTCAACCTCGTATACACCTTTTAAGACTTTGACATTTCTACTAATACCTCTAACTCCTCAGGAATCAGGTATTAACTTTGATTTATTATTTAGGTAATAATAAGAAATTTCCAGAGCTTCCATATACCCCTTCTTACCATAAGAGCCTTCATTAGTTGGTCAGTTGGGGATTCAATTCTGTCAGTTGCTGAATATATTTATTCCTCTTATTAATTAAAAAACTGGAAAAAAAAAGTTTTCCCAGACCTACTAGGCTCACTGTGAGACATGGATTTGGGCCAAAACTCCACTTACCTGAACATCTTAATTTCCCCACTCTGACTGGTGGTACTCAATAACATCCTGAATCTGTTACTTCAGGAAAAAAATGTTTTAAAATATCTTCAAAAGTCTTGGTATATCACTTTACTTAGTCTGTTACTACTTTAGTAAATGAACGCAGGTTTATGGGATGACAAGAGAAAGATTTGAAATACATATATGTAATGGGTCCTCCTCGAGGCATCTAGCCACTCTTCCATTAGAGAGATGAGGGTCTGTGAACTGGCTTTCATTTTAGTGTGAGGAGAGACCATAAGTCAGTTGTGATGACTCAAATCAGCTTAGAGTACTTCTGTCTAAACAGATCAAAGTAGGAACTTTATGGACTGTCCATAGTTTTCAGTTCTAGATACTGCATAATCAATTGACTATTTTGAAAAGTCAGGGAAAGTCAAACCCTTCTGATTCCTTGGGTCATGCTCTTTTTGGTAACCATGTCCTCCTAGTCAGTAATAATTAACGGATCTTCTCTGTTTAAATTGGGTTGTTCATTTTATCGGCAGCATTTCATACCTTTTCCCCATTTCCAAGTCCAAGACAGCCACTAAAGAATTCTTCAGGAAAGGTGGTATTCTCCTCATCAATGTAGCTCTTGGTATTTTGGCAAAAGGGAAAGTCTTCTGGGTCTTCTCTTCCTAAACATTTGGATTCCATCCTCTACATTTCTGTAGGAACTTCTGACATCTCAAACTTCATTTATTGTAGGTTTCTCTTTAGTCCAGTTTTAGTTAACAAACCAAGCTTCCCTCATTTGCTCAAGCTAAAGCAGTGTCTCTTTTAAGAGCCTTAGATTAATAAATCCAGCCTTATCTAAAATCTGTTCCTCTCTCCCTGTTCTAGCACTCTCAGTATGCATTGCTTCATGAATCTTCCATATTTTAGTCTTAGAAATCCTTTCATGTGTAAATCTTTCCTCTAGGGTTTGAATTAACAATTGACCTTGTTCACCATAGGGCATTGTTGGAGGAGGTCATTAAGAGAACATGACCACTAGTTGACCCCTGAGCTGGACCCAAGCAATTAGAGGCTCCTCACCCCCCACCCAGTCCCTGGAATGTATATTCTGCCCACTTTTCCCACAGCCGATCCATTTTCAAGATGCAGACGAGAGAGTAAATGACTTATTCAGACTATCTAGACTAAATTTGTGACTGAACCTAGTGAGAGCCTCTACATAAATTTTCAAGATTCCAGTGGGCAGGTGAGGAGACCTACTTGTCCTGCAGCCACCCAAGACAAGCCTCACATGTAAGTTCCCGTGCTTGTTAAAACTGCCACCTACCAGTCTGGAGTGGCCTGCCTCTCTCTTCTGTCTCTCCGTGCCCTCCCAGGGGCAGTTTGATAAACAAAAGGCATTCTGACTCTAGTTATAGGAGGAGGCAATGAGGAGTGACAGGGACTAGAAATGAGAATTGGCATCTGCTTGCCAGATAACAAGCTCACGTAAGTTTAATACGAGCAATGCAGACCAGGTCCTCAGACAAATGAAGGACAGCTTCTGCTGATATGGGAAGTTCCGTGAAATTTTAGAGTTTAAGTTATCCTCCAAAATACCCCTTCTGTATCTCAACGTCCCTCCCATCCAGTAAATCTTAACTTCCACAAGAGATAGGTTGAGACTAAAATTAATCTGTTTAAATTAATCTTTATTTAGGAAATGACAAAATCAGATTCTGCACCTGGAAATTACCTACATAAACCCTATGGCAATAAGAGATGAGACTTTTTTATTGTCGTCATAAAAAATCTTTTGATTATCTTAATACTGCCTTGAGTATAGAATTAAAATCCCTGAGTCTATCATTTTCTCTATAGCAATTTACAAAAACTATTTTACTCCATAGTCTGTATATAACTTATACCTATTATAATATGCTGTAGTAACCACCATTTGGTCTGTCTTTAATATTTTAAAGACATTTATGTCATGCATTAATATATAATAATTTCATGGTAACCTACTCCTCAATACCTTCAAATCCAACTAGGTCAAATAATAAATCCCTAATAACTAACTTGAGGTCTGTTACTTATAATGTCCTCTGGTACCAGATTCTGTATTGGTTCACTCTAACAGAGAATACTCTGCGTGTTTTAAAAAGCAAAATGTTTGATATAAGGAATTGGGTGTTTACAAAATTGTTGTGAGAATTAAAGAAGTTCTCTGTGGTATATTTTCAAAAATTCCTTCCAGGAAAATATCACAGAACCAGCTCCCTGAGGAGACACCTACTCTGTTACATTCAGGTAGCCTCTGACTCCACTTCTGGCTTCAAGATTAAACAATCTTGCTACAGTTGAAGATCAGAAAACTACTCCTACAACCATTTATTCATTGAATATTTGCGAAATGTCTATGAAGGAAAGATGCTTCTGTGGAGATCACTGAATAGCCAGAAAGTAGAAGAAATTATGAAATGTGAAAATTATGAAATGTGAAATTATGAAATTATGGTATGATAGGAACCAAAAACAATTTAGGAAACAAAAGAATGAGAGAAACCCTGAACACAAACTTTATAAAATATTCTATTTTGTGAGGGAAAATTCTTATTCTGAGTATCTGGTTTACATGGCAGAAAATTGAGTGATAAACCATTAGGTGGGAATGATTATACCTCTTAAATGAATATAATCACAGCAATTTACTTCATAGTTACCTTTTACTTTTTCATAAACATTGCTAGTAAAATTCTTAGATTAGATAAAATGGTAAATAGAAAAAAAAAACCAAAAATTAGGGAAGCCTTTTATTTTTTTTTCCCTTCTTCTAGGGAATTATCCAAGTTCTCCATTTTTTTTCCATGGGTTGAAAAAAAAAAAAAAAAAAAAAAATAAAACTTAAAACCGGGGCCCCAAAAACAAAACAAAAAAATAAAGGAAACAAAAAATTCCAAGAAAAAAAAAAAAAAACAAAAGAAGCAAAAAAGTTTAAAAAGCAAAATAACTGAAATCAAATGGTATATTATGTTTTAAGTGGAGTTCTCCCATGACCAGACCCTGTGACAAGAATTTGAATGCAAGTGGCTTGCCTTGTTAGGTGATCTGAGGAAGCACCAGAATGAGAGAGGGAAAGTGAAACTGGAAAGAGAAGAGAACTAATCAAGGGGGTACTAACGAACCAGTTATCTGCTCTTGGCAGCAGAGCTTCAGTTATCTTAGGAGCCTCTGAGAAAAGGTGTAAACTCATCTTGGAATTATCCCACCCAAGGAAGCTGGCATGTTTATCTTCCAACTCCTATCATCACTGATGGAGACTGATTCTCGGGGCATCACTGCCCAGAATTCCCAGCCTAAGTAGACTGAGCACAGAGAGAAAACGCCTGCTGCGGAGTCACAGGTGCTTTGAGTAAGGAGTCTAGGAACTTCTCCAGCACCTGTTGTGTGCGCGCGCGCGCGTGTGTGTGTGTGTGTGTGTGTGTGTGTGTGTGAATTATTTCAAGAGCTAGTTCAGTCATTTATTTTCTTTTAATAACAGAGATTGTACCTCCAGCAAAAAGTCTTAATTGACTAGTTAGTTTGATGCTCTTAATTAAAAAGACACAAATAAATTAAATAGCTGTTGAGGGAGAGAGTAACTAAGTGGTTAATTTTATTTAATTCTCTGTTCCTTAGAAAATTTGATTTTCTATGTCATTACCTAGAAAAAAATTTTCTAGTGTAAAAAAATGGTATCCTCAAATATCAGTCTTTTTCCTTAGTTAAATATACTGCTCTTCGATATCGAGAAATGACTATGAAAAAAAAAAAGCTGTGAATTTAGATTACTTAAACACAAAGTAAATCAAAATTAACCTAATATGTCTTTTTCTTCTGCCTTTATCTCCTGCTGCACTTTATGTCTACTATTCCACTGTACTTTTAAATACCACTTCACTGAATAACAGCAAAACAATTCTAATGACTTTCTTTAAAAATGATTATCAACATTGTAATCTAGGGCTACAATGTCTGTCAGGACACATATAAAACTTTTCCACTTAATTAGTAATAAACAAATTTTAGAATTATTTCAGTTGCAACATTTGTCTCTAGATTTCTTTTGTTTGTTTATTTGTTAAATAAGAATCAACAAAGCTGTATTTTTGGATTAGAAAATGCTATGAAAAAAACTTCCATTTGACTTTTTTTACATTTTCATCTGTGACAGAAGTTGATGATGGCAGCAAACAAATATTGAACTTCTTTTCAAGTTGTCTCCTTCCTAGAGGAGTCTATTTTTTTTTTTTATGAAATTGATCAATCTGGAAAGATTGTTCTTAGTACCTTTCCTCCAGAAAGAGAGTGCCAGTGAAATTTAGCAAGGAATTAAGTCATAAAAAGCAAGTCATTTTATTTCTAGTGAAGCCAGAGATATCACTTTTGTGATTGAACTACAAGGGAATTACAATTGCCATTACCAACCTGAGTATTATCAGGTACGAAAAAAAATACATTTCATTTGTTTTTAAAAACAGACATAATAATCATATATGGTAAAGATGATATCTCTGGTCCAATAAAAATTTCATTTACATGGCATTAATCAAAAGGTGAGTTTTCAAAGTTAGTTAAGTAGAAATGCTGAATATAATGATTTTCTTAGTAGTGAATTATTAGTACACATTTGGTTACTATTAAGGAAATAATTTGGCAACCTTGTCACTAAA
>NW_011888799.1:11276727-11286271 GCF_000151845.1 Pteropus vampyrus
AAATAAATAAAAATAAATAAATAAATAAATAAATAAATAAATAAATAAATAAGCTTCTTTTCAGCTAAGCCACTGTAGTCAGGTTTCTGTTATGTCATGCCAAATGCAACCTAGTAATTGATAACCATCCTCAGTGTAACTACTAAAAAAATTTTAGCGAATGCCTTGAATGAGGACAGCTACTCACGTGAGCATTTATCATGGGCCTTCAGTCATATTAGTGAAAGAAAACTGTCTACATAAGAAATCATGACCTTCTGAAATGGTCTTCTTTGATTTTTTTTGCAGAATGTTATAGAATCCATTATCCAATAAAGTGGGATAAGTTAACGTAAGATGAAAATGCCTCTCAGCAGATGCCTAAAGTTCATTTGCTACAGAACCAAAGAAAAGAGACATCCTGTTGAAGCATCTTTAATGGTCATGGCTTACATTCCTTACATTTATCTTCATAAAATGCTTCTTCAGCTAATCATGTTCCTCTTTCTTCAGACACATGTGACTACCATCTCAGAAGCTCTAGAAGTCTGTCCTAATATGAATAATATACATGCTTCTCAGAAGTCCAGGGATGAGGCTTTACCACCACATCTGCTGGTAACTGGATGTGGGCTTCCCCCTCTCCCCGAGAGTGAAACTATCTCTGAGTGTGTCAGTTCCCACCAAAGAGGGTAGTTCTGAAGGAGGGAAGCAGCTGTGGTCCGTCAGCAGCCAACATTCCCGGTGGCTGGAGAAATGAGCGTCTTGACCGAAGGAGGACAGCGCATCTCAGAAACCTTTCTCATCAACATTTATTGGAGACATAGCTCTTATCATACTCTGTGCCCATAATATATATGTTTCACACCCAAACATCCTTGTTGTCAATTTTCTAATTTTTTTCTTTCCATGTCCTTGGATCATTTGACCAACACTAGTCTCTACCCTTGAATCACTGCACGTCTGTAGCTCAGGTCCTCTTACTTAAAATGACCAAACTCACAACCCAAAGTGTTAGCCATTGAAAGGATTATTTTCACTGCTTTTAGGACCAATTCTGCTAAGAGACTATATAGATATATATAAACATTAGTCCTTACTTTTCCACAGCTATAGATGGAGGAAGAAATGAAAAAGCAGTAGAAAGTAGTACAATTTGTGATTCTGAATCACCTGTTTTTACTTCTCTACCTTTAGAATTTGCTCAGATCCAATTCCATTATATTATATCCATTTTACACTGGAATACTGCTGTGCATGTTGAGCTGTATGGGTCTGTCAAACAGATAATCTCTAGTTCGATATGGACATAATCACTTGACTGTGTATCAAGTGAGGAGCAGTTTTTCAATTGGTTGGAGTGGATGAGAAAGAAAGAGAGGTTGAGAGTTACTTGAAACTCATAGGAGATGATGGTAACAACTGATATCAAACAACATGAATAGTGAAAGAAGACATTGGCTAAATAAGGTAAGTATTGGATTGCAAGTATGGGAATGAGGTTACTTTGAAAGGAGTCTTCATGCATCTTTGGCAGAAGACCAGGTTCTCTTTGGAAAGTCCCTACTTTTAAAAGGCCACACAGGGAAGGAAAAGGAGGGAGAGGCAACTGTATAGGGAAACAGAACAACCACTCAACTGTGATTAGCCACAGAGCAGAGGCAAAAAGAAAAAAAGTTAAAAAAAAAAAGCCCTTTTTTATCTAATGTTGGGTGACCTACATACTCTATCTCATCTAATGAACACAACATACTAGTTTTAATTAATCGCCCAGCAATTACCAATAAATGACAGATGAATTTGAAACACAGACCTGCTAGCTCTGAAGTTTACACTGCCCTTACCAGGTGGCTTGCTCAAACAATTTGGCTGATTTCATAATTTCATTTGGGGCAGAAATGCATTCAATCATTAAAGACATTCTGTAAGAATTCTTATTATCATGCAGTTGCCTTGGCAAACTTGGACTGTCATAATTTTAAGAGAGACTTGGAGAGTTCATTGAAGTAGGTATACTCTTAGTTAGAGAAAATTAAATCGCATCCTTTGCTCTCTCTAGTTGAAATTTTCAAGGCTCCTTGACTTGAAAAGCATTGAGGTATGAGCCAGAAAAATTGTTCACAGAGATTAGTAACTTCGGTTGTTCTTCTTCTCACTCATGGCCTTTAGATATGTCAACATATGTCAACTATATAGTTTGGATTAGGTTTGGAAACAACAGAGAGGAATTCTTCCAGGCTGAGGAAACATTTGTGTTTTGAAAATACTTTCTTTCTAATTACTCTACAAAAACTATTCTACTTTTAAGTGTTAAGATGTCAATCAATTCATAAAGCAAAGCACTGTCATTTGAAACTTATTGAATTATGTTTCTGTAAAACAAAAAGGATTAAAATTATTTTTCAAAAAGTCATCAGTTTCATAGAATTTTACTGAAAGGGTAATCAATTCTTTTTCATAATTAATATGTTGGATCTTATACAGAGTACATAAGTATCACCGAAGTGTTTGTTTCATTATCATGCATGAAAATTAATGAAAATACAAGAAATCCCTTGTTATATGTTCTATTTTCCTTCTATTCTATTGACTGACTGTGATGCACAGCTGACCCTCAAGAGTATTAAAAATTCACCACATCCTAAGGTGTCAGAGGACGAAATTCTACCATCTCAATACTGAACAAGGAATTTTCATATTTGTGGGTCTAGCAGCCTATTCAAAGACCAGGCTCACCTTCTATATATGTGAGTTTGGATAGACAGCCAACTGGAATGATTTGGAAAACCAAGAACATTGGGGCCAAATATCTTTCCGCTGGAGATCTTTACATTAGCGAGCTCAAACTGGTGGACTCAGGGTCAAATCTGTGTTTTGTTTGGCTGTCACAGTGTTTCGATTTGAATTTGAATGTCTTTATGTAGGCTGAGGCCCCTCTATTTTGATACAATACCTATCACTTCTTATTGTCTTGTATATATCCTGATTCAAACAATGGTACTCCCTACTGGACTCTAAGAGCAATTAATTTTGTGCAGAAGATACTTCAGATTTCAGGAACTCTTTGTCAAAACTTTAAAGATTAATGATATCTAGTTTTGGCAAGTGTGCAGAAAAACAGCTCTCTTTGTACATTTTAACAAAGAGAAAGTGTTTTTGGAGAAGAATGCAAATTTTTAAAATTTGCACCATGAATCCAAGGAATTTTTTTCTAACGAAATAACGTATAGGCACAAAAACTTATGTGCAAGAATGTGTTTGGGTGCATTGTTCAAAGTAGCAAAATCTTGGAAACAATCTGGATGTGTATTTATAGGAGAATGTTATAGAAATTATAATATAGTCATTATATATGTATGCATATACCATACAACATATATGTCACATATATGAACATAATGCATACATGAAATAGATGACTATATGTACTATATGTGCTGGGAAGGAAAGCTGTCAAGATACACTGTTAAGTAAAAAAAGCAAGTTGCAGTTGAATGTGTATAGGAAGAACACATTTTGTAGAAAATAAAGTAAAAAGTTTATGTACATATGTATAAAATATATGAGAAAAATTCATAAAAATTTAACAATGATTACCTTTGGAAAGGTGATATAGTGATTTTCCAAATTTTAGTGTATATAATTCTAAATTGCTTGAGTCACTTATAATTAGAAAATTTTCATAAACCACTTGTATTATAATAATAAAGATAATTGAGGGGTCCTCAGTTAAAAGAAAGTCCTAGGAGGAATACATTATTTATTAACCACCAATATCTCAACATGCTTCTCAGCCCACTCTATTTGATCTCTCTGCTTGAAACATTCTTTTTGAATTGTTACCCCATGCCTACCTCCCCATCTAGTTATTATCTGCTAATTCTTTAGATTTCTCTCAAATACCATCTTTTCATGAAAGACTTCTCTAGCCATCTCAGTCATATACTCCCAAAGAAATCATGTTCCCCCATAGTTGTTATCATGGTTTATAATTATATTTCCATTTGAGAAATTATGTTTTATAACCATCTCCTCAACTAGACCGTGAACTTCATCAGGTCAGGGACTTTATCTATTTGGTTCTTCATTATATCTCTAACACCAAGAACAATGTCAGGTATATGGTAGAAACAAAAAATACTTTTGAATAAGTTAATCATGAGTGAATTTATCGTTCAGCTGTTGTTATCTGAAAGCTTAGAATAAATCTGATTTTAAAAGTCATGTAAAATGCATGAGAAGAAAATCAGAGTTTGAAAAAAGGATAGAAAGATAGCCTAACAATTTCAACTAGTTTTAAATTTCACAGGCCTTGATAAACTAACCCTTCAGATATTTAAAATTATCTCTTTGTATAGAGATTTGGCATTAACTTATCCATTCAATTTATTCATTAATACTATTCGTTAAGCTTTCAGTCTTTTCAGACAGAGAAAATTAATCAGGCAGTCTTAGATTCTTTGTAGTGTTTCCTCCTTAGTTCATAATCAACTACCTAAGAAGAAAAAAAAATCCTCTTTTATTGTTTTCTCAGCCTTTAAAACCACTAATTCCAATGCTTATAAGCCTTATTTACATTTTCATCTTTTTGAGTTTTTCCACTAATAACTCTATTCAATCCAAAAGGTGTTTTAATCAGCACATCTCTGATTTTAATTTACTAATTTCTTCCTTTTTAAAGCTGTTTATTTCAAGATTTTATTTATCTATTTTCAAACTGACATTTTATTGCTATTTTCCTGGTCTCAGTCTATTTGAGGTTTTAAAATGGTTGTGTCATTAGATAATAGTTAAATACTTACTGATTTTTCTGTTTAATCTTAGAAAATCTAGTACCGTTTTACAATAACTACATCTCATGTCACTCAGGGTGGGTCAATGTATTAATTTAAGGTAAGGTCCCCAGGTTCTTTTGAGGCAGAATCCCCTACTTACACCCACCTCCCAAGTAGAACTTGCCCATATATCTGGAATGTTGAATAGCTTCCTTTATTAAAGATAATGTGGCTCAAGGGCCTTGTTTACAGAAAATTAGTTTGTGCCCAATGCTCTGAGTTACATCACTCTCTTTAATTTGTTAGGAACATGGAAAATGATAAATATCATTTTCTATTACTTTGTAGGTAAATTCTTTGCTAATAATAATCTTTTCTTTGACACGCTGCTAAACTGATTATGATGATATCTCATAATTGCAAAGCTCTTTATGATTGCAAAATATTTTTATATCTTACTTGTGTCATAACTTTTTACCTCTGATTCTAGTTTGGTAATTCAATTATATAAAACAATCATGTAATGAGGGACTCCTATATTTAAGCTTTATACCAACTCTTCAGAGTTAGCAAGAATGAGATATAGTCTCTTCCACTTGCAAACCCTTAGAAACTTGATATTGATGCATTTGAAACAAAGAGAAACTGTTATTGAAATATAGGATACTACAACTTAGTGAAATGAAGCAAAACTGTAATATTAATATTCAGTATCAAAAGTGATTAAGATGGACAGATTTATATTTGGCTGGAATTAATGGTAAAGGTGAAAAAAAATTAAACTCTGACTGCTTTGCCTTGTGGCTGTAATCTCAGCTATCTTCTTGAATTACGTTTGTGATTGCTATACTTAATTCTTGTCTAATATTCTGCTTTCACTTGAACGTACTCCCTAGCTTGGATCATGATATCAATTCTTAATATCTACCTTTAATATCTAAATCCTAACTTTCTCATTTATCTCTTAATGCTCGATGTGTGATATGTATAATGATATAGCACAAGGCTGCGAAGACTCCGATATTTTTCCAGACAAAATCACTCATTTATCAACACTTTTGTAGGGCCATTCCAATGTGCCCAGGACTGTGCGAAACCTCTAGAGTTGTTATAGAGTCAACACTCTTAAGAAATTTATAGTCAATCAGAAGTTTACAAGTCTGGAGTTTGCAACCCAGACACAGTCAATTAGAAATTGTTTTCATCAATAAAGAAATATATTAGGATTTTAAAATATATTCAAATTTCCTTGGTAAACTTTCTGGCAGTCTTTAGTATGTAAAGGAAACTAATACTACCCTGTATTAGGTCATAATCTATGAAAATATCAGATTAGCCAGTTTACTAGATGTGTGGTAAATAAAAATCCAAATAAAAATATCTAACTTTGATGACGAAGGAAAAATGAATTTGAAGGTATAAAAAGGTAAAAATTTATATGACCGAAAGATAAAATACACCATATGCCAATACTGGAAATACACTAATAGGAAAATTATTGAGCGCCAGCCACAAAATTGTCAGAAGGTTGATAAAATTGCTTTTCTTATGGAGTAACAGGAATTCTCACTCATTGCTGGTGGAACTGTAACATAAACTGTAATGTTTCTACATGCATATATCAATCCCAAGAACAACCATAAAATAGGACATAAATAAATAACAAGGTATAGTTAAAAAGTCAATGTAGAAATAAATAGAAAAATCATAAATATTTCACAATAATCCAGAATAAAAGAAGAAAGAAGTAAAAAAACAGATATGACAACGAGAAAACAATTAGCAGTATGGTAAATTTAAAACCAACAATATAAGTAATTTCACTCAATTTAAAAGACCTAAACACTCCAAGTAAAAGGGAGATATTATCAAACTGGGAAAAAAAAAGCTAGAACAAATCAAATTCTGTTTAAAAGAGATATACTTTAAGTGTAAAGAAAGAAGTCAATTTTTTTTAAAAAAATGGAGAAAAATGCATATCATATAAATATCAAACATAAAAATGCTGTAGTGGCTATATATCAGACAATGTAGACTTCAAGAGAAGAAATATTATCAGATATAAGGGGAAATATTATGTAATAATAAAAGGTCATTTCATTAACAACATAACTATTCTAAATAAGTATATATCTAATAACAGAGGTTTAAAAACATAAAATAATAACTATAAAACTAAAGAGAGAAACAAAAAATACAAATTATAATTAGCAATTTCAACACCCCAATTTGTAATTGATAGGACAAGTAGATACAAAATATGAAAGATTAAAAAACAATCTGAGCAAATGATTCTAATTGAAATTTATAGAATGCCACATCTAATAACAGCAGAATGTACATTATTTTTGAGAGCTCATTAACAGTCACCAGAATTATTATAAACTGGACTTTAAAAAAAATCAACAAATTTCAAAGTATTAAATTCATTATCTAATATGCTTTCTAACCACAATAAATTCAAATTATATATTAATAACAAAAAGATATTCATACAATTCTAAATCACTATAAATAGTTCAAAGAAAATAATCACAGTGGAAATTTTAAAATAATTCAAAATAAGTGATAATGAAAACATAACATATCAAATTTTGTGGGATACAGCTACAGAAGTACCTAGAGGGAAAGTAAGTCTTAAATGCTTATATTAGAAAAAAATATAATTAAAAATCAGTTTTATAACCTTTCATCTTATGAATGTAGACAAAGAGAAAATTAACACAAAGTTGAAGAAAAACATTAAGAAAAGTAATAAATGAAAAAATAATAGAGAAAAAATAATAAAACTTAATTTGTTTCTTTGAAAAGGCAATAAAATTTATAGCCCCTCTGGCTTGAAATAAGAAAGACAAAGTACAACCGATCAATATTACGAATGAAGGAGGAAAGACTGCTGTACATGTATGTATGTATACACTACTGTGTATGTATATGTATATATATATATGTGTGTGTGTGTGTATATACTCACACACATATATATATACACACATACACACACACACATATATATGCACACACACATATATATGCACACACATATATATATCCTATGAAAGTTAAAAAATAACAAGAAATTATTATTTAAAAAAATTAAGCCAAATTTAACAAACTACCAGTAATATTTATTCACTGAAAGATCCAAATTAACTAAGTGTATAGTATACA
Source organism: Pteropus vampyrus (assembly GCF_000151845.1). Taxonomy (NCBI): domain Eukaryota; kingdom Metazoa; phylum Chordata; class Mammalia; order Chiroptera; family Pteropodidae; genus Pteropus; species Pteropus vampyrus. Next base: position 11,284,653 of record NW_011888799.1, read on the forward strand.
ATAAATAGAAAAATGCTAACAATCCTCTGTCAGAGAAATTGAATATGTAAATAAACACCTTCCCACAAAAATATTTCCAGCCCAGATACTTCACTGGTGAATTTTATCAAACATCTGGAAAAACCTATTTCAACCCTAAACAAGCACTTACAAAAAATAGAGGAGAAAAAATATTTCCCAACTCATTTTGTGAAGCCAGAATAATCCTGATACCAAACTTTAAGTGGATATTACAAGAAAAAGAAAATGAACAGTAATAGATCTCATAACAAAATATTAGTAGTAATCTCCAGTAATTTATTTAAATCATAACTAAATAGGGTTAACTTCAAGAAGTTAGAGCTGGTTTACATTTGAAAATCAATCTATGTAAATTATCATGTAACAGAACAAAGTATAAAATACTACCTTTGTCTCAATAGATATGAAAAAAGGCTTTTAGTCATATTCAAAATCCATTCATAATTGAAAAGAAACTTCAAAAAACTAGGAATAAAACATTTCTCAATCTGACAAAAAAAATCAAGTAACTTATAGCTAACATCATACTAAATGTAGAAATATTGAAATAATTCTCTCTAGCTTTAGGCATAAGACATGGATATCTATTTTCTCCACTTTTATTCAATAATGTGTTGGAGACCCAATTTACATTTTTTTCTTTTATGTTTCTAGGTTTTTGTGTTCTATCTAATAATAAATCTTTCCTTAATGTATGATCACAGATTTGTTTGTGTGCTTTCTTCTACAAGTTTGCTAATTTCGGATTTTACCTTAGGTTTGTAATGTATTTGGGTAATTTTTTGTATGGTGTATGATATGAATTGAGTTAAACTTTTTGTTTGTTTTTATTTTATTTTATTTTTACATATGGATGTCCAATTATTCCAGCACCATTTGTATGAGTGGTTATTCTTTCTCCATTGAATTGTCTTGACACTTCTGTCAATAATTAATTGACCCTATATGTGTCAGTCTATTTCTTTATCCTGTTTTACTGATGCATGGTAAAGAGATAATTTTGTTAATACCACTGATTTATGAAATCGTTTTGCTAAAACCACATTTTATTGAATAATGTAGCATTATAGTAAATCTTGAAATGCAGAAATATGTTTTCCCCCTGGAATTGTTTTGATTTTTCTAGGTCCTATGCTTCTCATAACAAATTTTACAATCAGCTTAAAGATGTCTAGTAGAAATCCTTCTAGGATTATTATTTCCAATTTTTATGTCTTTAATAGCTTTTTTTTTTCCTTAGGGAATTAACTAAGACCCCATTATTTAATAAACGTGGTGAAAGTACTGGTCTTATTCCTGACCTTACAGAGGATTATTTCAATATTTTTACATTGAGTATGATGTTAGCTGTAAGTTATTTGCAGACTTAAAAAAAAAAAAATCAAAGAAATCAACTTCTTCTTTAATTAATGATATCATAAAAGTCAAACATAATACCCCGGAGATACTCCTAATGGCATCACTTTTAATTATTAAAAACAACAACAACAACTCCACAAAACCTGAGACTGCATTTGCATCCATGATGTTTGTTAATGCACTGCAACAAGGGTCCTCTCTCTTGTGATTCATTAGTTCTTTCACCACTGCTCAACCTC
>NW_011888799.1:11289521-11289916 GCF_000151845.1 Pteropus vampyrus
GCCCAATTTGAAAAGAGAGGAGGCGGGGAGAGGGAGAGAGAGATAATTAATTGTATATACTTATCAAACTTAATTATTATAACAACTCTGTAATCACTACCATCCCCATTTTTATAAATGAGAAATTGAAGTTTAGCAATATTAACTAATATAGCTAATGATTTTCAGTTAAGAAGTGCTAGGGCTAAGATTCAGGTGCACATCTGTCTGACCCCAAACTAATGTTGGTGTTAAAATTGGAGGTCTATTAAATAGAAGAGAGGAAGGAAGAAGGGTAAGCCATATAGATCTGGGAAAAGTTTAAAGCTATAATGTAAATCAAATGAATAGAATATACAATAAAATATATAGTAAGCTATCATTTAAAATATGTTTAGAAAATATGTAGATCGCAA
>NW_011888799.1:11289966-11291167 GCF_000151845.1 Pteropus vampyrus
CATCTCTCCCCAGGACAGGAATCTCTTCTACAACTTTCTCAAGTGCTAGTAGTTCAGCTCTCACCTGGATATAGCAGTGAGGGAGAACATACTTGCTTGCGATCTACATATTTTCTAAACATATTTTAAATGATAGCTTACTGTATATTTTATTTTATATTCCATTCATTTGCTTTAACTGCATGGAAATCAAAGAGGCTTCAAGTACTTTCCTTGTTTGCTATTTCTGGTCTTCAAAGGCCTTTAGAGTTATGTACCATACAATAGAATATTCTCTTTGATATTAAAAGCTTTCGTCTGTCAATCAGCATTTTCAACCAAAATATACTGAACCCCCACTGTGTTATGCACAGTCAGAGAAAGAAAAAGGGAATCAAAGGATCAGATTCTAGCTATTAAATAAGTTCCTAATCCAAACACAGGCCTAGAAGGATCCTTCATCAATAAGATAATGGCAAGCAAAGGGAATCCCAAAAGAGAACAAATGGAATTAGAGAAGGGAAGATTCTCTTCCATCTCCCACTATTAGATAAAGAGAGAAAGAATGGTTGCATTTATTAATAAAAATAAAAATGATGTGACAATATGTTACTTAAGGAAAGAGGAATAATTTGAAGCAACAGTTTGTCAAATACTTGAACAGTTCTATAAAAATAATTGGGAAAGTAAAAGATTAGAAAGTAAGCTATTCGAATTTAGTGTCTGAAATATCTCTGTTAATCAAAGCCAGGAAGGGGAATTATCTTCCCTTATCTCTTAATCCCACTTTCTCCAAGTCTTTTTTTCTTCCCTTCTCTCCTTCCCTCTTTCCCTCTCTCCCTCGCTCTTTCCCTTCCTTCCTTCTTTCTTTTTTTATTAGGTAAGAACACTTAACATGAAATCCAACCACTTAACAAATACAGTATTATTAACTATAGTCACTGTGTTGTATAAAGCGGATCTCTAGAATTTAATCATCTGCATCAACTGAAACTTTATATCCATTGAACAACAGCCTGGGTCATATAAATAAACCTGACATCTCAGATCTTGCTAGTGGGTTTCCTATCTATCATTTTTTAGCAGAACTTAAGCTGAACAGCAAAAAGAGAAGAGCCCTAATGAAAAAGGGAACCCTAATCCTTTGTCCCCACTGATTTGATTCCATCTGCCTTGACCTTCAAAAGAAGCACTCCCTGAAGCTTCTAGGAAAGTAGCACTG
>NW_011888799.1:11293202-11303444 GCF_000151845.1 Pteropus vampyrus
GTTGAGCAGTGGTGAAAGAACTAATGAATCACAAGAGAGAGGACCCTTGTTGCAGTGCATTAACAAACATCATGGATGCAAATGCAGTCTCACAGGTTTTGTGGAGTTTCTTAATAATTAAAAGTTATGCCATTAGGAATATCTCTGGGCATTATGCTTGACTTTTATGATGTCGTTAATTAAAGAAGATATACCCATAGGTAAATGCTGGTGTATACTAAGAAAAAAGGCTCAGGTTATCCGACGTGCAGATGGAGTTATTGATTTCTTATCTAGGGCTTATATTTAGAATACGTTTGATAAAACCAGTTGTCAAGAAACTCAAAAATGTGAATATGAATTAGAGAGCTGTAATATTGCAATTTATAGCTAAGTATTGTCTGTCTAAGGACACAGTTCTAAGTTTGCCCTGACTTTGAGGTAACTCCAAGGTACGAAGGTTGGGATGAAAAATGGGAGAATCCAAGTTGTTCATTCTTTGAATGTTTCTCAGAAGCATGGCTAAAGAAAACTGTTCCATTCAAAGAATGGAACTTGATCTTTTTTCCTACATCATGAGTCACATGGAAGCTAATATTTGAAGTACTACCTATAGTATTTAATAAATAGAAATGTCATTATGTCATGACTGTTTGTAAATTTTGACATTCCTGAGTAAAACAAATATCTTGGATTCTCACAATATAAATCTATAGAAAGTAGTATATCTTTTGAATCTATAGAAAATGGTATGTTTTTTTTTAAAACTATAGAATGTAGTATATCTTTTCACATATTTAATTTTTACCTAATCTCTCATTTCTTATCTAGACCCTCAAAGCCTTTGATCTTTACAAGTAGCACAAAATAAATATGTCTGGCAGAATCAAGTTCAAAAAGTCCTGCCAGAATGAGACAAGGAAAGATGCTTTTCTCCTGAGAAGTGTTTTTGTGAAACAGTAATAAAGGATTAATTAATCTTATATTCCAGGCACTCTTGTGGGCTTATGGTATGCAAAGATGAATAAATAGCCCTGCTCACAAGGAACATATCATCTATGAAAAATATAGGCCCATAAATAGATACGTTTTATACCTATAAATAAAACTTTGAAGTAGGTATACTGATGGAGACACACATGTGTGTTATAGGTGCACTAGGAAATGGCCCCTAACACAGGCCATTGGGTAATTAAAGGGCTTCCTGAACAGCCACTTGAGCTGAAATCAAGATGCGTAGATGTTAATAAGGCAAAAAGCTGGAGTCTAAGTGAAGTAGAATAGGGAAGGATATGCCAGACATAAGTGGTAATATGAACAAAAGGTAAACAGTAAGAAAGTACAGTCAGGACCTATGAATAGTTGTAAGTTGCCAGATTGTAAATTATAAAACAGAGGATGAAGAGATATAGGGCTATAGAGTTAGTCAAGGGACAGATTATAGATGGGAATACTGACACATGAAAGAATTTTTCCTTGAAGGGTTACTGAAAGATTTAAAGCACTCAAGTGGTATTATCTAACCTAAATTTTAAATGAATCCCTTTGGGGGTCACATGGAGAATGCATGTATAGGCTAAGAGCTGCAGGTAAAGTAGGAAGTTTGGAAATGAGAATTATTTTTAAAGAAATGCAAAAAGAAGAACCCACAAAGAGGGCAAAGGGGACAGACTGAGAAATATCAAGAGAAATTACAGTGTTACGACTGTCAAAGAAGTAGAATGTTGTTTTGAAAAGTCAAAAGAGATCAACAGTAGCAAATGAAACAGAGCAATTCAATAAGGCAATTAACGAAAAATGTCAAATAGAGTTCTAACCAGGAAATCAGTCATGCCTTTAACAAAAGCAGTTTCATTTGATCAGTAAGTGCTGAAGCAAAGTGCAATGTGTTATGCTGTGGATGAGGGGTGAGGAAGAACTGGTGACAGAGGGTGGATAAGATTGGGAGAAGCTTGTGTCAGAAGGGAAAAACTCTTGGGTGACAGAGAATGAATCTGTTAGCAGGGGCATGAATAGAGGTGAGTGAAACAAGCCAAAAGAGAGGGAAAGTTTGAAGATACAGAAAAGAGAAGAGATGTCTTAAAAGATAATGTCTTAAAAGATAGAAGAGGTGACACAAGTAAAAGGATTGAACTGATGTCCAAGACAACTTTGGTTTGTCTGTATTGTTCATTCTTTATAGAACAAAATATGAGGCTTACACAGGGAAATTTGGTTAGCAGTTTCAAAGAACAACTGGAAGATCAATCTCTTACCATTAGCACAGCACATCTTTCTCTGAATATGCATCTTCACTAGTGAAATGTTTTCGCCAAATTTAGTACGCATGCATGTCCTCTTCCCTGCTCTGAATACTCTTACATCCTTCTTAGGAAGACGATCCAACCATTCCTCACTTTGCAATGACCCAGGGTTCATCCATGGGAAGACATTGGGGGAGGCTGAAGATTATTGGATTTTGGATTCTTCACTCCTAAGAAGTCTAGCAATCAGCAATGTCCACATATCTTTTTCTTACCCCAATATCTTAACTTTGGAGATATCTGTAGACTCATTCGAGATTTTTTTTTTCTGGATTACAGAAACTGTGCTCAAGGATTTACATATTACTGCATTCAATCCTCACAACATGTCTATGATATATTTGTTATCAGTCTCCTTTTGCAGAAAAATAAACCAAATTTTTATTCAAGTATCTATACCAGTTAGTGGCAAAGGAGACCCAAGGAGTCCAAATGACCAGCTAATTAAAGGCAGAGCCAAACATAAAACTCAAGTCCCTGACTTAGTAATGCCACTATAGTAGGCAAACGGTAGGCTCAAATATCTAATCTCTTGATAGACTTACAAATTTAAATCTCCAAAGAATACCCTTGGCATTGATTGAAACTGACATTTTCAATACTGAGGATGAGCTGTCTTTCTTCTCTGGAGACAGAATGCTCTGAAGTGTGAAAATGATCAGACACCGAGTCTGTCTGGTAAACCTGAACGATTATGCCCCAAACTGCACTATCCCCGGTTTGACTGTAGCTTATGATAACTTCCTTCTAAGACCCCTGTGTGTGTGTTTCCTCATAGAATCAGCACGCAGTCCCTCTGCACCAGTTTCAGCCATTGCTCTGCTAATCTTCTCAGGACTTGGCCGTCTTCATAGCAATAGTCTTTGGCTCTTGTTCCCTGTCCTGTTTGCACCTCTCCAGTTTCATCTCTCTATCTCTAGCTCTATATTTTCTGCCATAGTGAATTTCATAGCAGAGCTCATTGAGTCTTTACTGAATTAGTCTCACCATTCGTCTTTTCTCCTGTGGGTTAAGGGAGGTGATGCACAAAGCACATCTGGGTGTTAGAGTGTTCTAGCATATTCTCACCAGTCTCTACAGCAGCATGTGCTGCACGTGACAGGCATTCTTTTCACGCATAGAGACTTTTACAGTGATGTTTTTTTTTTCATTTTCCCCATAATTTATTCTTCTGTTATGGCTGAGTTTGAAGCCTGTATCATTTAGGAATCTTTCAGGTGCAAACAAATGAATGTATATGACAGCCTTAAGCAGACAAACAAAAAAATGTGGTTTATTTGCTGATGTCTGACATCTGACTTCAGGCACCAGCTTGATTTCAAAAGACATCTACAGAATCTCTTTCCTTGGATTTGGCTCCACTTTAGGGTTTTACCTTGTGTAACCACCCCTCTCCAACAATTCTAGGCCCTCTACCTTGAGAATGAAGCAGTTCTAAGCTTCTCTTAATGCCAGAAGTTTCTCATTCTCATCCTTTCAAATAAAATGCCTGTGATCTCCTCTAATTGGCCTTTGTAAAAATCACTTAGTCATCTGTAACCAATCAGTGTGACTAGGGAGAGGGCTATCCCGGTGTGTTTAAACCAATCAGAATCTCTTCTTGAAACTACGAGTTTGAGGACCAAGGTTGAGAGTGGAGGTTTTTCTCTAAAAGAAATCTGGGGTGTTACTACCAAGAAGTATGAGGAAAATAAATGCTGGACAACAAAGTGTCCAACTATAGAATTCTAACTGTACGAATAATTGTACATGTCAAACCTCTCAGTACATTCAGCCCAGTTACCATTCTTTTTTTGTAATTCTAATTCAAAACCAAGATGTGAACTTTGTTCACCTTGTAGTTTATTCCTGATACCTGTATATATGATTCGGCCTGAGATCAGTTAAATTCCTAGATCCCCGATATCAACATTATTCTAGGCTATCTCCATTAAATGCTTATGTAAAGTTTGCAGCATCTACTAATGATGAGACAGACATCTTTCTATTTTGTAGCCAATTTAAAGTTTGTTAAAGACAGGTGTGTCTGGCCTAGAAAGAAATGAGGTCCAGCAACTTGTTTATACATGTGTTCCCTGGACATTGCCGCCTCATCAATCAAACTAATACTTCCAGGGAGACAGGACATTATGTCCAGAGCATTTAAATAGTGCTCATCGTCAGTTCTCCCACTCTCATTCTTGGTACCATAAAATCCTTCACCTAAGGGGATAAATTGGCATGAGCAAATTGTACAGTTATTTTACTGAATATTTCAATTGCTTATCAAAATTCTAGGTTAAATCTAAGGAATTTCATCTATTTATGAGAATTATGCATGATGTCTAAACATGAAATTTGCTCACCTCAGCCTGTTCACATTTCATTTGTACTCACTAGCTTCAATTCATAAAAGAGATCTCACTAAGACTAAACTAGTATGACGTGTACCGTTACATTACCAACAAGTGGCTCCAGGTAACAAAGGCATCTGAATCCAATTTCAAAGAAACCACATGTTTCCTGCTCAATTTATCAAATTGCATATCACACGATACCTATAATTCTATTCAGATAAATCTCAAGTTCAACTAACATTGGAGATCTTGCACAATTACAAGGGAGACAAAATGGTAGAGTAGAAAGTAGGTTTTTACATCAGACAGATCTGCGTCTTCTGAATGCTAAGTCTGAACTTTACATACTAGGGTGGGAATGTTTTTAAATTTCTCTCAATATCAGTTTCCTCAACTACAGAAATGCAATTGTGAAAACATACCTCTTTAGTCTACAGCCATGCTACCCTGAACAAGCCCAATCCCATCTGATCTCAGAAGCTAAGCAGAGTCGGGCCTGGTTAGTACTTGGATGGGAAGACCAGGTGCGGTAGGAGTTAAAAATAAAAAATAAGAGATTGTAAACTGACAAGGTCCTTGCAATCTGTGAAGTCGACCAAGGGTTGCCTTGCCTAAAAACAAACAAACAAACAAAAACATACCTCTTTAATTGATTGTGAATATTAAATGAAGTAATACATAAAATGGACCTGGTAGATGCTCAATGAGTGTTAGTTCCCTCGCAGTCCCTTCAAATAGCTACTTGATGTCCTCAACATCAACAGTAATAAGTTTATGTTGATAGTCTGTATTCTTGATATGATGTGATAAAAATGATACTTTATTGCTGTAGTGTTCCTCCCAAAAACATATAACCCCAAGGCGATCATGAGACTAACATCAGACAAATCTCAAATGTGGGACATTCTTCAAAATATCTGAAGTGCAGTCCTCAAAAGTGTCAAGCATATCAAAAACAAGGAAAGTCTGAGAAATGTTGCAGTGAAGAGGGATTTAAGGAGACCTGATAAATAATGTAATACAGTATCCTAGATGGGATCCCAGAGAAGAAAAAAGGACATTCAATAAAAACTAATGAAATATGAATAAAATATAGATTTTAGTTAATAATTATGTTTCCAAGTGGTTCATTAATTATTACAAATGTATCATAGTAAGGTAAGGTGTTAATAGGAAATATGGGAACCGTTTGTATTATCAGCTCAATTTTTCTATAAATAAAACTGTTCTAAAATAAACACTTTTATTTAAACTATACATTTAAATAAGACACCTCTAATTTTGAAACAGATGTTAAACAGTTTCTCTGAAGTAACATTTCTCTACCTGTATCTTCCTTCTTCTTTTCTCTCTCTTCCTCTAAATTTAATTGCTAGGACTATGGCACCTTAGAAGCCTAAGGCTAAGATAAGAGTTTCCCGAGGTCCATTGAGAAGGATCCACAAAGGGAGGGCATGCCAAGTTCATACATAAGAAGCAGGGTATTCGTTAGAGGGAATCAATTCCTGGCAAAGTTCTCATTAGCTACCATACCATGTGCTGAGTACTAAGCTGGGTGCTTGACATACATTATCTTTTTATATTTGTTCTCACAAAAATCATATCGATAGAGATATTCATTGCAGTTTGTAGATGAGGCTTAGTTGATCATGATCCCGCAACTCACAGGAATCAGAATTAAGCTCCACATCCCAAATCCCCTGGTTCTGACCACTACGATGGCCTCCCAAGGCCACAGTAAAATGACTGACTTGCCTTTAGGTCTGGCTTACTTCCGTTTTTGTACACCTCTCTTGGGCAACAACATCTGATGCCCACAAAGCCATCCAGCTATGCCTCTTCCTTTCACTAGAAAGAAAAATGAGAGCAAGGGGGTGAAAAAGGTGTGAGGGAAACGGGAAGGGAAAAACAGAGCAAAGATTTGTTGAGCAGTTACTAAACACCAGCATACTTATTAGATACTGTACCCACTTTAATTAACTAAGCCCTCACAATATCCTCATAAGAACATACTTTTCATTTTTAGGCCCATGGTTACTCAGTGCTTTTACCTCAGATGTCATGAAGGGAAAAGTTCTTCCTTTTGTATCACTCTTCACTCTTGCCAGATTCCTGCTTCACCTTGCTCTGATCTCCCTGATTTTCATACACCACTGGACAGTTTTCAAGTTCCCAATGTGTCAAGGGAGTTTTCTTTGTCTCCTTTTGTCTTCCCCTCTACCCTAAGCGTCAGAAAGTACTATTGCCTCTGCTCTTCTCCCCCAGTCTTTGTCTAGCTAACTTTTTCTCAATCATGGATCTTCACTTACATGTCACTTTGACAGAGAAGCCCTTCCAACATCCCATATTAAATAAGGTCACTATTACCCCTATTAATAGTAGTCTGTTTTCTTTAGCTGAAGTTAACACATGTATTGTAACTATGTATGCAATGATGAGTTTATGCATTAAATTTCTGTCCCTAATGTGAACTGTAAACTCTATGAAGATATAGACTATGACTATTTTTTTTCACATGTGCCTAGCACAATGCCTGGTACATAGTATGGCTCAATAAGTATTTATTGAATATAGTTTTTAAATAATAAATGGGAAAAAAATAAAGGAATTTTTTTTTCCTTTCTGAAATATTCCTTTACTTTTTTCAAAGTATATATCACCATGTACCTTATATTGAAGTTATTTATAGACTTACATTATTTTCTTAACTAGACTTTAAGCTCTAAAGACTAAAAGTTCTGTAATATTCCTGTGTATCCTCTATTCTACACACATACACCAAGAAAATTCTATGTGGTAGATGTCAAATACTGATGTCTTAAATAAATGAGGAGGGAAAGTATTTCAAGGTAAGTAGAGAAAAGGTGGCTCTGGTTTCACATGTTCTCTTTTCTTGGAATATTTGAACTTTAAAAGAGCATTACTGAAGAGCTATGCCTGAAATCCACAAACTGGCTCTGAACGATGGTATTAGAATCATTAATGATAAACCAATAGGGTTTCACAGAGAGTTCAGAGACCATCTTTCACTTTGTTCAAATCCCATTCCATAAATAGGCTCCAATTATTGGACGAAAAGTGAAGTTGGCTTTGTTTGCAAAAACTATAAATGATCTTAAAAGTATTTTCACAGTCTCCCATCTCCCTGTTCTTCTCTTCAGAATGTGATGATGCCCATAAATCCCACTATTTGTCCCCAGAGGATGTCTTGATCAACATCTCTCAGCTGCCACTAGCAGCTTCCTGGCTCAGTCATGACCTCGTTCCCCTGTTCCACCCTGATGATGAAATCCTTGCCTGATGTCCCTCCAGCAAGATTCAGAAGCAATTCCTCTGTCAAACAAACATTTGTCTGATCACTTTAATTTCCAAGAAAAAAAAGCAGGATTTAATTTAAAATGTAAGAACACGTTTATCTCGCATTCCTCTATAATCAGAGAATGAGCTCATTCACTCTGAATAGCACACTGAGAGATGAGCTGGATGTTAAGTAACATCATCTGTCACAAAAAGATTAATGTGTCCAATTATCAGTGATGGCTCGCCCTCGGTTGAGTGTAAACTGAAGGGTAATGGAGGAGAGCTCCTTAGTTCCAGGGCTGGTGGTTTTGTGACCTAACCTCAAAAGTGAATTCTGCTCAGCACAGTATGAAATATCCTGCTCTTTTCCTAGTGCTCTGTGGAGCTTAAGATAATCATGGAGCTTAAGGTAATCAATTCGCAAGCATTTATTAAGCACTTGGATTTGGGATTTCTCACTGTGCTAAAAGAGCTCTGGTTTGGTGCTTTCCTTTCTCTGATTCATCCAATCCCATGCCAGGGCTGGTGGGGTCCCTGCACTTGCTTTGCCAGCAGACTTGAGTATGTGTATTGAGAAAGCAAAGATGGTGTAAAGGGAGAGAACACAGAAGCATCGGAACTGAGTGGGAATAAAATAGGACTGCTGATATTCCTGATATGGGGTGTTACCATGTTCACCAAGAATTAGGCAATGGCTTTAGAAGAAAGGAGAGAGAGAGGATCGTTAGTACTTGAAATATACTTGTTCTACCAAAAATCACCCCACATTCTACCATTGGCATCTGTACTTTAGGTAGTAAACCTCTCCCCATGCCTCCATTGTTAGCCCAGAGGCACTGAAGAGGCTGCACATCAAAGTAAAAATGCAAAACAGGGTATGATTCAATTCACCTTATGAAATAAAATGAACCTGCCCTTTCATGGTATTATACTTATAAATGCAAAATATAAATACAAATATATAACACCAAATAATAACTTTCATAATGTGGATGTTTGTATTGATTGCTATAATGAACACTGTTTTTTGACTGTCTAATATGCAAGCATTTTCTATTTGAGGGGAATCTCAGAGTAGAGATGGGGCTTCCATCTTTACAACCTGAAAAAAAAAATAAAATAAAGATTGTCTTTCCCAGACCCCTAACACCTAGGGCATGGCTGTCAGGCATGGTATCAATTGAGAATTTGAGCCTTTGAATCTTGAGAGATTAATACAAAAAATTTCAGAGAAAATTAAGACCTCTATGAAATATTAGCAAATAGAATCTACATCATATAAAAAGAATTGTACACCATGACCAAGTAGTTTAACTTCTGAAAATCAATCCATGTAACTAAGGAAAACAATAATAATAACCTTACAAAGTATATATTATTCATCTTATTTTTATATGTAAATCAACTAAAGTTAGGTGACACGATTGCCTAGGACAGGGCAGACTACAGATGGAAATCCAGATATGCCGAGTACAGGTCTTAGGCAATTTCTACTATATTAAGCTGCTTCCTTGATTTTCTGTCCTCAAAACACAGAAAGCATGTTAGCTTGCCTCTATCTACGGAGGAAGAATTGAGGTCAAGTAGACATCACACTAAACAGTATAAAAGCTCAACAATTGCTCACAAATTACTTACATCCAGTCAAGGGAATGGGAAGCAGTCATTAACCCGTTTTCCAATAATATTTAACAACATTATAAAATAACATAATATTAGTTGAAAATTTTAACATAATATTAGTTGAAAACACTGTCAGAAACAAATCCATTTGTGTTATGTGCATACATGGATGTGTGTGTGTCTGTCATGTGTGTGTGTGTATCAGAAAGGTGTTATGTAAAACGCTAATCATTAATAACAGAAAGATAAGAAAGAAAAAGAGGATAAATTTCTAGGAGAAATAGGGGTAGTAGGAGACAGGCAATTACAAAGAAAATAAGTAGTTCTAGTCTTGGCCATGAAGGAAAAGTCTGGGCCAATGGAAATTCTACTGTACTACACTCACCAAAAGCCTATTTCATTCGCTCTCTCTTTTTTTTTTTTAATTAAATTTATTGGGATAATATTGGTTAATACAATTATATAAGTTTCAGGTGAACATTATAATTTGACATCTGTATAGTCTGTTGTGTGTTTACCACCCAAAGTCCAGTTTCCTTTAGCTACCATATATTTGATCTCCTTATCCACTTCACCCTACCCCCACCCCCTATATTTGACCCCCTTTCATCGTCTACCTACCCCTTCCTCCCCTACCCCTACCCTCTGGTAACCACTAGTCTATAGTCCATTCTCAAGTTCCTGAGATAAATACCACAACT